>NW_021604711.1:1762141-1831586 GCF_004785775.1 Grammomys surdaster | reverse complement strand
TGAGATCTAGTGAAGGTCTCTGTGAGATCTAGTGAAGGTCTCTGTGATTTAGGCTAGCCTCATCCATGCGAGTTCCAGAACAGCCAGGGCTACATAGTAAAATCCTGTCTCAAAAAACTATAAAAACATGAATAAAAAAATTTTTTTCCTCATTGGTTTGAGACACAGCCTCATATAGTCCAGGCTGACCTTGAACTCATGATCCTCCTGCCTCTACATTCCAAATGCTGCTATCAGCAGCATCCATCACCCTGACTTCCTAAGGAGGCCAGGGAGGTTCTTCAAGACAATGTGCAACAGCTGACACTTGTCCAAGATTAGCTGGTTCACCGCTCAGTGCTGAGATAGTGCATTCTTCAAGACAAGAGCTTTGTGTGTAGGCCAGGCTAGCCTCTAATTCTCGCATCAGCTTCTTGATAGCTAGGATCACAGACATGTGCTGCCACCCCTACCTGAAATCTGTGTCTCTAACAAGTAGCTTGGCAAGAGAATGAGGCTAAAATCCGAGAACCACACTTGGAGAACATGACTCAACTCTCAGAAATTTCCCCTAGATGTTGGAAACATCCTTTGAGGCTTTCTAATATTCAAGCTGTTCCTTTCTACTGGCAGTTGGCAAAGGCTGACCATGGTGGTGCATGATTTGAACCCCACACTTAGGAAGCAGAGGAAGGTATCTCTCCTCTGAGTTGAGGCTAGGCTGGTCTATAATAATGAGTTCCAGGACAGCCAGGACTACATAGAAACCCTGTCTCAAAAAACACACCCCCAAAAAATAAAAATTAAAAGGACTAAGAAGACATACAATTCTGTGATTGTGCAATGATGGTACTATAGGACACCATACCCCTCTTCTGTCTTCAGAACCTTCTATAGTCCCTGTATTAATAGGCTGAGCTCACAAGAGAACACATGTGGTATTCACTCACTGATGAGTGGTATTAGTCCAGAACCTGGAAACGCCCAAGATGCAACTCACAGGCCACATGAAGCTCATGAAGAAGGAAGACCAAGTGGGGGTGATTCGGTCCTTCTTAGAAGGAGTAACAAAATACTCAAGGGAGCAAATATGGAGACAAAGTGAGGGACAGAAACTGAAGGAGGGGCCGTCTGAAGACCATTCCACCTGGGTATCCATCCCATGTGCAGTCACCAAAGGTAGATGCTGATGTGAAAGTCAGGAAGTGCATGCTGATAAGAGCCTGATATAGATGTCTCCTTAGAGGTCTGCAAGAGTCTGACCTATTCAGAGGCAGATGCTCACAACAAGCCATTGAACTGATCATGGGGTTCTCAATGGAGGAGTTAGAGTGAAGACCATTGGAGCTGAAAGGGTTTGTGGCCCCATGAGGAGAGCAACAATACCAACCAACCACAGCTCCCAGGGTTTAAACCACCAGCCTGGGAGCACTTAGGGAGGGATCCATGGCTTCAGGTGTATACGTAAGAGCGGAGGGCCCTGCTGGGCATAGGTGGAAGAAGAGATCCTTGACCTCATGAAGGCTGGATGCTCCAGGGGGTGAGAATTTGAGGGTGGGGAGGTGGGAGTGGGGAGGTAGGTAGGGGTTACATCCGAAGAGAAGAAGGAGGAGGGGTGAGGGGATAGGGGGTTCCTGGGTGGGTGGGGGATGGGATAAGGGGACAACATATGAAATGTAAATAAAACATCCAATAAAAAAAAAAAAAGAGGCTGTGCTAACTCAGGCTAACTCCCTGGTGCTTTTCTTCATGGCTTTTTTTTTTTTTTTAAATTTTCAAGACAGTTTCTCTATATAGCCTTTCAACTCGCTCTGTAGACCAGGCTGGCACTGACCTCACAGAGATCAGCCTGCCTCACCTCCCAAGTGCATCACCACCACTCATGCGTAGCCTTGAGATGGGTGATATTCCTTCCTTCCACTGGGCTGTAGATACGAAGAACTGTAGCCCCAACAACAGGAAGTAACTGTTCCTTAGTGCTGGGAACAACCTATCTGGAACATACCACAGTGTCCAAAGCTTGAGGCCTCCACTTGCTCTTTGGCTTAGACCTGACCTCTACCACGGTTGCCATGGGATCCTACAAAGCCAAGAAGACAAACCTCACATTAGCTTGGTGTATACAACCTCAAGCCCCCCTGCTACCTGGCCCAGGGAAGCACCCCATGTAATGTCACCCATTCTATGTATGGATTACAGTGTGGATACCACCACTTCCTTCTCACTCAAATCCAGAATGAGAGACATTGTCACAAGTCTTTAAGTCCGTGGTCTAGAACTGATGGAATCTCAGTCTTGGCGTGCATCTGGGCAAAGACTCCTACCCACACATGCTCTCTGTTACCTGTTTTTACTTTTAAGATTCAGGATATTAGGGCTCGGGAGGGATCTGAGCCTGTGTCAAGCACCTGCCCAGCGTGCTCCATCCCTGACACCACGCACCTTCACACTTAAGATATAAAATGGCAAAAATCATACAATACGGACTGTAAAACTTTCCAAGACTCTGTTAATGAACATGAAACTTAAATGGTTTGCTAATGAGATTAACATATCAAAATCCAAATTTCTCTTTCTCTTTTAAAGATTTATTTATTTACATATTTATTTATTATGTATGTGAGTACACTGTCGCTCTCTTCAGACACACCAGAAGAGTGCATCAGATCCCATTACAGATGGTTGTGAGCCACCATTTGGTTGCTGGGAATTGAACTCAGGACTTCTGGAAGAGCAGTTAGTGCTCTTAGCTGCTGAGCCATCTCTCCAACCCAAATTTCTCTCTCAATAGACTGGGGACCAGCTGTTCTTTACAAGGAGTTCAAAAATCTGTCACTTGCTACTTAGTTGCCATCATAGCCAATTAGAAGTGCAATAGGTGTTTATCATTCCATAATTTATTCATAGTGTGTGTGTGTGTGGAGGTAACGTGAGCATGCCATACACATATGTGGAGGTCAGAAGACAGTGTGCAGCATGTGGGTCCTGGGGATAGACTGCAGATGCTACACTCACATCATCCAGAAGGGCCTCACACTACCTCACGACACATTCTAGGACTTTTCCTTGTATTTCTGCCCTAACATTTATCATTTTCCAAAATTACCTCCTTTGTGTGTGATTTTACTTCCTCACAAGAGCAATCGAAAGAGGTTAGATCAAATGTTTAACTTCCTCCCCAGATCCAGAGTCCAGGCTCTGAATGCACTTAGCTGGCTCACTCTCACCTCTGGTGAAAGTATATATTTCAGAGAGGAATTTCAGCTACCAACTACTAAAATTTCTGACTTTATCTAAAAGTTCTACTTAATTTTTTTTTTGTTTTGTTTTAAAGACTGGGTTTTATGTAGCCCAGGTTAGACTCAAATTCACCGAAGGTGTCCTCCCCCATCTACCCTCCAAGTGCACGCACTGTTATGTCCAGCTTTCCTTGCTATTAGATCAGTGTCTACTACTGCCTCACAAATCAGGCCATGCCCTACTGCAGTCTCTCCCTAGGATGAAGACCTGACAAGCTTCTGTGGTGACTGTCAGCACTCAGGCCTCAGGCCTCGAGTCTAGTAGGGAACAATCTCAGACTCCCCCAGGACGGCCTTTGAAATAAAGACCCCACTTATCAGTGGCCAGGCTAGATCAGGTGCTGTGGATACCTCATCCAACCAAAAAACAAACAAAACAAAACCTAACCTGTAAGACACACACACAGACACACAGACACACAGACACATACACACACACACACTTTTTTTTTTTCTTCCACCGTCTGTTTCCTAGAGATTTTATTCAGGTTTTCAGACTTGGCAGCAGGCACTGAGCCATCTCGCAGGTCCTAGGAGTATACATTCTAAGCCAACAAGCAAGCATAGTTCAGCAGGGAATAGGACAGGATCAACTCTGGCAACAGGAAAGAGTTGCTGGGGAGAATGTTTCCTAGATCAGTGCTCTCAAAAAACTCCTTACCTCCATACACAACTGATAAAGGACAAGACAAGCTGTGTGGTTAAAGAGTCGGTATCTTTTCCAGTTGAACTCTACGGTCCCATCTTCGTGGTCATGAGTTACTGTGAACAAACAGAGGCTGTCTCAGAAAAGCCATGATAGACGAAAACTGGTATCTTGCAATGAAAAACCAAGGGGGTCTGCACACATAAGGGCCTTGCAGTATTCTGCATATGGGCAGGTGAAAGGCAGCAAGGCAGAGCAATAACCATGCCTTGACTTAAGCTCTGTAGCCTCCTTGTCTTCCTGGGGGTATGCAGATCCTACAGCAAAGACCTTGGGCTTTACCTTTAATTCTGTGGAAGACTTCCGGCACAAAAGCCTGAATGGCCTTGAACCTCTCCACCACAAACCCCAGTGTTGGGAACTGGCAGCTGCCATAGCTAATGAGCTGCTGTGCCAGCACCTCAGGGAAAATCCTCTGGAGCCGCAGGGTCTGGAACCTCGTGAAGGCAGCTCCTGGAAAAGGAGGGTGGAGGAAGAAAGGGGACAAGAACCAATAAACCACAAAGCTATGTTGGTTCCATAACTTAACACCAAGGTGCCCTTAAGTGCTGGGCAGCCCCTGTGGCTTCTCACCGATCCTCAGATCCAGCTCTTGCCTCACGTCCACTGCGTCACTTACTCTCTGATCAGGATCAGTTAAGTTTTCACAGGCTGCCCTGACGGCATGTGGCGTGATCTCAGAGAAGCGGGCTCTCAGCACCTGTAGATTGGGCTTTACTGCAGAAGAGACAGAAACACAGATGCCAAACTTAATCCTAACTGCATCTCAGCACAAAAGCAAACTACCATGACATCCAGGCAAACCAGTACAAGAAGCTGGTTTGTCTTTCACCTATTAGTTGAAATTAATGGACTACAAGTAGAAAAGAGAGAAAGGATCTTATAACGTTTAATTTAAATCTTGTCAGAAGTAAACTGTAGGATCTGTTCCTCTAACAGAGCCACCTTGTCTGGCCTCAGTGGAGAGGATGGACCTAGTCCTGCAGTGACTTGATGTGCCAGGGTGGGATGATACCCAGGGGGCTCCCCCATCTTAGAGGATAAGGGGGAGGGTCAATGGTGGGGGAGCTGCATGGGGGGAGACTGGGAAGAGAGGAGGGGCTGATATTGGAATGTAAAGAGAAGAAATAAACAAACAAAAGAAAAAGAAAAAAGAAATAACAGTGGGGTCTTTTAGGTGAACCTTTTGAGACTTAAGTCTTATTTGAATCTTTTGGCTTAAATTTAGGGGAAAAAAAACCCCAACTTGGAGTTAAAGGATCTCAAAATTTTGGAGAGGAGGGCTAGAGAGACAAAGATAAGGATAATAAAATGTTAAATATTACTGTGCGGTCTATGGTATGTGTACTACGGCACTCAGGAGGTCAGAGAACAAGCTTAGGAAGCTAGTTCTCTTCTTCCACTTTTGCGTGGGGCCTGGTGATTGAACTCACGTTGTGTGCCAAGCTTGTGTGATAAATGTCTTCACTTGCTGAGCAATCTTGCTGGTCCAATCCAAGGTTCTATTGGGGGAGTTTTATGTTTTTCCAGGAAAGAATATAGGACATGCATGTCCTTTAAAGCTCATACATTTAAACTCTCAGGAGTGTTACGGATTCAGACATAAACTCTTTAAGGGTCTTCTCTTTAGGGAAAATTAAGACCTATTTTTTAAGGCAGAGATAGGCTGTTCAACACTTCTCAGTTACCTAAAGCCATTCATTAACTATGTCAGAACTAAATTCACTTACACACACACACACCCTCAGAGGTCAGAATAAGGTATCAGATTCCCTAGAACTGGAGTTTCACTTGGCTATGAACCACCATGTGGATATTAAGAACCAAACCTGGGTCCTTTGAAAGAGCAGCCAGTGTACTTAACCACTGAACCATCTTTCTAGGCCCAAGTACTTTTGTTTTTTTTGTTTTTTGTTTTTTTTTTTGTTGTTGTTGCTAGTTTGTTTTTGACACAGGGTCTCACTATGTAGCCTTGGCTAGCCTAAAGTGCTAGGTCTTCCAAGCTGTTCTTGAACTCAGAGAGCTGTCTGTCTCTGCCTCCTGTAAGTTAAGATTAAAGTATGTACAATCACACCTCACTTTCCTAAATTTTTCGTATTTACTTATTTACTCAGTGTGTCTGCATACGTGCATGTCACATGTGTACAGAAGACAACATGTGTCAGTCAGTCTTTCTTTCCTTTCCTGATGAGCCACCTCATTGACTATTCTAAGTTTCAGCTCCAAAAACTTAGTCAGATACCATAAAAAGAATACAGGTGGTTAAAAAGATGAACTTTAAAAAATTCATTATAGCTGGGCAGTGGTGGCGCACGCCTTTGATCCCAGCACTTGGGAGGCAGAGGCAGGTGAATCTTTGAGTCTGAGGCCAGCCTGGTCTCCAGAGTGAATTCTAGGTTAGCCAAGTAGACAAAGAGAAACTCTGTCTCAAAAACAAACAAACAAACAAACAAACAAACATGACTATTATTGTTTTTAATTATGTGTATATCTATGTGCAGTTCTGTGAATGGTTCAGGAGGAACTGTAATGGAGAAACTTGACCACAGCCCACTTAAAAGACCCTGCGGTTGGGGGCTGGTGAGATGGTTCAGTGGTTAAGTGCACTGACTGGTCTTCCGGAGGTCATGAGTTCAAATCCCAGCAACCACATGGTGGCTCACAACCATCTGTAATGAGATCTGATGCCTTCTTATGGGGTGTGTCTGAAGACAGCTACAGTGTATTTACATACAATAAATAAATTAAAAAAAAAAGACCCTGAGGTTGCTGGAATAGGAATGGGACCCTTAGGCTCATGTGTCTGACTGCTTGCCCCATAGAAAGTGGCACTATTAGGAGGTGTGGTCTTGTTAGAACAGGTGTGGCCTTGTAGGAGGAAGTGTGTCACTGTGGAGGAGGGCTTTGAGGTCTCATATGCACAAGCTACGCCTAGTGCAACTGTCTCCCTTCTGCTGCCTACGGATCAAGGTGTAGAACTCTCAGCTTCTTATCCAGCACTATGTCTGCTTGCATGCTACCATGTTAGTGAGAGTAAACTGTAAGCCAGTCCCAGTGAAATGCCTTTCATGCTGTCTCTTCACAGCAGTAAAACCCTAACTAAGACAGAGCCCCCCCCCCCCATACCCCCCACCTCCCGCAGAAAAGCTCAGTAGTAGACTTACCAGCCTTGCATACATGGATGATCTCAAACCCAATGTTCTCGCCTTCTCTGTCACAGTCAGTCCAGATCACCAATGCCTGACAGTGCTGTGTCTCTCGTTCAAGAGTTTTCTGAAGTTACAGGGGAAGCACAATGAGCACAGACTGGAATTACTTGGTTCCTTTACACTAAAGAATCTGACTTAGAAGGCTGGAGAAATAGCTCAGTGGCTGCTCTTTCTGAGGACCACATGGCAGCTCACAACCATCTGTAACTTTAGTCCTAGGGGATCTGGCGGCCGCTTTTGACCTCTAGCTAGGTAGCACAGCCCAGGTCTGCAATCCCAGCATTTGGGGGGTTGATGTAGATTGCTGTGAGTTTCAGGCCAGCCTAGACTACAGAGTGGAACTCTGCTTCAAAATTGAAACACAAATAAACAAAACACTCAAATAAAAACAAGAACAAAACAAAGAGTCCATGAAGAAATCTGACTGAGGATCATCTCTGGCCTTGGAGTATTCAAATTTTTCGGGGTGTGGGGGAGCAGAGAAAATTGTTCATGGTACACTGAGTGGTACAATCCTCCAGACTTGTGTGTGCATAGGAGGACTTAAGAAACTCAGTTCTGTCCTTTCACCTTAAAAATATTTAAAAATTTTTATTTAGTATATATGTGCATATTACTGTGTAGGACATGTGCATTTGAAGACTGGGGGTTTCACACAACTTTACCAACATGATGAAATGAAGAACTCAGCTCTTCCGGCATCAGTGGTTCTGACCATGTTTGAGTCACTGAGTGAATTCCTCCTGTTCACCTCCCGGGAAAGGGTCTCGTGAAGCTCAGGCTGGCCCTGCGGGTCTCATGAAGCTCAGGCTGGCCCTGCACTCACTGTCTAGTTGACAGTCTTCACCTCTGTCTCCTCTGTCTCCATCTCCTCCGTGCTGAGATTAGAGATGTGTGCTACCACATCTGCTTACAGAGTATAGCGATTAACGCAGGGCTTCACACATACTAGGAAGGCACTCTACAAACCCAGCTCATGCCCAGGCTTGGTCCCCGAGTCTCATTCTAATAAACGTACCCACTTAGCATAACGAAGTGCCTTGACCGGCTCACTTACCCTTCCACTCCACTTTTTATTATTACTATTATTATTATTGTTATTATTATTGTGTGGGGAGGGCATGTGGATGCCACAGGACTTAATGAACTCAGTTCTATCCTTTCACCTTAAAAATATTTAAAATTTTTAATTAGTGGACATATGCATGTTACTGTGTGGGACATGTGCATTTGAATGTATCTGCCGGCAGGGGCCAGAGGTATTGAATTCCCTAGAGCTGGAGTTACTGGAGGTTGTGGGCGGTCGGATATGTGTGTCATGAACTGAAGCCAAGTTCACTCAAAGAGGAGAATGTGTTCTTAACTACAGAGGCGGCTCTTCAACCCAGTATTTTTTTTTTTCAGTATATTTTTCATTTGTGTATCTATGTGTGTTTCCGTGTAAGTATATACCACAGGCGTGTGGGTGCCTTCAGAGGCTAGACGAGGATGTTGGAGCCCCTGGAACAGGAGTTACAGGGACTTGAGAGCTGCCCACCTGAGTGCTGGGAACTGAACTTGGGTCCTTTGGAAGAACAGAAAACAGTTTTCAGCACTGAGCCACCTCAAGCCCTCTTTCCACCCCTACGCTGGTTCCTGGCAGTGAACACAGGTCACCAGGCTTTTGCTGGCTTGACAGTTTCCTTTTTTGAGACAAGGTCTCACTGTGTAGTCCTTCTGGCTTAGAACTTCCTATGTAGACCAGGCTGGTCTCAAACTGAGGGCTCTGCTGGCCTTCCCTTCAAGACAATCAACTTTTAAACAACAAACCACACTTTGTAACTTTTCTAAGACAGGACTTGCTAAGCAGTCCTCACTGGCCTTGGCCCTGCACTGCCCTCCTGCCCTCTCCCTTGGCAGAGACGTGAGTCCACACTGCTCCATCTTACTTTGAAGTCTCTGTTCCTGAGGGTGAGATGGGCTAGAACAAACAATTTAGTGATATATATTCCTTGAGTTTCGCTTTTAAAGGCTTCACTTAGTTCTTTGGGTTCTTAGTTTAGACTGGGGAGGTGGCTCAGCACTTGAGAGTTCAAAAAGAATATGTGTGCAAGGCGAGGCCAACCTGGGCTACATGACGAGACCCTGTCTTTGAAATAAAACACTTCATTTATGCAATAGGTGGAATATTTTAAAGGCATAATACTGTTTGGGCATGGTGGTATACCTTTATTCCCAGCCGCAGCAAATGGATTTCTATGAATCTGGTCTACCTAGTTAGTGCATTCCAGACCAGGCAAATTTACATAGTGAGACTTTGTCTCAAACAAATAAACAATTAATTATATATACTGAGGTTAGTGGAAATTCCAATGCATTAGAAACACAGAAATCACTCAGTCCACTGATTTCTGGTTGTTTCAATCACAGGGTCCCATATCGTCTAAAGATCTTACCTTGATGTCTACAAAGTTTTCTGGGCAATACTTCTCAATTTCTGCTTCAAAGAGGACTAGGGGATTACAGCTCTGCCTAGAATAGAAAGAAAACACAAACGCCTTTACCAGAACACACAGAGAGCCCTCTGCACTAAGAATGTGTAGCCACAGCAGGCTCACATGTGGCTCTCCCATAGGAAATGGCCTAGATAAGCTGGGAACATAGACACTACTGGGAAGACTGAAGCAGAACCACCAGATCCCAGGAATTCAAAGCCAACCTGAGCAGAATAACAGACTACGACTCAAAACTAAACCAAAACAAAAAACCAAAATAACAACAACAAAAACCCAGCAACAAATAAAGCTAGGCATGGTACCACATGCCAGATATCCAGTTAGGAAGATGAGTCAGAAAGACTGGAGAAAGACCATGTCTCAAAAGAGAGAAAAGGAGGAACACTGGCTGGAGGATTAAAAGCTGTGACTTTCTACATAGCGCACTGTCCACTGGCCCACGCAGATTAATAGGAGATGCAGAGAAGAAACTCTGGACTCCATTCATGCACATCGGCAATAGAATAAACACAATCCATGTTGCTCTGAAAAAAGTATATTTAGGGGAACACCACAAAGTGAGTGTTAATTCTAAAGGTACGATAAAAACTTACAGCAGGTCATATAACCTTTGGTGATTCTAGCATTATAAATTAATATTTATAAATTATTATAAATGACAGTTATCATTATAAATGGTAAGATCAACATGCTTCAAAATCCCTGTAACATTTGTCACAACTTATTTCCTTACTAATTATACTGACCATTTCCGAAACTGCATCTGGAAGTCATGAGCCAGCAAATGTCCAGAGACCGAAGTCATTATCATAGTAACATTCTGAATAACAACAAAACTGAAGTTAGTCTTCCTGTAGTTGTACTTTGCCAAATCATTCAAAGGAAAGGAAGAGAACAACAAACAGAACTACAAACACTACAAACACGGCCAATGGAGAAGAAATGAACTAAGTGTAACTCTGCAAAACCAAAACCATGTTGACACAACCAGCATTCATATTCTCTCTCTTCCCTCCCTTCTCCCTGACCCCCCTCTTCCATATTTATCTAAGGTTTGTCTCTCTATGGTCCTGGCTGTCCTTGAACTCACAGAGATCTGCCTACCTCTGCATCCCAAGTGCTAGGATTAAAGGGCAGGCCACTAGCCACCAACACCCAGCCACACTACCATTTTTTATTAAAAACAAAAAACCGTAGGGGGTCAAGGGTCAAAGGATCCAGCTGATGGGGGAAGTCCCAGTCCATTATGGGTGGTGCCACCCCTGGGCTGGTGGTCTTGGCTTTTGTAAAAAAAACAGGCCAATGCGCAACCCAGTAAGCTGCACTCCTCCATGGTCTTTGCATCAGCTTCCTGCTCTCCTTGGGTAACTGTCCTGACTCTTTTGATGATAAACTTTGATATGGAAGCTAACCTGAACAAATACTTTCTTCCCAAAGTTGCTTTGGTCATGGTGTTTCATCACATCAACAGTAACTCTAACTAAGACACCTGGCTAGGTTGCAAGTTAAAAATAACCCTCCTGTCTCAGCTTCCCAAACGCTAGGATTATCATAGGCTAGCCACCATGCCTGTCTTATATGTCAGCTCTATGATGGAAACACTTCAGCACTTACCTGGCCATACAGACGATAGTCAAATTCATAAATCTTGTTGAATTTAGAGAGGCCTTCTTTCTGTAAAGCACAAGAAATATATGTAAAAAATTCAAATCATATTTAAAAACAAATGACTCCCCAACATAAAGACTGAGCGATACCCAGAGAAGGAGAGAAGGGAATACTAAAAAAGCAACAAGCCAGATGCAACTTGACACTCTAGCATTCAAGATGACAGGAGTATTGTAGGTTTTGCAGCTTGTCTGGGCTACAAAGACCAACTTCAAACAAACAAACAAACAAAAATATCATTTCCTAAACATAAAGATTAAACAGACTTGTACCCTTCCCCCAGCCTTGAGCAGGCCTGAAGGATCTCGTTTAGCACAACAGACCAAACCATAGGACTCAGGTGTTAACCACCTTGGAGACCCACAGTCTGCTACAGGAGCTGAGAAGAATAGACTGCCCGCTGAGCTTGCCTTGAGACACCTCTGGACTCCCCTCACGGATGGACTCCCCTCACCCACCGCCCCGAAGAGAATGGAGCCAGCAGGAGTTCGGTGGTGGAGATGGGGCTTCCCCTTTAAATTGAGAGCTGAACATTAAAGCATTGAGCCTTGATCAGAATACTTGTCTTGGGTTCATCTCTTTTCGCCCTCCGTCCTCCTTTCGTTCCCAGCCTTCCTTTCAGGAGAACCTAGATGACCCGTGGCCACAGGCGGCTACACAGACTGGGCTGTAGCTTGACAGATGTAGGTTTGTCTAGCATGTACAAAGCCATAGGTTCAATTTCCAGTAACACAAAATAGACAACTAACTTAGTAGTGTGAGGTGGCACATGATTTTAATCTCAGTACTGGGAGGGAGAGGCAGGAGGATCTCTGTGACTTTAAGACCAGCTTGGTCTACAGAGTGAGTTCTAGGACAACCAGGGCTACTCGGAGAAACCCTGTCTCCAAAAATAAAAAAAGAACAAAACAAAAGCTTTCTTTTGTAAGAGTTCGCTTGGTCTCTTCACAGCACCAGAACAGTGACTAAGACACAAACATATATAGAAAAACACATACAACAGACACACACAGACACAGACACAGACACACACACACACACCTCTAATCAAAGAAATTGAGATGTGGAGATGGGAGAATCATGAATTTAAGGTTATCTTTGACTATATCATGAGTTCAATGCCAACCTAGTTAAATGAAACCTAGGCTTTAAAACAAAAACAAAAACAAAAAACCATCAAGTTCAAACTAGAAAAACAACCAAAAAAGGAAATCATGCAATCTAATAGTTTCTGACTCCTTTTTACTGTTTTTCTATAACAACTTAGCTTGTTTGTTCCTTTTTTCATATATGTGAAAGTTTTGCCTGTGTATATATGTACAATGTGTGTGCCTGGTCAGAAGAGAACTTTGCTGTAGCCAGAGCACCTGCTTGTAAGTGTTGGTTCATTTTAAGAGTTTGTCTGTAGTGTAAGAAAGAGGGAGGAGGGGGGAGAGGAGAAGAAGAGAAGAGGAAGAAGAAAAGGGAGAGGAAGGGGGAGGCAGAGGAAAAGGAAGACAAGGAGGAGGAAGAGGAGGAAAAGAGGAGACCAAGAACAAGGAAATGAGAATGAGGAGGAAGAAGGGGAGGAGGGATGTACAGTAGTGGTAGTCAGGAGGTAGAGAAATGATGGCTCAGCAGTTAAGAGCACTGGCTGTTCTTACAGAGGACCCTGGTTCAATTCTCAACACCCAGATGGTAGATCAGAACTATCTGTAACTCCAGCCCTTTTCTGACCTCTGTGGGCACCAGGCACACATGTATGCATATGCATATGGATATGTATGCACACATATGTATGCAGGCAAAACAATCATACACACAAAATTTTAAAACGAAAAAAATTAAATATCTTCTTTACTCAATGAGATTGAGAGCCCTTACAAGGTAACTGATAACAATAGCTATCTAGTAAACTTTTTTTTGTTTTGTTTTCGAGACAGGGTTTCTCTGTGTAGCCCTGGCTGTCCTGGAATTCACTCTGTAGACCAGGCTGGCCCCAAATGCAGAAATCCGCCTGCCTCTGCCTCTGCCTCCCAAGTGCTGGGATTAAAGGAGTGTGCCACCACTGCCCAGTGAAAACTTTTTTAAAAAACAAAATTCTTGCATAGCTTAGGCTGTCCTCAAACTCCTATAGCCAAGGATAACTTTAAACTTATCCTCCTGCTTCCCCTTTGCCAGTGCTGGGATCACCATGCCTTGTCTAGTCAGTCTAGCAGGCTATAATGAAGAATACACTCTGAGTCCATTACTAGATACTTGGTTTGTTTTGGGTTTTGATTTTTTGGTTTTTTTTGAGACAGGATTTCTCTGTGTAGTCCTGACTGTTCTACAACTCGCTTTATAGACCAGACATGCCTAGAACTCAAGAGATCCACCTTCCTCTGCCTTCAAGATGAGAATTAAAGATGTGTGCTGCTTCGTTTCCTTCTTCTTTTTAAATTCCTATTATAAAGCTGCCATGAGCACAACATCATTAGAATTAGAATTCTAATTCTAAGTCATTAGAATTTAGATGTCTTTAAAAAAAAAAGAATTTAGATGTCTTAAAGGCAGGGCTCTTTCCCACACCGACCGTGTGATTACTATGGAAAGGCTGTTTTAGGGAGAAATAAATCAATGAGATCTCGCCACAGTTCTGAGGGAGGTAGCACATTATAGACTACATGGACAAGCAGCGAGATAACTAAACTCCTTGATGATAGAGAGGTGAGAGCAAAACAGATAAAAAGGGAAAAGAGAAGGAACGGGTGGGGAGGATGCCTGGGAAAGACCACAAGGACTGCGTTTAAGATGTCATCGTTTTCTTGCTTTTTTCTTTTAAAAGATGAATTGGGCAGGAGAGACAGCTCAGTGGTTAAGAGCACTGGCTACTCATCTAAAGGACCCAGGTTCAATTCCCAGCATCCACATAGAGGCTCACAAAGGTCTGTAACTCCAGATCGATGGGATCTGATGCCTTCTGGCCTCCACCTCTATAGGAGTCAGCCCATTTCTAAATACACCCACTTAGGGCTGGCTCCTATATGGGTGTACCCTAAGTAAGATCCTCATGCTTCACTTGTTTAAGAAAAGTGATGCTTTAAAATGACTCCTGTGCTTCTTGTCTGTGGCAGGTAATAAACTTCTCCACTCTCACCAACTTTTGGCTATGTTTGTTCTCGACTCTGTACTCAACAAAATTTGAGATTTCAAACCTGTATTCAGTTATAATATTTGCAAATATTTAAAAAAAAACCTATGTTTGCAAAATTATGATCAATTTATTTAAAATTTCTTTATGGGTTTTGTTTTATGTATATAAGTGTTTTGCCTGTGTGTGTATATCTGTGTATCACAAGCATGCGGTGTTCATGGAAGCCAGAAGAGGGCATCTGATCTTATGGAATTGGAGTTACAGGCTGTTGTAAGCTGCCATGTGGGTGCTGGACACCAAACCTGGGTCCTCTACAAGAGCAGCCAGTGCTCTCAACAGCTGAGTCATTTCTCCAGCCCCTCCTTTTAACTTTTTAACCCCCGCCACACACACATACACACTTTTTCTCCATCTCTACAAAACAACCCAAAATTTAGAACTCTGGCTTCTCCAATGGAGAACTCTGCAGTTGTCCTTCCATGTCCTGCCTCTTACTCTTTAGTCCTCTGCTGCCAGTGACTATGAAACTCAGTAGCTCCCACAGTCTTGCCACTTACAAGTCTACCTGGGGGCGGGGGTGTGCAAGATGGCTTGGCAGGTAAGAGTGCTTGCCACGCAAGCCTCACAATCTAGAGCCGATACCTGGACTAACGGTGGACGGGGAACACTGCCTCCACACACCTGATGTGCCATGCACTCCTCTTTACCTCACCACATATATACACACACCAAGAGAAGAAAAATGAAAAAAAAAAACCCACCAGGTTTCTCTCAATCAGTGAAGAAAAAGCACTGTGCTAAAATTCAACACCTTTCCCCAATTCACCTAGGACTAGGAAGGAACGTCTTAAACATTAATAAAGTTAACACACATCATAGTCAAAAGATGAAAGCTCTTTCTTTAACATCAGTAACAATTAGCCTTTGGTCCCAGCACTCGGGTTCTCTGAGTTTGAGGCCAGCCTGGTCTACAGGATGAGTTCCAAGACAGCCAAGGCTGCACAGAGAAATCCTGTCTTGAAAAAACAAACAAACAAACAAACAAACAAAAGCTTAGTAACGACATTAGTGTATCCATTCTTGGCCCTGCTCTTCATCACTATACTAGAAGTTTCAGCTAAACACTCTGGCAAGAAAAAGAAATAGAGGATAACAAGATTGAAAAGGAGAATCTTTATTTACAGACAATATTACTTTAGTTTTGTTGTTGTTTTCATTTTTTGAGACAAGGTTTCACTGTATGGCCCTGGCTGGCCTAGAACTCACAAAGATCCCCTTTCCTCTGCCTCCTGCATGTTGGGATTAAAGACCTGTGCCACTATGCCCAACTTACCATGATCTTTTTTGAGATGGAGTTTCACCAGGCAACACTGGCTAATATCAGACTCACAGAAATCTGTTTGCCCTGAGTTCTGAGATTAAAGGCATGTATCATCACACCTAGTCCAACACCATCTTTTATATGTAAAAAATTCTAAAGAAATAACAAAAAATAAATAGTTCTATCAAAATTGCAGGAAACACATTCAACATAAAAATCATTACTGTGAGCTGACCATGGTACATATTTGCAGCATTTAAAAAGCTGAGGCAGGAGGATTGCCACAACTTCAAACTCAAAGCCAGCTCACAATTCCCCTCCATGCATGCTACAACACCTTACCTATTTTTAGGCTACATGTCCCAGGTCACCTTCTCCTGTTCTACATGTATTTTTCTCCCACTACAACTATGCTAACCTAACTCAGGTGCCTGTTTTTCCCCCCTAAAAGATGTGACTATGCTCATGTATGCTTTTTGGGTGCCCCTACTGACATATGATAAGGCCTATACATTTCCTCTGTCAGACTAAGGAGGTAATTCCAGACCTCCATGATGGGATCTTGGGCCTTGGAATATTGTTTTACTTAATGTACCAACTGAGTTCTAGAGGAAACTTAAGAGTTTCCCTGTACCTCCAATAGGTTGAGCCAAATGGATGGCTTTCCCCAGCCCCCCGGTTGCTTCTTGATTAAGTTAACTTGGAAAAATGCAGGAAGAATTCAGCAAGGTCACAGGGCATTAAAGTCAGGTAGAGTCGTGATGTTGCAGGTGGCTAGTGTGCTAGGCTTCCCTTCCTCACGGCCTCGAACAAGGGAGGACAGGATACAAGAACTCAGCATCACTGCTAAGTGTGGCTTTCCTCCTGTCCTCATGGTTGTTCATGAAAAGAGAAGGAAAACAGGAAGATCTGCAGATGGTGTCCTGGAGAAGACAAAGGAGACATGGAAGACTTTTCATTGTATGCTCTTTTGTCTTGGACAGCAAGAAGGCAACCCTATCAGTTTAATCCAGACCTTCAAAGGAAGAAAAGCCTGGTACTTTTCTGCACTCAATCCTGGCCTAGATTTAGACTGGAGGATAATGAAAATGGCTTCTAAAGAAAAATATTCGTCATAGTTTTTCCTTATCCTACAAAAAGCTCTTTGTATGAATGAGGACACTTGGAGTTTCTTAAGATTGCCTGTTCCCCCGTGCTGGTACTTCTGATAAGGCGTACTAACTTGCAAGGTCTGAAAGGATATCTGAAGGCTAACACAGATAAAGGCAGACACCTATGTCAGCTTGATCCTCCTTGGCCGGGAGTGCTGGCTGCCCTATATCCATGTCCTTACAAAATTTTTATTAATTAATTAATTAGTTAATTAATTATTTTTTTACTTATTCACTTTATATTCTGCTCACTGCTGGAAATAGCTTTTAGGATAGCCCCTGCTCCAGCTGTTTGGGACCCACATGAAGACCAAGCTGCACATCTGCTACATATGTGCAGGAAAGCCTAGGTGCAGCCCATGTATGTTCTCCGGTTGGTGGTTCAGTCTCTGAGAGTGGCAAGGGTCCAGGTTAGTTGATTCTGTTGACCTTCTATGGCTTCTTAGCCCCTTTAGGGGACCTTACAAAACTTAAAGATACCTTTCTATTGCTGTGCTAGAACATGATGATCACAACAACTTACAGAAGGAAGTTTGGCTTATGGTTCCAGAGGGTTAGGCTCATAATGGTAAAGAGAGCCTGGCAGCAGCAGGCCTGTGGCTGAGGAAGCAAGCTGAGAGCACACATCTTGAACAGCAAACACAAAGCAGAGATGGGAGTGCTTAAAACCTCAAAATCTGGGTATGGTGGTACATTAATACCACTCAGTAGGTAGAGGCTAGACTAGTCTACACAGCAAACTCCAAGACAACATAAAGAGTGTCTAAAAAAAAAAAAAACCCAAAAAAACCCAAACAAATAATAATAATAAAAAAACACCAACCAATCAAACAACCCCCCCATACAAAAAAGGAAGCAAGCAAGCAAGCAAGCGAACAAACAAAGCCCCCAAACTGGCCCCCAGTGACATATATCTTCTAGCAAGGCCACATCTCCTAAACCTACCCAAACAGCACCACCAACTGGGACCAGGTTCAAATATCTGAGCCTATGGCTGACATTCTTATTCAAACCACATTTTTGGTTTTAATGTGTATGGGTATACTGCTTGGATGTATGTCTGTGCACCACATGTGTGCAATGCGAGGCTAAAAGAGGGCATTAGATCCCCTGGAACTGAAGTTACAGCAGGTTGTAAGTCACCATGTGGCCTCTGACAATTATATCCAAGTCCTCTGGAAGAACAGCCAGTGCTCTTTAACCACTGAACCATCCCTCCAGCCCCTAAATGTTACTGGTTTTTGGAGTAAAAATGAATAACTGGAAGTTTATCCATGAAGAGGACACAGGACTGTGCCTAGAATCTCTTACCTAACTTGTCACTCCAGCATGACAGCTTTAAGAGGGATTCCTCAGGTAATTTCTGCTGGCACATTTGGTGAGGTTTTGCTATCTATCTGCTGCCTCTCTATCTGCTAGTAACTGCTCATTCAAAAGCAAAAGCACCATTACAGGTCATTCTCTGAACTTTAGAGAACACAAAGACTTTTAGCTGGTATGTGTTTTCATTTTCCTCCTCCTCTTCACGGAAAATCTGTTTACTGAGCACATTGCCAGAGGGTAACAGACTGAGAAGTATTTGACTACCACTGCAGGCTGGCCTGTGCTTTCTATAAGCTTTGCCTGGGTACTTACAAACCTCATAGTTTAACAATATGCATACTCCAGGCAGTGGTGGCGCACGCCTTTAATCCCAGCACTTGGGAGGCAGAGGCAGGTGGATTTCTGAGTTCAAGGCCAGCCTGGTCTACAGAGTGAGTTCCAGGACAGCCAGCCAGGAATATACAGAGAAACTGTTTCTAAAAACCAAAAAACCAACCAACCAAACAAACAAAAGAAAAGAAAAGAAAAGAAACAATACGCATGCAAGTGATCTTAATCTATGACATGCCTTAGATGTAGTTTAAACTTAATTGTTCTTTAATAAGATGGTCCATTTATTTGTTAATGTTATGTGTCTCATGATGTTAAAAAAGGGGGGCAGTAAATAGAAGAATCGAATGTAAGAAGGATGTAAGACAAACGACATTTCACCAACTACTTAAAAGTTTCACAAAATGTGGTTTCATGTGACTTGGAATGATCTTAAAACCTAGACAGTGGTTATGCAAGAGCACACAGAGCATATAAAAACCTTGTTAAATTTGTTCAAGTCAGTTTGGTGTTTGGATTTTCTATGTATCTATGTATGGTTCTTTATATTGAGATTTTGTAAGCTATGTTTACCGAAAATAAAAGCATTTGAAATGGAAAAAAAAAAAAAAAGAAAAACGACATTTGGGTTTGAGAGATGACTCAAAAGTTAAGAGCAGTGGCTGCTCTTCCAAAAGACCCCAGTTCAATTCCCAGCACCTGCATGGCAGTTCACAACTGTCTGTAAGTCCAGTTCTAGGGGATCTGACACCCTCACACAGACATACATGCAAGCAGAACACCAAAGTGCATAAAATAATAAAAAAATTAAAAACCCACCAAGTATGAGTTTAAAAAAAAAAGTACTAAAAATTAAAAAAACAAGACATTTTTAGTTGAAAAGGATTTCTGTATGATAAGATTTTGCCCAATGTTAAGACAGCTACATATTTAAAGAATGGGAAAGATTAAGACAAAGCAAGGAAACCTTAACAACTCAGGAAAGGCCTGAGTTATATAAAGCATATAGAGGATGAGACTTAGAAATAATATACAATATTAAATTTTCTCCCTTCTTTCCCTCCTTCCTTCCTTCCTTCCTTCCTTCCTTCCTTCCTTTGTTCTTTGAGACAAGGTTTCTTTATGTAGCTCTGGCTGTCCTAAAACTCACTCTGTAGCTCTGGCTGTCCTAAAACTCACTCTGTAGATCAGACTGGCCTGGAACTCTCAGAGATCTACCTGCTTCTGCCTGCTGCATACTGGGATTAAAGTCATATGCCACCTCACCTGATTTGAAAACAGTCTGTTTTGGCCAACACCTCCTGTTCTAGTCCCCTGTCTGTTGCTGTGATAAGCATTTTTACCAAAAGCAACTTAGGGGAGGAAATGGTGGTTATAGTCCACAACTGAGAAAGTCAGCAGGAACTCAAAACAGAAACCAGGGAGGGACACTGCTTGCTGGCTTATGCTTAGCTAGGTTTCTTACGGCCCAGGACCACCTCTCCAGACAATGGTGCCACCCACTAGAGGCTGGGCCCCCCTATATCAATAAACAAGACAATCTCCCACAGACATGTCCATAGGCCAATCTGAGCCGGGCAATCCCCCAGTTAAGACACCCCAACACACACACACACACACACACACACACACACACTCACAGGTAATTCTAGGCTGTGTCATGTTAACCCAAATAGAAAATGTAACCAAAGATTAAAATAACTGTTATGTTTTTTTTTAACTGTCTAAGGGCTCATACTCCCTAGAAATTAGTTTAAGACAACATGAGATGTTATTTGGACAACCATTTCTCACTAGTGATTTTCTTCCTGATAATGAAAATGCTGTCCAGATTCAGGATTTCAGATCTTGGTTCAATTTCAATATTCCTCCCCTCTCCTCAATAAATAAAATTTTAAAAAAGAAAGCACACCTTTAATCTCAGCAGCTCAGAAGGCTAAAGCAGGCGGATCACTGCAAGTAACAGCCCAGCCTGAGCTACAGCGTTAGACACTGGGTTTTAGTTTCGCTTCCTGCTGCTGTAACAAAAGCAACTTAAGGAAGAACGGTTTATTTGGCTTACAACTCCAGGTTACAGTCCATCCCTGCAGGGAAATCACAGCAGCAGAACTCTGGGAGAGAAATGGTTGAAAGCAGAGAGCAATGAACTAATGCATGCATGCCCGTGAACAGCTTGTCCATGTACAGCTTGCCCGTGTACAGCATGCCGGATACAGCTTGTCTTCTTCACTGTTACACACTCCAGGATCCCTGTCTAGGGAAGAGTTTCTACCTTTATTAACATGACCAAGATAAACCCCTACAGATATTTCCCCAGGAAAATCTAATCTACCCAATCTCTTATGGAGACTTTCTTCCCAGGTGAGTCTAGACTGTGTCAAGTTGACATTTTTTTATATCTCCACAACAACAGAAACAAATTCCAATGAAAAAAATTAAAAATTTTTATTAATGTAGCTATTTCACTGGCCTCTTTATGAAAAGCTAATAGCCTTTTTGTGCACAATGAAAAGCTGATTGTAATATTCACATGGAACTGCAGTGATTCTGTAAGACCAAAACAATCCTGAGGAAACAAAACTGGAGGACTCAATCTTCTAAATTTCAAAACTCACTATAAAACTACAATAACTAAGACCATCAGATTTAATTAAAAACAAACAAACAAGCTAGGCAGTGGTGGTGCACACCTTTAATCCCAGCACTTGGGAGGCAGAGACAGGCGGATTTCTGAGTTCGAGGCCAGCCTGGTCTATAGAGTGAGTTCCAGGACAGCCAGGGCTACACAGAGAAACTCTGTCTTGAAAAACAAAAACAAAAACAAAAAAGAAAAAGACCTGTAGTGATCATGAGCCTTAAGAGTATAGCTGAATGGTAGAACCTGCTATGTTGGCTGCAACCTACCACATTTTGTGTAAAGGGTAGAGGTAGGATGTCAGGTGTCTTCCTCATTGTTTAAGCAGGGTTTCTCACTGAACCTGGAGCTTGCCAATTCAGCCAGAAGGAATGGCTAGCAAGTCCCAGGGATCCTCCTGCCTCTGCCTTCAGAGTGTGAGGGTTGCAGGTTGCACATCACCACGCCCAGCTTTCTGTGTGGTGCTTGTGATGGGACTCCTGCCCTCAGGCTTGTTACAGCAAGTACTTTATTGACAGCCTCCCTAACCCATTTATTTTGTGGTTGATGTTTTTCCCTAAGTTAAAATTCAAAAACCAATATGTATATATGTGTACCACATATGTACAGGTACCCACAGAGGCTAGAAGAGGGCACCAGATCCCATGGAGCTGGAGTTATAGGTGGTTGTGACCTATCTGACATAGGTGCTGTGAACAGAATTCAGGTCCTCTGCAGGACCAGTCAGTAATCTTAACCACTGAACCATCTCTCTAGCCCCTCATTTTGTGTTTTTTGAAATAGGGTCTCACTGTATAGCCCAAGTTGCTCTCAAATTTGTTTTCCTGATCAGTTTTCTGTATGCTGGGATGACTTTTTTTTTTTCTTTGTAACTGATCTTTAAGAAGGGTGCCAACCAGTCCATTCAACAGACAGACTTCAACAAATGATGCAGGGCTAATAGATCTCCACATACCAAAATAATGAGGTGGGGCAGACTTAACACAATATGGAAATATGAACTAAAAAAGTGGATCAAGGGCTGGTGAGATGGCTCAGTGGTTAAGAGCAGTGGCTGCTCTTCCAGAGGTCCTAAGTTCAATTCCCAGCACCCACAGGATGGTCATCTATAAAGGGATCTGATGCCCTCTTCTGGCACGTGGATGTACAAACAGAGCACTCACATTAAACAAACAAACAAGCAAATGAATGTGGGCCAAGGGGCTGGACAGACAATGATTAAGAATACTGTCTGCTTTTACAGAGAACCCAGGCTAATTCCCAGCACCCACATGGCAGTTTACAACTGTCTGTGGCTCCAGTTCCACAGGGGATTCAACACCCTCACAGGCGTACATGCAGGCAAAACACCCCAATGCACATAATACAAAAATAAATAAATATTTAAAAAAAAAAAAGTGTATGAAAGACAACTAAAACTTTGGGCCAGCAAGATGGTTCTGAAGGTAAGGGTGATTGCTGCCAAGCCTGAAAATCTGAGTTTGATTCCTGAAAACCACATGGTAAAGGAGAGAACTGACTCCCACAAGTGTTCCTCTGACCTCTATACACGTGCTGCGGCATATGTGCATCCACACAGCCACAGACACAACACACGAATGAATAAAAATTTACACCATAAGACTCTCAAGAAAAAAGTATCTGCATACACTTTCCTGAAACAAGATTTGACAATGACATTAAAACTGAGCTAGGATATAGCTCAGCAGTAAAACAGCTGCCTAGTCTATGCAAGGCTTGGGGTTAGTTGTACAGTCAATTTTCTCCAAAAAAGATAACCAAATGGCCAACAACTAAATGAAAAGTAACTCAGCATCATTGGTCAATAAGCCTTTATGAAAATGTAAATTTAAAAACACAGTATCTTCTCACACCTGCTAGGATGGTGACATAGTAAAAGCAACCTGGAAAGCAAGTGTTTCTAAAGCATGTGGGAAACCCTTTGGTGATTCTTGAAAAAGTTAAATGTAGTTACTACATATCTCAGCAATTCCACTCACTGGACTCCCATAATTGTAACAGGTATTCAAACAGGCACTTGCAAATAAGTTTGCAGCCAGTCCTAATTATAATAAACAAAAGGGAGAAACAACTCAAATGCTCACCAATTGATAAACACAATGTGATACATCAAGCCATTAAAATGTTCAATCATGAAAAGGGACAAAAGTACTAACAGGTGCTACAATGTGAATAGATTTTACAAAGGTTATGTTAAATGAAATAAATCCCACACAAAAGACCATGCCTTTTATTTGTATAAAATGTTTAGAATAGCAAACCTAGGCCAGAAAGGGGATTAGCTGTCCATCTTGTCAAACTTCTAATCATACTGGGAGGTGGGAGCAAGAAGATCAAGACTTCAAGGCCTGGGTGTCTGCAGTTGGGCCATCTGTCTGCCTTCTGCAATTCCTTTTTTTGTTTGTTTGCTTGGTTTTTTTTTGTTTGGTTTTGTTTTTGTTTTTCGAGACAGGGTTTCTCTGTGTAGCCCTGGCTGTCCTGGATCTCACTCTGTAGACCAGGCTGGCCTCGAACTTAGAAATCTGCCTGCCTCTGCCTCCCAAGTGCTGGCATTAAAGGCGTGCGCCACCACTGCCCAGCCCTTCTGCAATTCCTTTTTTTTTTAATTTATTTATTTTATTTATGAGTATACTGTAGCTGTCTTCAGACACACCAGAAGAGGGCATTCAATCTCATTACGGATGGTTGTGAGCCACCATGTGGTTGCTGGGATTTGAACTCAGGACCTCTGGAAGAGCAGTCAGTGCTCTTAACCACTGAGCCATCTCTCCAGCCCCCGCTTCTGCAATTCCTAAATAGCTACTTCCTGGAACATTGGGCAACACTGAGCTCAGTTTCAAGACTTTAGCTTTTTTTTTTTCTTTTGGGGGCAGGTGTCAGAATTCATGTTTCAATTTGGAGGAAATATCTCACAACCATCTTAAGTTTGGTAACATATGGTTAGAGATATAGCAATGGCTCAGTGCTTAAGAGCGCTTGCTGCTTTTCCAGAAGAGCACCCACATCAAGGGGCCCATCCCTGCCTATAACTGCAGAGGCCCCAGTGTCCTTTTCTGGCCTTCAAGGGCACAAGCAAGCATGTGGCATGTGCCTGCACACTCGTGCACACACACAAACATACACACACAAATAAAAATAAGATAAATTGATTACTCCAGTTTAAAGAGAGAAAGAAAAAAAAGTTTACGGCCAGCCTCCACTACCTAGGCAACTTTATGGTTAGCCTCAGCTACATGAATGAGATTCTAACTAATTAAAACCTAATTCCCTACTAACAACGATAGTAACAGCAGAGCAGGCTAACTGTGGTGGGCACAACAGAGCTAACAATGGTGCTTGCTCTTTCAAAGAGACAAAAGTTGCCTTCTGGAGCTAGATACTATAATGGTCACACAACCCATACTTTACCACGCCTAAGCTTGTGAGACATTCCCTCCAAATTGAAACATGAATCTCCCAAAAGCCAAGGTCCTGGAACTGAGCTCAAAGTTCTAAGAAGTAACTACTTAAAGACTGCAGAAGGCATCAGGCCCAACTCCAGACACTCAGAGGTGGCAGAGACAACAGACCTGGCAATCTGACAAAACAGCTTATCTAAGGAAAACAGCTAACTTCCTCATTCTGTCCAAACAAATCTTTCTCCCTACTCCCAATCCTTAGCTACAAAAATCTCAGCCTAAAGGAAGTAATGTGTATTCTCTTGGACCCTGATCACTGAGTGCTGAGGTCCTATGCCCTGGTCATGTCATAGACAGAACTGCAAACACCACTTCTCTGGCATTAAATATCAATTGCTTTAGCTGTTTGAGGTCATCTAGTTTCTCATCTTTTACTTCTTACTACAAACTTAATTCTTACTTATCCTTACAGAACAACACAGGTCTCAAAATATGGCTGACGAGGGGACAAGACTGAACTCTAAAGCAATTGAATGTCTTTCATTCTCTACCTCACCCCCATTGTCTCTATATAACTTGCCAGCTGGAGACAAGATAGAAGACTGTCTTCTAGGACTGCCAGCTTTCTGAATAAAATACTGTTTTAAAGATCCAATTCCTATCTGTTCATTGGTATCGACAAAGCATCAATAATCTCTTTTATTCCAGCTTTGGCATTCTGGTTATAGTAGATGTCTTCTAAGTGCCATGATGGTACAGTATTAAGAATCCCTGGCTTCACCGGGCAGTGGTAGCGCACGCCTTTAATCCCAGAACTTGGGAGGCAGAGACAAGCGGATTTCTGAGTTCGAGGCCAGCCTGGTCTACAGAGTGAGTTCCAGGACAGCCAGGACTACACAGAGAAACCCTGTCTCGAAAAACAAAAAAACAAAAAAAAAGAGAGAGAGAGAGAAAAGAGTCTGGAGGGATGACTCAGTGGTTAACAGGACTTGCTGCTCTTTCAGAGTTCTTAGGTTTGATTTCCATATCCCACATGATGACCCACAACCATATGTACCTCCAGTTCTAGGTGATCTGATACCTATTCTGTCCTTGGTGGGCATGTGTGTGATACACAGGCATACATATAGGAAAAACACCCATAGACATTTTTTTAAAAAAGACATTTAAGCAGTAGTTAGGCTGGATGTCAGCCTGTAACCCCAGTACTTAGAAGGCAGAGGCAAACAGATCTCCTTTATTCAAGGCCATCCTGGTCTACTTAGCAACTTCCAGGACAGCCAGGGCTACATAGTGAGATCCTGTCTCCAAAATAGAAAAAAAAAAAATTACTCAAAGACATTTTAAGGAGGTGAAGTTAGGGGCCAGTGTCTACCTAACCTTGTCTGCCCCTTGCCCCTTCCTGGTATTTCAAAACTGGAGGCAGAGGTGTGGGGATTCAACTATTTGCAAAACGGACCGGCTCTTAGGAAGGACCTCAGTAGAAGTGATAATGCAACAGTTCTTGGGGTTTACCCTTCTCATCTTCCCTTTTCCCTTTGTCAGGAGACAATTCTATCTCTCCTGTATCTTACAATCAGCCTATAGGAGTAGTAATTGACTTCTCCTCTAGATCCCAAACCTAAGTGTTACCCCTAGGGTGCCACCAGAGACAGTAAAGTCACAGGGACTGCAGAAGGCAGGGACAGGATTCGATAAGTAAGGCTTGAACGCCAAGTTTAAGAAGTTGGTTACCAGTTTCCAATACTATTGAACTTGTGATTCACCAAGGAAGAATTTTAAAATACGTATTTTCTCACAATCGCTCCAGACGCAAAGAAGAGAGACCAATCCTCAACTGGTATTTGAGACGACCAGATAGATACGATGAGCAAAGATCTATCAAATACGTGAAAGGGTTTACATTTGCGAGAGGCCAGAAAGCTAGAGAGAGCCTAAGGTGTGAGGGCGGCCAGGAGAGGCCCGCCCGCAAAATAGGCGGAGTCGCTTTCGCCTGGGCTTTGGATACCCAAACGCGCTGTCCGACTTTGTGGGCGTTCCTCAAGGAAGCAGAACCGAAATGCTTCTTACCCGCCTCATACGACCGTTGGACAGCAAGTCGGCGATTCCCTTGGCAGCGTCGTTTTTCTCCGCCACGCAGAGAACTTTTCGCACTCCTCGGAAGGCCATTTCCATGGCAGCGCGGGACAGGGCACGGCCTCCAGGCCGTCGCTGCCACTGAAACGCTAAGAGAGTGACCGGGAAGATCATTCCCTAGGCCCTGCGCCAGCAGCAACTCCACAGGTGCCCGTGCATGCTGGAGAACACAGACGAAAAGCCACGAAGCACTCTGAGAGCCACCTTAATAATGCACTTTCTCCAGGCAAATGCCACCTCGATCAGAAACCCACACGTCCCAGTCCCGCTTAAACTCGCGCTCACAGACAACTTCCGGCAACTGTGCCACAGAGCAACCTTGAACTACAACTCCCAGAATGCCTCATGCCCCGGGCACTCTCAACACCGTTTTTCCTCCTCTCCTCCACCCCACTGTATTCTACTTTCCCTTTCTTTATGACAGTGGTTAGTTAACAGGACCTGTCCTCTGGAAGGACTGATTGGCAGGGCCTCTTAAAAGGCGCCACTTACTTGGAAGTCTGTGTGCGCGTTTCCGGGTCACGCGACGCTGATGCTTGAGAGTCATGTGATACCAAGATGGCGGTGCCGCGGTAGCTTCTCTGGGACAGTACCGTCCTAGGATCCGCGACAGTTTCTGCTCTTAGGTCGTGCAGCGGCTCATTCGACTGATTCTGCGGTAGCCCGTGGCGAGAATTAATGACCTGACCAGAACTGGGGCTATTGATGTCGCCGGTAGGTTCCAGGGAGTGCTGGTGACCTCGGTTCAGAAACCTTGCGCCGGCCGGGGTAAACGCTGGAGAATGGCCAGCCTCCGTCATCCGGACCTGCAGCTTTGGAGTTTATGAGGCTTCCTAGGACATCACAGGTTCCAAACCTCGAGAGTCTGCGGGAATTCGAGATCTTCGTTGTGTGAGAGGGCAGTTTAGGATCCCCGGAAGTGCATAGAAGGCCGCAAGAACTTCGCTTTCTCATCCAGAGGCCTGACTCCCCCGTCGACTAACCCTGCACTATTTTCATTTCCTCTCAATGTGCTCTCCATATTTCAGGAAATATGATCAGCGCCCCTGATGTGGTGGCCTTCACCAAGGAAGATGAATACGAGGAAGAACCTTACAATGAGCCCGCTTTGCCTGAGGAGTACTCAGTTCCTCTGTTTCCTTACGCCAGCCAGGGGGCTAATCCCTGGTCTAAACTGTCTGGGGCCAAGTTCTCCAGGGACTTCATCCTTATTTCCGAGTTCTCTGAGCAGGTGGGACCCCAGCCCTTGCTCACCATCCCCAATGACACCAAAGTTTTTGGCACTTTTGATCTCAATTACTTCTCCTTGCGGATCATGTCAGTGGATTACCAGGCTTCATTCGTAGGCCATCCTCCTGGTTCTGCCTACCCCAAGTTGAACTTTGTGGAGGACTCTAAAGTGGTACTGGGAGACTCCAAGGAAGGGGCCTTTGCATATGTGCACCACCTTACCTTGTATGACCTGGAAGCCAGGGGCTTTGTGAGGCCCTTTTGTATGGCTTATATCTCTGCAGACCAGCATAAAATCATGCAGCAATTCCAAGAGCTCTCATCTGAATTTTCCAAAGCATCTGAATGCTTGAAGATGGGGAACAGGAAGGCATTCGCTGGGGAACTTGAGAAAAAGCTAAAAGACTTGGATTACACAAGGACAGTGCTACACACAGAAACTGAGATCCAGAAGAAAGCCAATGACAAGGGTTTTTATTCTTCTCAGGCAATCGAGAAAGCCAATGAATTGGCCAATGTGGAGAAGTCCATCATTGAACATCAAGATTTACTGAGGCAGATCCGCTCATACCCTCGTCGGAAGATGAAGATACCTGATTTGCATCCTGGTGATACAGAGCATACCCAGGATCATGCTGACCAGGTATCCACTACCTCTAATCCTGAGGAGTCAGCTAATGCAGACCTTTATACCTGCAGGCCAGCTTACACCCCCAAACTCATCAAAGCAAAATCCACCAAGTGTTTTGACAAGAAGTTGAAGACCTTGGAGGAGCTCTGTGACACTGAGTATTTCACTCAGACCCTGGCCCAGCTTAGCCACATTGAACACATGTTCAGAGGAGACCTGTGCTACCTCCTGACCAGTCAGATTGACAGAGCACTTCGAAAACAACAGCCCATAACAAATTTCCTCTTTGAAGATTTTGTAGAGGTTGATGACAGGATGGAGAAGCAAGAGAATGTGCCCTCTCAGCCCAGTCAGGAGAGCCTGCCTTCCAAGCCTGCAGAAGAATGCCCCATTCCTAAAGTGTTAATTAGTGTTGGCTCTTACAAGTCCAGTGTGGAGTCTGTATTGATCAAGATGGAGCAGGAACTTGGAGATGAAGAGTACAAGGGAGTGGAGGCAACAGAGTCAAGCAGTTTTGACCCCCAAGAAAACCTGGACTACCTGGATATGGATATGAAAGGGAGCATCAGTAGTGGGGAAAGCATTGAGGTTCTGGGCACCGAGAAGTCAGCTTCTGTGTTGTCGAAATCTGACAGTCAGGCCAGCCTCACCGTGCCATTGAGCCCCCATGTAGTCCGTAGCAAAGCAGTCAGCCACAGGACAATCAGTGAGGATAGCATTGAAGTCTTAAGCACCTGCCCTTCTGAGGCCCTCATTCCTGACGACTTTAAGGCCAGCTACCCAAGTGCCATTAATGAAGAAGAAGCCTATGCAGATAATGAGGGGGCCATCCATTTCCGGGCAAGTGCCAGCTCACCAGAACTGGATGAGACTCAGGAGGGCAACTTGGAAAATATCCCATCCCAAATAGACTCCAGCTGCTGTATTGGAAAGGAGAGTGAAGGGCAATTGTTGCCTCTCCCAACCCCAGCCTACACTCTTTCTGATGAGGATGGTGTGGTGAGCATTCCCCCACAGCACTACATACAGAAGGACCAGGGGCTCCATGTGGACTTCGGGATGGAAAACACAGACCCTTCTCCCCGAGATAACAGTTGTGAAATGTTCCCAGCTTATGAGCTGGATCCAAGCTGCCTTCTGGCTAGCCGAGATGTTAGTAAGATGAGCCTGGATAACTACTCGGATACCGCTAGCTACATGGGCAGTATGGCCTCCACCAGCTCAGACAGAACCCCCTCTGCACCTCCTGCCGGCCTATCCTCTGAGAGGCACAAAAAGAGGGCTGGTCAGAATGCCTTAAAATTCATCCGCCAGTACCCTTTTGCCCACCCAGCCATCTACTCTCTGCTCAGTGGGAGGACACTTGTGGTCCTAGGCGAAGATGAAACCATAGTCAGGAAGCTGGTAACTGCACTGTCCATCTTTGTTCCCAACTATGGCTGCTATGCCAAGCCGGTGAAGCACTGGATTTCCTCCCCTTTGCATATTATGGATTTTCAGAAGTGGAAGCTTATTGGCCTACAAAGGTAATTGGTTCCAGGTGGTGGGGAAAAGCTCTAAACATTACAGGATGAAGCCAGTTTAGGATCTGTGGACCCTAAAAAGGAAAGCTGGCTTCCTAGACAGTAGCTAACCCTACTCACGGTTCTTAACCTTTGGCAAATCACTCTTCATCCTGTTGCCTTCTCTGTCGTGGGCCAGGGGGTTCACAGTTGCTAAGTGATTGCCAATCCTGGCTCCTCCCCACTTCCATGTCAGAACTGTTTGGGAGAATTAATTTCCTTCTGTATGTGTATGGTGCTATCGATAGAACCCAGGTCCTGCGCATGCTAGGCAGACACATTACTTCTTGTATCTACATGCCCTAGGAGAGTGTTTTAAATCGTTAATTCCCAGTCAGATTCTGATTCCACTTGTCTGGGGTAAGAACTGCAGCCTTGGTCCAGTGAAGTCAGAGAATGACTAGACTTGAAGATCTTATGTTCTGACTCCAGGTCACAATGTTGTAAAGGATTGTGGCTGTCACTGTGGAAGATATAGAACTCCAATAACTTGTACTCTGCTGTCCTATTTGCTCTGAAAGTTGGAGTCACAAGAGCTTGTCCTTCCCCTGTTTGAAATCCCTTCAGTTATATGGTGCTATCCTGCCAAGACACATTCACATAGATATTTAGATAGGTCATTCCTGTGTTCCAAGAAAATAGGAAAATAAAGTCGACTTATTGATAGACCATTTGCAATGGTCATTGCATGGTCACTACCCAGTGCCAGAATTACAAGGTAATCTAGCCATGTTGACTCTGGCCTCCATCCTGTCACTGTCACCAACTTAACCTCTCTGAGGCTATTTCCTTCACTGCAGACAAATGGCAAGTCTGTTTTATGGTCTGTACAAGTGTGCACTCTCTTAAAATGAAGGAGGCAGAAAAGACCACAGATTTCAGGGAGGTGCCCTCAAAATGACAGTTGAGCCACTGCACAGAATCTCAAGTGGTGAAGTGTCTGCTAGCATATGAGATACCATGTGAGTATCCTACTGAGGAGGCGCAAACACTAGGAACGTTCCTGCACAAATGTCAGTGTCTGTGCAGTGCCTGTGCCCTAAAGGACGACTTACTGGGGGTCAATGTGCCAGAAGCGGCATGGCAATGGGTAGGTCACAGCTAATCCAGAGACGCCCTGGGGAAGTGAGGTGAAACCGGGACACTAGAACACTGTGAGGTGAAAACCATTAGAGGTGTGGTGGTTGCAGAGGGAGCTTGCAGGGGGCTGGGTTATGGGTGCTGCCACCCTCACTGTGGTGGATTTGTTGGGTACCTCTCTTGTGCAGGGGACTCCTGTGCTCACCTTACAGAACTATAGAAGGGCCCAGATTGGGAGTGTGTTATTTTAGAACAGTACTTGGCCTTAGAATTGATTTGCTGTGTCGAGGCCAGTCTGGGCTGCATTAGAAGACAGGGGCTTTTAAAAAAAGTGATTGAGAGAGGTGCTTTTGTGTAGTGGTTCTCTTGTCCACAGAGCTGTGAGCAACAGCAGGGCTAGTTCTGTGAGGTGGGTTCATATAGGTCTTCAAGTCTTGGCTTCACTTGGAACTGCTCAAACAAAGGTTTTAAAGAACCTCACCTTGAACCACTAGCTTCACTGGCCTTTGGTTCTTTTCACCTATACAGGCCTTCTGCCTGGAAACAGGGTTGGAGCAGCCAATGGTGAGTCTGCCATCGTTTTAAATAAAATGCCAGGGAGAAATATGTGGCTTGATAAACAGTAGTGAAAAGATCAGGAATGATGGGTAAGCAAGACCCAGTTCTAATGGGAGCGAGAGTGTGACAGAGGCTTAGGCAGAGTCCTAGCTGGGTGACCTCAGACTCCTCATCCTTGTAGCCTCCCTGGTTTGGATGGCAACAGTCTAGGTTTGGAAGAATAGACTGTGTTCACTGAAATGGAGCACAAAGCCTGGTTGTGTATTTGGCTTCCTGAGTGAGGAAGAATTTTGTGGGAAACAGAAACAGACGAACTTGGAAGGAGCCAGCATCTTACCACCACTGGGAGGAAAGAAGTGCTAATGCCGAATTTTGTGAAATGGCCTAAACTGGACATCACAACGGAGATGGAGGGTCAGACAGGTAGGAACTCAAGCTGAGCCTGGTGGGGAGAGGAGCTGCACTTGCTAAGCTCAGGTTTGCCTGGGACCCCCAGGAGTAAAGACACACTGAATGTGATAGAGAAGCTGGTGTGGAGTCTGCAAGGCCCTGGTTGGGGTGTGGCGAGTGGTGAAAGAGGGCTGCTGAGGCACTAGGAGTGGCAAGGGGGTAGTCCCGAAGAGGACACTCTCTTCAGAGTTCTTACTGTCCTCATGAACTAACCTGTTCATGAGGCCCCAATTCTCCCTTGTTCGTGGGGTGTGCTGTATCAGGGTCTAGGGCCTGTGTGGGTCTTACCATGGTCTCCAGGCCTTTCACAGTCCCCAGGCCCCACTCAGGTCCAATTTGCCCACGACAAGACAACACTCTGGGACATTCTTCATTGTAGTCTCAGCTTGGTTAGGTAGTAGATGCTTAATTAACCACTGTTAAATGCAACAAGAAGGGAAAAAATATGGTTCCAGTGGCCTTTCTTGTTCTATAGCATCATGTCTGACATAAGCCCTAAATATGTAAAATCTCTGTCAGTTCTATTTGCTAGACCAGTGTGGTAATGCTACTTTTGTGGGAAGATTGCTTTTTTTGGAGAGGGGGTGGGTGGGTATTTTTGTCTTTGGCTTGGTTTGTTTTTTTGAGACAGGGTTTCTCTGTGTCCTGGCTGCCCTGGAACTCACCCTATAGACCAGGCTATCTCAAACTCTAAAAAGATCTGCCTGCCTCTGCCTCCCAAATGCTGGGACTAAAGGTGTGTGCCACCTCTGCCCAGCTGGGAAGACTGCTCTAAAAGAGAGCTTTTCTGTTTTTTGTGTTGCTGGAATGGAAACCAGGGCCTGTGCATGGCGTGCAAATGATCTACCTACTCTTGTCCTACCCTTGAGTAAAGCTGTTGTTTTTACAAGTTTATTACAGATTCAAAGGTGGGAATTTTAAGAGGGGAGTCTCAGGGCACTATGCTTTCTGAACTAGACATGAAGGTTGGCCACATGGTGGGCAAGCAGCCAGCTGATGGGTGGCGGGCAGGGGGGAGCATTCGAGTGAATAGGGAAAGAAGAGGAACTGAGGCCTTTCTGAGTTGGGACTTAGAAACTTGCGGGAGGATTTTAGGGGACAGCCTCAGGAGGCTGAGCACTTGCCCTGTTCCACTTCAGCCCTGAAACACGCTGCTGGGCCGTAGGGACATAAACCAAGGGAGACACAACTCAAGGTCTCTAGAAGAGAGAGTTCGTTAGCAGTTGCCATACTGCTGGGAGTGGGCTGAGAGTGGTAGCCGTACCCCACTGCAGGCCAGGCCCCATCCTTAGGTGACTTGTCTTGTCCCTTTGGTTACCCCAGAAAGAATGAGGACAGTGAGAAATGGAGATGAGGCTCAAAAAGGGTAAAACGATTAACCAAGCTAAGATCCAAGACGAGGGAAGCCCGGGTGTGCTTCAGTCTGCTGTGAGAATTCCAGGTTAACCAAGCTAAGATCCAAGACAAGGGAAGCCCGGGTGTGCTTCAGTCTGCTGTGAGAATTCCAGGTTAACCAAGCTAAGATCCAAGACGAGGGAAGCCCGGGTGTGCTTCAGTCTGCTGTGAGAAATTCCAGGTTAACCAAGCTAAGATCCAAGACGAGGGAAGCCCGGGTGTGCTTCAGTCTGCTGTGAGGAATTCCAGGCAGAGCAGGCAGGCAGACAGACAGATAGTTCTGGAGCACCACTGGAAGTTTGGCTCACTATGTGGAACATCCATTTAGGCAAGTAATAGATGCATCAGAGACCATCAGGAGTTACACTGTCAAGTGCCCCGAAGACCAAAGCACTTGATCTTCCTGTAGAGCCAGCTGAGTGTAAGCTGGTTTGTGGACAGTGAGTTTCATCTCCTAAGGAGCTGCTCCCATTCTTCTAACCCTTGGCTATTTTTCTGACCTTGGCCTATCTTTTTCAGAGTGTCCTCTCCTGCCAATGTGGGTACCCTCCATACCCTGAGTCGTTATAGCCGCTATACAAGCATCTTGGACCTGGACAGCAAGACCCTACGCTGTCCCCTGTACAGGGGTACACTGGTGCCCCGCCTGGCTGACCATCGCACTCAGATCAAGCGGGGCAGCACATACTACCTTCATGTCCAGAGCATGCTCACCCAGCTCTGCTCCAAGGCATTCCTCTATACCTTTTGTCACCACTTGCATCTGCCTGCCCACAGTGAGGAAACACAAGAAGCAGTGGCCAGCAGACAAACCAGCTTCCTAAAACTAAACCTGGGACTAGTGAATGAGGACATCAGAGTGGTGCAGTACCTGGCTGAGCTGTTGAAATTGCACTATATGCAGGAGTCACCTGGGACCACCCACCCACTGCTCAGGTTTGACTATGTCCCCAGCTTTTTGTACAAAATCTAAGGGTTCCAGCCACTGTGACCAAGACTTGTGACAGAGTATGGGAAGGGAGAAGGGTTGGTGTGACTAAATGGTTACCTGAGCTGGAGTGTTGAGCCTTCTGGTGTCAGTGGGAAGGAAACAGGTGGCAGTTATAGTTCCAACATAGCCCTGGGCAGTGTGTGAAGTGGGCTGAGCAGAGGTAGCACCTGGCCCTCAGAGGTAGCTACAAAAACAGTAGCGGCTGCTCTTGGTTCGTTAGGGAAGTAGCTCCCAAATAAGGGGGTGTCCTTAATTTTCAAAGGATCAGCAGACTGAGCAGGAAGAGAAACCTCCAGACTCTGTGGGACTCAAAAAGATGAGGCTAAGTAGCCAAAGCCCAAATAACATCTGAGTGGCACAATCAGCCCAGGAACTGTGAAGATGTGGTAGGACGCAGGACAGCCATTGCCTCCATCTACCTCTACCAAGGCCCGTTACTTGGCTTCCTGGAGCCCAGTAACTGAGGGGGAGCTCCTGAACAAGGACATGAAGGAACAGTGCTCTGGTCGGTTGGAGAGACACATCTGGGCTATGAGGGTTGCAGACCACAAACAGCCTCTGTCCTGTCTTTGCTCTATCAAGGAAGTGTTCATCAAATCCCTGGAGTCATTGTGACAGTGGTCACTAGCCCTGGATGTGAACCAGATGCCAAATGGCTACAGCCAGTTTGAGAAGTACCTTGGGAGCTGTAGATGAAGCAGACCATAAGGCCATCACCACTGTGCTTGGCAGGATCTGCCCACTGGCTCCTCTCAGCCAGAACATTAACTCTGACTTCCCCTGGAAGATTTGCAGACACTTACCTCCTGAGGGCTTGTGGGCTTGATGACAACTAAGTTCTGGCTGGCTAGCTGGTGTACTGACTGAAACATAGCAGCAAGGATGTCCTGTACTAGCTCCTGGGTGGCTATCTTTGTAGACACATCTGGGAGGCAGTGTACACAATCATCCCCATGTTGTTCCTTTCCCTTTGAAGGCACTTTGCACCTGGGAGGAAGGCACCTTTTAGTCCCCACCTGATCCCCTGGTGGCCATCATCATGACCTCCCGGGATTCCTGTTGCAGCTCCTCTTGTGTGCATGGAATGCTTCTCACAATCTTGAAAATCTTTTCTCCCTAAATAGGAGAAGCTCTGGTTGTTACTGCTGCTTTTAAATTTGCTCCAAAAAGCTACAGTAAATTGGACCTGGATCAGCAGCCTGATATATGCATCAGTTAGATGCTGTGTCCCCGTCCTCAGGTCACACTGTGTCAGCAGGTCACACTACTGAGGTCTCAAAGGAACCTGTGGAAGCCAAGTAACTAGATGGCTTGCAGCATGTCACTCTTGTGTCACATTCCTTGCCTAGGTCTTTGACACAAAGTTGCAGTCTGTTGATGCTGGTCAATGACTTCAGGTCATGGTCCCTTTTTCATGTTAGAGGGTATGTGATTTTGTTTCTGAGCCTGTGACAGAACCAGAAAGGTGGCACTGTCTCCACTAGTTTGTACCTGTTACATGCATTACAGATACCTTGGTGGCTGTAGTTTCTCCTCATGGGCCCCTCATCTGCTATTGCTTCTTAGTGTTTGTTGGCTAAGTGCCATTTTCTCAGGCCTCCAATGAAAGAGTGCTAGAGTTCAAGAGCCAGGCTGGGAGGCGGTCAGTTGCTGGTACCACTGCCTAACATGGGGGACTCTAAAGGTGAATACTGTGCCCGTGCCGAGAAAGGCAGCAGCCATACTTGGCCTTCTGGATACTGAAAGCACATACACTTCAGTGGTCTAAAGTAGGGGTAAACATGCAAGTATCTCCTTGGCATTCAGCCACAGGGTGGCTCAGAATACAAGACTGGTGGGAGTGGGCAGAACAGTTCTGTGTGGCAGCCATGGAGACGAACAGGCGCCTCTCTTGAGTGGTTCCTCACAAAACTGACAAGGGTTAAACTCCGTTTGTGGTTTTATTTGTTTGTTTTTGAAATGGGATCTCATATAACCCAAGCTAGGTTCAAATTTAGTATGTAGCCAAGCATAACTCTGAACTCTTGATCCTTCTGCCTTGACATCCCAACTGCTGGAATTACAGGTGTTTGCCACCAGAACCAGTGTCTAGGTTTAGACTTGGGATGTAAAACTTTGTTGGCTGATTTAAAAGGATTAATTAATGCTGAAATCATGCTTCCTCTCAGAGTATCACTCCTTGGAGCTGAGTTTCGATAGAGGCAGTTAATGCTCTGTTCCTTTGCTTTAGAGGACTGGAATCTTCTAAAAGGTAGTATGTGTACACCTTGATGTTATGGAGACTTATGCAACAGGACTCAACTCCTCAAGTGTCCGGTTGGTCATGGGCACAGTGACACACACCTTTAATCCCAGCACTTAAGAGAAGAGGCAGGTAGAAGATGCCTGCAACCTTGAGGCCACCCTGATCTGCATGATGAACTTCAGGCCAACCAAGGCTATGATACTGTCTCAAAAAACAAGTTTCTATTTGAAGTGTTTCTCAAGTACTAGGCTAGTAAAGCTTCTGATCCCCCCTACATGCTGAGATTGCATGCCTGTCATAAGTTTTACAAATTGAATCCAGGGCTTCATACATACTAGGCAGACACTATACCAACTGAGCTACATCCCTAGTGTGGCTAACTTAATAAAATGCACTATTAAAGACACCTCACAGGCAACGGAGCTACTCACTACTTCTTTATTCCTATTTTGAGCCCTGGCACTAAAACTGATAAGTTGCTTGTTTCAACTTGACTGCCAAGCAATTGCTACTGCAGTAGCTAAAGTTGCTCTTCAACTTGGAACTGGACTGTAGTTGGGACCTGATCAGGTACAATATTTAAAATATAAACAGTTTCAACTTCATCTAAATTAGTTCCTGTTTCATAATCCTAGGAAGACCAGGAGGCCTCCCTTCTCCTTTGCCAAGTATTAAAGCCAGCAGTTGAGCTCTGTGGTCCTGGAGGCATAGCTTCTAGAATATCTTGTATGCGTCTTGGCCACCCGTCTGCTATGTTAAGTCCATGCCATTCCCCCAGCCTGGATGTTGTATATTGGACCAGTGTGTCACCACCATGGTTCATCTCTCAGCGATGGATGATGCATCAGGTATGCAAGGCCTTTGGAGGAACCAAATCCTCACAGCAGTGAGGCCATCCAAGCTACTTTTTACTTCCCTAGAAAGCTCCTAAGAAAGTGCCTTGGCTTGTACTTTGAAACAAGCCAGCTTTCTGGCTTCACTCTAATACTGTGATCAAACTGTAATCTTTAAGGGAGGCATACTCACTCTTATGCTGCAGAAAGGAGAGGGAATTTGTTTTCTTTTCCTCAGAAAGCAAAGCTTCCTTTGAGTTTAACATACTGTTTCTCTGAGCCCTTGGCCCACTAAGATCTGATTCTGTTAAAGCTTTGGGAAGGAAGGAGGAGGAGGGATAGAGATGTAGCAATGAAAAAAAGAGCATCCCACAGGGCCCTAACTGGGGCCAGCTGTCTTCAGCTAGGCAGGAAGCACAGGGGCCCCACAGAGTTGAGGGAACCAATATCCCACCACACCACATGCAAACTGACACCACAGTCTTCTCTTGTGGCGACAGTACCAACAGTGGACCAGCTCTCAGGGAGCTTTGGCCAGACTATCTTATGCCGGACAGCTGGAGCTGCAGGCTGGACAGAGGACACAGCAGTTGCAGTAAACGACATACTCTGTAAGGAACTTGTTTTCTAAGAAGCTATTTTATTACTGCATGTTCATACTGTCTATAAATGTGTCCCAACCCTGCTTCAGTCACAGTACTGGAACCAGAGCACTGCGGATGTGATCATGTCCCACAGGCATCATGCACAAAAGCTTAGAGTAAATGCCAAATAAATAGTATGAGGAGTGTACTTTTTAAGATATTAATTTATTTGAGTTCAGATATTTTTAAAATATAAAAACTGGTTGTATTTTTTAAAGATATAATTCTTGTAGACATTCTGTGAGTAAAAATTTGATTGTCCATATTAAAAAGTTACTGATGGTTTGCAATTCAGTGATGTAAAAATAAAGACTCTTTCAGAAGGTAGCATTTGGGTTCCTAATTGTAGGAATTATTTCAGGCAGGCGGAATATAAAACCTTTAGCCTCTGCTGATTCTTAAACCAGGAAGGGGTTTGTACACCGATGGAGACAGCCAGCTGTACAAGATTTTTTTTGTGTATGTGTCCTAGGCATGAACCCAGGGCAGCACTCACAGGGAATATGTGTATTTTCTCTAAGTGATATCCCTAGCCCTTCTATTTCATTTCAAGCTGCTGACAGTATTTTTTCTTTAAAACAAAATTTTCTGTGTATCGCTATTTTGCCTGCATGTATGTGTATACTTCATGTGTGCCTGGTGTCCTCAGAACCAAGAAGAGGGTGTTGATTCTCTGGAACTGGAATTACACAGATGGTTTATGGAAGAGCAGCCAGAAGTGCAGAGCCTTCTTTCCAGCCCTAACACTAACTTCTTGCTTATACACTTACCTAGTTTATAACCTCAAACTTAGAGCAGAAAACTCAATGCTCCTCTGGTATCTGGGCAACAGAAAAGGAAGAATGGAAAATACAAGGGTGAAGTTAAACATTTGCTTACCTGCCACAGGACCCACTGAGTAAGCAGAAAGGACAATTCTGGAATCTTTAATAGCTTTGCCTCATATGCATGAGTGAGGAGGTCAAATGGCTACAGAACACGTTTCAAATTTCAAGTCCTTAATAACCTGTTCCCAAAATATTTGAAAACAGGTAAACAGAAACACCCACCAAAGCATGATGCAGCTCAGTGGTCCACTTCACAGCCTCAAGAGGGCACAGAGTTCACAGGGTCCAGGAATAATACTACCCTCTTGGCGAACACAGGCTGTGCTAGCCCTGTCAGAAGTCGGGAAGGCCAGGAAGCAAGAATTTGGAAGCAAAATTCTCCACTTCTTCCCGGAGAGTTGCCACAGCACTCTGGAACTTCTCATCCCCTGCCAGCTTCTCCTTGAACTCTTTCAGCGTGGCCCTCACGGCCATGTGGCTTTGAATCTGCAAAGTCAACTCTATCCCTGTGCAAAAGACAGTGTCATGTGGGACTTCCTTCACTATATATCCTGTCATAACTCATAGGTGTCAATGGTCCCCTCAGGTGATTCTGGGATGTGTCCCTTTGCAGTGACGTTATTTATAAACCTCATACAAGAGGGATTTGTAGACAAGAGTGGTTTTGTTGTCTTATCCCGTGCTCTGACCAATAGCTGGGTCCTAGGTACTAAAACACATCAGAAACTCCATACATACAAGCAAGATATGTGAACTTCCAATATCTCATCCTTACCTCTGTGGATAAAATGTGCTACTTTTCGGAAGTCTTCTTCCAAAAGTCCTCGGGATGTCAATGCCGGAGTCCCCAGACGAAGTCCACTGGGCCGTAATGCGCTCTTGTCACCTTTAAGACAAACAAAGCTTTGAGCTGTGCCTAATACATCACTGTATACACACAATATTTTAAAAAAAAAGTTGGTCCCAGATCCTGGTCTGTGGATCCCTGCTTGATCTACCAAGGAGGCAAATGACTTAAAAACTAAGATCTGAGGATAAATAAGTATATGGGCCACTGTATTAACCTATGAGAAGTAGTCCTTTGTGGTGTGGCCCTGGGTCCTTCCAGAGTCCTAACATCTGTCAGGGCCTAACAAAAGAAATGCTACTTGGTTTTAAAGAGTCCCTGCCTTTTACCAGCAGTGCCACCCAATTAGCCTTTTCTTTTCTGCTCTTCCTCTACTATGGTCTGTCTGTCTCCTAAGCTGAATACTCTCATCAACTGTTAACAGTGGCCGAAAGAAATGCAGATAGGATGACTGTGGAAGAGAAAAGCATGGAAGAGTCTCACCTGGGCAGGTATTCTTGTTGCAGGCAATAGAACAGGCTTCTAGTACCTTCTCAGCCCTTCCGCCATCAGTACCCTTAGAACGCAGATCCATTAGGATCAAGTGATTATCAGAGCCACCTGGAAAGAGTTGGACAGAATGGAATACTGGAGGTTGACACACAAGAACTTGCTGCTATGAAGAAAGGTCAGCAGACATGTTCCAGATCTAACTTGGAAGAGGACAGGAGCTCTCATACACGACAGAGGGCTTGTACAAAGGGCTGTGAAGCTGCTGCTTTAAGCATCCAGTGGCTTCTGTAGCTCAGACTGCCCACACCAAGACATGACAGAGGCCCACAAAGGCTGAAAAGAGCTCAGTTTTTCATATTCTGTTAACAAATGACTCTAGGTAAATGTTCTACCACTGAGCCACATTCCTAAGCCCTTGTGAAGCCAATTTTAAGAGGCTCCTTCTGGGACAGGCATTGGTATCACATGCTTTTAATCAATCCCTGCACTCGGGAGGCAGAGGCAGGTGGATCTCTTATTTGAGTCCAGCTGGGAGTTCCAGGCCAGTCAAGACTACGTAGTGAGACTTTGCCTCAAACAACAAAAACAAAAAGAGCTCCTTTTAAGTGGCTGGCACCAGAGTAGTGAGTAGGGATTCAATTAATCATGCAGATGAAGTAATGACCAACATGTTCAGAAGGTTCTGTGCTTTTGTTCCAAACCCCATGAGGCTGGTAATACAGACCAAAGATCCTTCATTCAAAATGCTGAGACCAGGGCTTGTGAAATGGCTCAGAGGTTAAAAGCACTGGCTGCTCTTCCAGAGGTCCTGAGTTCAATTCCCAGCAATCACATGGTGGCTTCACAACCATCTATAACAGGGTGTGATGCCCTCTACTGTCATGCAAGCATACATGCAAATAGAGCACTCATATACATAAAATACATAAATTAAAAAAGAATCCTGAGACTAGCAGCAGTGTTTGAGATTTGAGGGTTTTTTCTTTCACGTTTTAGAACGTTGCCAGACCTCATTGGTTGAACATCCCTAAACAAAAATTCTAAAACATTTTAGGCAATCTGGCTTGTGTGCAAAGCCTTCAGATTTGAAAGAGATGCTCAACATGTATTAGTGACACGGAGAGTGCTAACACTCAGATCGTCAGTGCTCCCTAAAACTTCATGGTCTACTCTAGCATTATCACAAGGTGACAGACCTATGAGAGGTGGGCCTGATGCTGGGCATGGTGGTACATGCCTGGATCATACCGAGTAGTCAGAAATTGGAGGTCAGCCTGGGCTATATAACGAAATCCTGGTTCAAAATTAAATCCCCCTCACACACCAAAAACAGACTAGGTAGGTCTTTAAGTCACTGGAAGACTGAGGTCTCAGCCCCCTTTTCTCTTTCTTGTAGCCTGACTGAGAGCTAAACAGCTGTGCTCTACCACAAGCTCTTACCATGATATACTGCCCAAAAGCAAAGGGGCTAATTGGGTTAATCAACTGTGGACATAGCAGGACAGATGTTCCAAAAGTAAGCCACTGTCTGTGTAAGCCAAGCATTCAGGCACTTATTCGACACAGCTGGCTAACAGATGGCTACAGAATGCTCTGACATAGCCCCAAGTCATAAACAAGTTTCAGCCTCTAGTTCTTTCCACTTTGAACTTTTAAAAAAAGATTTATTTATTTATTATGTATACAATGTTCTGTCTGCCATGTGTGCCTATACATCAGAAGAGGGTACCAGATCTCATTATAGATGGTTGTGAGCCCCCATGTGGTTGCTGGGAATTGAACTCAGGACCGTTGGAAGAGCAGACAGTGTTTGTTCTTAACCTCTGAGCCATCTATCCAGTTCCACTTTGAACTTTCATTAAACCAGGGTGTGGGCTTAGAAGACCACTTCTCACTTCATCTGCAGGCTGTGCTACAGGAATGTTCTCAAAGTCTGCAGCCTAGTTTTGCACAGCCAAGTCCATATATTTGCTGACTGGTGTCTATCAACTAACACTCTGGAGTCTCAGGGGCCCGTATGAAAGAAAAATGATTGGTATCTCACAAGGTGTGAACACGATTTAAATTTTATACCCAATGCTTGGCAAGAACCAGGGAGTACGGTGGGCTCCTGGATGATGAGAGGGATGTTCAAAAGGGAGGGATGGATGTTGCCCCTGTCTACAAATCAGTGTCAGCTGTAATCTTGACATCTCTTATGTGAGCCTCAGCTGTTCCCAGAATATGCAGTATCCATGTTGGGTGTCAAATGGCAGTTACTAAGGTATGTAGAAGGGAAAGACCTACAGCTGGAGATATGCTATCTGCAGTGGCCAGAGTCATTGCAGTGGTGACTCAGATGAGCAAAGAGGCAAGACTTCTGTATATCCATCCAACAGAGAAATACAATCCAGCACTATGTGCATTCATTATACCTGTGACTATTTTGTAGCCTAGCTCTGTGAGTGCATCAGACAGAGCCCTGCAGTTGGCCAACACCTGGAGCTGGTAGATTTTGAATTCTGTAGTCATGGCTTGCTTCAGGGTCACAGCAATACCTGATTAAAGAGACAGATTTAAAAACAGGTTGTGACTCAGGAGCAGGTCTTGTTTTCAAGAAGCCTAGAGTCTGTAAACCACACACCCACACACCCACACCCACAAACACACACACACACACACACACACACACACACACACACGAGTGCCCAATTATTTACTTCAGTCTTTTTCTTCTTTATAGTGCTAGGGTTACAACCCAGGAAAATGGATTGGACTACACCCCCATAGTCCTTGCTCTATCTAGCCCTATAATTACCCTGCCAACCTTGCAGACCTCACCAAAGTCACTCCCTAAGGACTGCTTTGGAGGTAATTTTATCTCTAGGAATGGAAGCCCAGTGGTAATCTGATTACCACAAGAATGGATTTTAGTCCTTTTTAATGCTCGATATATGAAAATGATTCTTTGTATGAACAAAGTCAGTGTCTTCTGTAGTTACATTACACAGCATTCTGAGCTGTACTCCACAGGAGGGACGGCCTGCTTTCCCCTTACTACTTAGGTACTTGACACCTTTGTAATGACTCCTGGGAGCTCTTTGACTACAAGGCACAAGAATCAGAGCACCATGAAATTCCATGTACTCGAGCCCCGGTTTGGAGCTCTTGTCTGCCTGTGGAAACACATTGGTGCTTGGGTACCAGCAAGCCCAGCATAGAACTTGGGTAGCAAGAACTATGAAAGCTAAGCATACAAGCACAGTAGATAATCTGAAAATCTGCCCAGGGCCCACAAAGTGCCATATCCATACACCCTCTCTACACTAATGTACTGCATTGAGTTAAACTGGTTTCTTTCTTTCTTTCTTTTAAAGATTTATTTATTTATTTTATTTATGAGTACACTGTCGCTGTCTTCGGACACACCAGAATAGGGCATCCAATCTCATTATGGATGGTTGTGAGCCACCATGTGGTTGCTGGGATTTGAACTCAGGACCTCTGGAAGAGCAGTCAGTGCTCTTAACCGCTGAGCCATCTCTCCAGCCCCGTTAAACTGGTTTCAAACTCACTAGTTTTGAGATCCTCCCCACTGCTGCCTTTTCCTCTCTAATGCTGGCATTACAGGCATGTGCTACGAGTCCCCACCCCACTTTAATGTATATGGGTGACTGACTGATTGGCTTCCCTAGATGTCTATGCATCACTTCCATGCCTGGTGCCTGTAGAGACCAGAAGAGGTTATTGGATTCCCTGGAATTGGAGTTACAGATGGTTGTGAACACGCTATGGATGCTGGGAATGAACCAGGAGATGGCTCCGCAGTTAAGAGAACTGGCTGCTTTTTCCAATCTCAGTATACACACAGATGTCTTGCCTGAGACATCACACCTTGACTTGAGTGCCAGTCACTGCCAAATGACAGCAAGATGACTGTAACAGGTATCTATAAGCAATTCAAATAGAATTACAATAGGGCTCCCTTGGAACCCAGGAGTTACCACTATAGCCAGAGTTGAAGATGCAAAGGTTGTATGGGAGCCACCACAGAAGAGAAGCAGCCCCTCCTGTAGTGTTGGTCCCTATTTTTCTTCACTGCAGCCATACTTTTCTTTCAGATATCTTCCCTACTGCAGGTTTGCCTATGGTTCCACCTGAATGGAACAGACACTTCTGATCTCACCTTGAACCACTTTGTACCACCTCCCTTTTTCCTGTTATCTCCTATACAGACACTGTCACCTAAGTTCATTCTCTAGCATGGAAGACCAGGAACGTCTTTTGAAGGATAGGCAAGATGGGACTTATGGACTTCCTGGGGCCATGATGGCTAGGGTGAAACCAAAAGGCTCTATGATAGACCTGATGACATTACCAGCAATGGCATGGTTGTGAGGACCCCCCTGTAGGCCTGGAAACACGGCAGAGTTGATGAGGGACTCCAGCTCATAGTAAGTCTCTTTGCCAGTCTTGGGATCCACACTGCGCACGCCTGGTAAAGAAACTAGAATGTTAGCAGACTGACAAGTTTCTTACGACTCACAACAGCCAAATTGACATGGGCAGTCAGTCACACCTCAGCCATGACTGGTTCCGAGGAGAGCTGTTTACAATGCCAGACCAAAGGGCTCCTACAGATGGAAGACTGGCTGGACTGCTGGTTTCAATTGTACACCTGCCAACACAGTCTTGCTTTGTATCTCTGGCTAACATGGAACACACTATATAGACCAGATTGGCTTCAACCATGAAGATCTGCCTGCCTATGCCTCACAAATGCTAGAATTAAAGGTGTGCACCACCATGCTTGGCCCCTTTTTCCTTAGTTAAAACCAAAACCAGAAACCACAACTCTAGCAAGGACATGGTGGTCCACACCTTTAATCCCAGAACTTGAGAGGCAGACCTCTGTATACAGAGCAAGCTCCAGGACATCAGAGACTACACAAGAGAAACCCTGTCTCAAAAACAAAAACCCCCCAGGACAGCCAGGGCTACACAAAGAAACCCTGTCTCGAAAAAAACCAAACCAAAAACTCAAAAAAAAAAAAACAAAAGACAAAAAACAAAAACCCCACAAATCTATTATTGTCTTTGGGCATGATACATGTGTGGATGCACATAGCAAAAGTCAGACAGCAACTTTGTGGAGTTGGTTCTCTGCTTCCATTCCAGGTTGTGGGGACTTGTGTGGAAGTGTCTCTATCGACTGAGCTATTTCAATGCCCCAACAGTTTCTTCTGATGACATCTTTTCTTAATAACACATGGCTATTATTATGAGATCTCAAAACTGAAAGGAGAAATGTTCCCGAAAAAGTCAAATCCTCAAAAACAAAAAAAGGCTAAAAGGACAGCATGTGGGCAGTAATGCTCAGAAGACGGCTCACGACAGATGTTAACAGTGATGATGAAGATAATGGCCAGTGAATGGAAGCACCACTGACCCCACAGTTTCTCAGAGGCCAAGGAACTGCTATGGAAGTGCTTTGTGTGAACTCTGAATCCCCAAAAGGGCAGTGTGGAGGCATGGGAGCTCCTGAGACACTCTCTGCTCTAGAGGTCAGAACCAAGGTGGCCTAAGATGACATGGCAACAGAAGAGGTCAGATCTGCCATGGCTAGCTGAAGGTCAACAAATCCCCCTGCACACAGCAGACATACCAAAGGCCTCCTTGGCAGGCAAAATAGCTACTGACTCAGAAAAACCAACCCAGGGACAGTTTGTGGCTCTCATCTATAATCCGATCACTTGAGAGGGCAACACAGGAGGATTGTTTGTGCTACGGAATGAGACCCTGTTCCAAAAAACAAAACCAGCAAACAACAAACCAACAACTGCACAAAAGTCCTCAGAGGCACAGAACCCAGGAGAGTAAGAAGGCACCTGACTGGGAAGTGTCCTCACTGGGGGTTGGTGGGGGTAAGGTAATAAGATCCTCCTATGCTAAGTCACACCTGAGGACTAGTTCCTGTTATTCAAAGCTATGGGCTACCTGACTATGGATAAGACTTTCACCTATGTGGCAGCTCCAGAATAAGGGAACTATATGCAGAGCTAAGGTGTAAGGTACCGGGAAGAGAAATAGCTCACTAAATGAGGAAACCATGCAGAGGTTATATGTGTATTTGTTTTATGCATCAAATAGTCTAACTACATAGCTCTGGCTAGCCTAGAATTTACTATGTAGATCAGGCTACCCCTTAACTTGCAGCTGTCTCCTGTTTCTGCCTTCCACGTGCTAGATTTACAGCTGTGCACCACCATACCACACCTCCTGTATCAATATTTTATAATTCAATCCCTGGACCCCGTGGTAGGAGGAGAGAACCAAGTCTCAGAAGTTCCCTCTGATCTACACAAACTGTGGCATGCAAGCACCCCCAGTAATAAAATTCTTTAACAAATCATTCTCTGTGACAAATATACTAGATCATAACAAGTTCATCAAAACATTCTCGAGCCTCTTGGCTCCCTACCTTCCTCCTGTGTACACTGGCTAAGGCCCTTCCTGTCACAAATACTGTGTCCAGAGCTGGAGACTTGGGGATTCCTTCAGAGCACGCTGCTACTCCTTCCTGAGGAGCTCTTCCAAGGCCAGAGCCCTGATCTTTCCCAGAAGTCACAGTTCAGAGTTTCCCCAGTTTCTTCTACACAGGAAATGTGAGGCAACACTATCTGTCCCAGAATGGGGGAACTTACCCTTTCTGTAGAATATCATACCAGCACGGCAGCCTCTCAGGGTCTTGTGGGTTGTAGTGGTCACTACATGGCAGTGTTCAAAGGGGGAGGGCACCACGCCAGCTGCCACGAGCCCACTGATATGTGCCATGTCTGCCATGAGATATGCCCCATTGTCATCCGCAATCTTTCGCAGACGTGCATAGTCCAGGTTCCGGGAGTAGCAGCTGGTCCCTGAGACAGGGGAGATGATATGGCAGTGTCAAAGATGTCCAGGACAGCCAGGTTGGTCTCTGAGTGTGCATATCTGCAAGGAGACCTCCCTATCTTTGAGAATAGATGTGCAGTATGCCTCAAAACCATCCCTGAGCTGAGTGTGGTGGTACATACCTTTAGTCCCTGCACTTGGAAGGCAAAGGCCAGTCTTAAAACAATCAACCAATCAAACAAAACAAAACCACCTCCATGTTTCTAAACATGTTAAGAAAAACATAAGGCGTGACCCACTGACCCACTAAACACTGTTGGTGGCTGTTGTTAAAATTTCTTCCCTGAGAGGGATGTGAACAATGTCAGCCTTCCCCCAAAATGGTCCCAGTAAAACTGAAGTACACATCCACCCAGGGAAACCAATGAACTCACTAGGCTTACTTACAAGTTGAGAGGTTCGTGACAAAAGTGTAGGGGATGGAAATGCAGCTGCACTGCAAAGTTCTCACAGCGTGATGGCCTCTCCGTAGCACTGTTTAGAAAGCTCCCTCCCCCTGGCCTTCCCCAGCCTACATACTCCAGTCCCTCATGGAGGCACTCAGGGCAGAACTGCACAGAGGACTGGGAGAAGTGGCCTGACACTCACGTGAAGAAGGTTCAAGCTCCCTCCTTTTAGGAGGGCAAATGTCAACTGACCACAGGCCCAATCCTCACACAAGACACAGCCAGGCAAGCAGGCGGAGCTGACCTCATGAGGATGGCAGGTCTGGCTTGAAGAATAGCGCCTTACAACTCAAGTCTTCAAAGGACAGAGTATGTCTCAAGCTAATGTCCTGAGCTCTCCACAGTGAGCTAAAGAATCGGATGTCTTTATATCCTTTGCTGTAGGAGGCAGAGGCCCTCCCTGCCTAGGAACCAGGCTGCTTCCCACTTGCCGCTCACCTGCGATGATCAGCTTCGGGTGGAAGAGGCTGGCATTCTCCTCCAGCTGGTCATAGTTGATGTACCCAGTGTCTGGGTACACCTGTTGGGATCAAGACACAGGTGTAGCTGCTTCCTCTGGAAAAACAGTGTCCTCTGTCCATCCACCTGAGACCTTTAATCTGCCACGACTAGGACTAGGACCTGAGACAGGGCACGGTGTTCAACCTGTCTTAGGATATAAAGGGCCAAATATCATACAGACTTTGGAGCCCTCAGAGGGGCCTCAGGAGAAAGGGGAGCTTTAGCCCTGGGTACTGCCCTGTGTTACAGAACAAAAAGCCTAGGAAAATAGGCTGAGGCAGGAGAATTGCTATGAGTTCAAAGTCAGCCTGGGCTACAGCATGAGACACTGACTAATCAAAACAACAAAAACAGGCTGGAGAAATGGCTCCAAAAGTATCTTGAGAGGACCCAGGTTTGGTTAACAGCACCCACAAGATTAACACAACTGTAACTCTAGTTCTAGTCAATCTGATGCCCTCTTCTGAGATCTTCAAGCACTAGATACACACGATATACATACATACAGAGACACACAGAAAGACAGACAGACAGACAGAGAGACAGACATTCAGGAAAATTCTCATACACATAAATTAAAAATCTATCTTAAAACAAACACCCACTAACAAAGACAAACCACCCAGCAGCATTTGGAGGCTAGCTAGCTTCTCCTGGCAGGACAATGCAGAGGCCACCAAATAGAGGGGGACCAAAGAGAGGGAGGGAGTCTTCATTTTCAGGAGGGAATGGAAGCAGGTATGAGGTGTGAGCTAGAAACGCAATAACAGAGGTTAATGTTGCTCTCAGAGCTCTCTTCAGAGGTGCACTCTTCAGAAAAAGAAAACACTTGGCCCAGTGGAGATGGGCAGGGGCTGAGGTGAGAGACAGACGGTCTGACAACAGTAGACAGAAGATAACCCAGAGAAGCTGCAGGCAGACACAGTCTGGCCACAAAGGGCTTGTGCCTACTGGACCCAAGTCAGCTAATGTCCACATGACAGGCCACCCCAGGGGCTATCATGGCCACCACAGAGGCTAGCACAGCCAAAGTGCTGCAGCAAGTCCAGTGCTTGAGAAAAGCTGGGCACTGAAGCTCAGGAATGGGCTTCACAGAGTAAAGCCAGCACAAAGCTGGCCCACATCTCATCCGAGGCTACAGAGAAGATATCAGTAGTTACTTCCTAAAACTAATTGTTCACAATCCTCACAGTACAAATCAGCTTTTACGATCTAGTGTAAGACCAAAGAAACCGTACTTAATTGCCGTTGTCCCAGGTTTAAGAATCCAGTTTCCAAGCTGGGCTTGGTGACACAGTTTAATCCTGCACTCAGGATGCAGAGGGAAGTGGATCTGAATTCTAGGTCCAGCCTGGTTTACAAAGCAAGTACCAGGACATCTAGACTGCATACATAATAGAGACCCTTAAATCTTAATTTAAAAAAAGAATCTAGTTTCTAGGATGGCCAAGAAGATCTGTGACAAGAACCCCTCAAGCTGTCCAAAAAAGATTCACTCACAGGCACTTACTGCTACTACAACTGAGACTTGGCTGACTTAACAGTCAATAGGATGTATTTGTATGTGTGTATATGAATATATATGGGGGGGGCGGGCAGTGCTCGGGACCTGAGTAGCATGGTGCACATGCAGAGGTCAGAGAGCAACTTACAGAAGTTGGTTCTTTCATTTTACCAGGTGGGTCCTAGGGTTTGAATTCAGGTCACCGGGCTTGGTGGCAAGCACTTTCTCCTGTTTAGACATCTTGCCCACCCTCAAATTTCTTAAAAGAAAATTGCACCTAATATTTAACTGAGTAGAAAGACTCACTGCCACCCATTTCACGGTGGCAAACAGAAAACTCGGACAGCCTGTTAAACAGCAAGTGACACAGAAAGAGGGACAGCAGGAAAAACACACGGCCAAATAGGAAATATGCATGGCTCCTTCTTCTACCAGTCGCTCTTAGTTGTTTTTAGGATTTACTTACCGTATGTGTCTGAGCTACTTATTGTATGTGTCTAAGAGTTTTCCCTGCATGTATGTGTGCACACTGCGCACTACATGCGTGCCTGGTACTAGTAGATGTGGGTTTGGGACTCCCTGGAACTGGGGTTACAGACAGTCCTAAGCCACTAGGTGAGTGCTGAGAACTGAACCTAGATCCTCAGCAGCAATCCGACAGCTCCAGCTCCCAGTTGGAACTATCATAATGCTGCATACGAGCGCTTGGGTCTTTTTGGTTTTAATATTTTTTTAACTCCAAGTCTCACTGACCTGAAACTCACGTAGCCTCAGCCTCAAAACTGACAACGCTCCTGCCTTGTCCTCCAAGTGTTAGGACGGCAAGCATGTGTCATCATGTCAGGGGAGGTCTCAAATCTATCTTTCTTCCCTTCTTTTAGACAGGGCTTTCTGTCCCTCCAAGTGGGTTTCAACATTCGAACCCACTGTATCTACCTTCTAAGGCCTGGAATTACAGGTAGGTGAATACCTCACCCATGCAGTGCTGAGCTACACCCCCAAACCCTTATATGCATGGGTCAGTTCATCTGTTAATACAGAAGAGGCCCCCCTAGCCCCTACACACACCTATGCCTACATACACACACACACACACACACACACACACACACACACACACCTACCTTATAAGGCATGGATTCAAAGAAGATAGAGGTGGCAGAGATTTTCTTCTTGTCTGTCATGAAGCCATGAGTCAGATGGCCACCATCTGGCAGGTCCAAGCCCATGATTCGCCCATGGGGCTCCACCAGGGCAGTATACACAGCAAAGTTTGCAGGGGAGCCTAAAACAGAGAAGCCATGAGTATTTCTACCCATGAGACACAAAGTGGCATCCAGGAGCTTGGCTACTAGGTAGGCTATCACCATGATTTTCCTGAGCTTTAGACAGTAACCTTGTCCCAGTTGCACTGATAGTGAGCTCTAGGGCAGAGTGCTACTTGGAAGGAGTGCAGAGCTAAGTAACCCAAGCACAATGCAGACAGACAGACACACACACACACACACACACACACACACACATTCCCCTGGCTTGTTTCTGTTATTTACGAGAAGCCTTTTGTAGGACTTGACTTGGTGACTGTAACCTCCTAGAACCAGGCCTAAGGAACTACCCAGAGTCTATGTGGATGCAGCAATCACCTGAATAAGGCTGGACATTGACCCCCCAGCACTGAGGATCCAGATGGTAGGCCTGTAACGCACGCTTCTGACACAGCGTCTCCAGCTCGTCGATGAACTCAGTCCCACCATAATACCTGTGAAGAGAAGCATGGCCCACATCCACCTTGGGCTCAATCTCTGTGCCTAGCAGAAGTCAAAGATAACCAAGGGTAGGCAGAGAATACTGAGGGAAAGTGGGTCCTGCTCTAAGGTTGCTGTGAGGTTCCAGTACAGTATCAGAGGTAAGGCCAGGCCTGGTGGTGCAATCCCAGCACTTAGAAAGCAGAAACAGGAGTTCCAGGCTAGCTGGAACTATACACATAGACCCTGTCCAAAGAGAAAGAGGAGGGGAGGGAAAGAAACAAGGGACTCTCAGGACAGAATGCATTGTAACTTTGAAGGACCCTTTTTATCCTGTTTACTTGTTCTGTATGGAATAAATGCATACTCTCAGATTCTGTATTTTCTTTGCCTGACGGCAACTGTTATCAATAAATAGATAGCCCAATGATGGCTATAGTAAATAAATAAATAGATAGCTATTAAGAAAACTCAGTTGTTTGATTTTACCAATGAAGACTTAGGAGCCAGATGATGAGGTGAAAGCCTGCTAGCTCAGAGAGGCAGAGAGAGCACCTAGCTGACCTTCTTCCTCAGCCGGTCCCAAAAGGAAGCTCTTCTCCATGATGGCTCAAAAACCTCTCAAACTCAGTGTCCTTCCCTTCCACTTCCTGTGCACCTCTCAGTCCATCCTGACTTCCTTTTATTCTGTTTTTTTTTCCTATGTCCACTCCCTGTCAACTAGCTGCTTGCTCTGCCTCTTTACCTGTGTTTGACTTATTTAATCCTGTTTACAATAAGCAGAAAGCTCTTGGGTCAAAGGTGTGGGCTAGGGCTGAGAGCCACACAACTAGAAATAGGTTTTTCCAGTAAATAACACAATCTTGAGGTTCAGTGTGATCAGATATCCCATAACATTTCTCTCTTTATCTAAATAAAAAGGAAACATTTTAATTCTAACACAGTAAAACTATTTACAAATAATGAAGCTATTTCTGCCAAGTTCAAGGTCAGCCCTGGGCTATGCAGTAAGTTCAAAGTCAGCCTGAACCACATAGCAAGACTGTGTTTCAACAAATAAAAACAAAGGGGGTAGAGCAGGACTTTAAGAACACCCACTCACCTTTGGCCTGGATACCCCTCAGAGTATTTGTTATTTAAGCAAGATCCTAGGGCCTCCAACACAGCTCTGCTGGCAAAATTCTCTGAGGCAATCAGCTCCAATCCAACCCTCTGCCGGTTGCTCTCCTTTTTAATGATGTTGTAAACCTTATCAGAAGAAAACACACATGGGGTGGGAGGGAAGCTTAGTGGCTAGAGTAAGCTTATCTAACACTCATAATGCCCTGGGTTTCATCCTCAGCATCGAACAGACTGGGCAGGGTGGCACATGGCTGCAACCTTAGCTCTCATCGTTGTGGAAGGAGGAGCAGAAGTCTCAGAGTCACCTTTGGCAAGACAGAGTTTAAGAAGAAAAACAACAACGAAAATATAAAACAAAATACACAGAGGCTGGAGAAGCAGTTAGGAGCACCAACTGCTCTTCCAGAGGTCTGAGTTCAACTCCCAGCAACCACATGGTGGCTCACAACCATCTGTAATGGGATCTGATGTCCTCTTCTGGTGGGTCTGAAGACAGCTACAGTGTCCTCACATATATAAAACAAACAAACAGGACCTACTGGTACACGTCTAACATCTAGGAGTGAAGGCAGGATGACCAGAGGTCCAAGGTCATCCTCAAATAGCAAAACACATTGAATTATTATCATGCCTAGTTTTCATTATGTGTCTTGGCTGTTCTGGAATTCACTATGTAGACCAGGCTCAAATTCACCTGCCTCTGCCAGCATGAAAGGCATGGGCACTACTCCCTTGCCTTTAATTAAAAATATAATTCTATCCTTACATTTTACCAAGTTCTTACCTCTGTGAATCTTATTCAAAATATGTTTTAGCAAATACAGCAAAGCAAAAACTCCAATGGTTGCCAGGGTTGGGAAACTTAGAGAAGGGGGAACTCCTTATGGAGTCACTTTCCCGTGAGTACAGATGCCACTGGACATACAATTCCTCAGCTTTAGAGCAAGCACTGAGTAGAAAGAAACCACTTCAAGATTTGAATCGGTCTCTTTTCCCAGCTAGAGAGTGTGACCCTCTCTTCTGACACTGGCAGGGGCAACGAGCCAGTGTCCAGTGAGCCCATGACTTTGAAATGCTCAGGCTACCATGCTCTACACTGCCGAGCCAGGATATGTGGTAGTTGAGGTATATTCAGTGCAGTTTGGCCCATTTTATATTAGAACATAACCACACACAGCACAAATTGAGGAACATTATATGCTAAAGCTGCTGCTGAACTGTGGTAGTGAATAATATATCAACAAAACAATTATAAAATCAGGTTGCTTCTAGGCATATAAGCAAGTCTGTTTTGTTCTTGTGCAACGTAAAGGGCCAACCTTCCTATTTTCCCTTTAGAGCACTTAGCACTATGTTCTCAACTCAGAAATACCTACATTAATCCCCAAAGGACTGTCAGACTCTTTGGTGGTGCTGGAGATGTAACAAGGTGTCTACACATGCTAGACCAATGCTCTATCTACTACCACGCTACACCCCAGCTCTGATCCATCACTCCACAAGGCTGTCTGTACACAGGCTGTCAAGTTAACTCAGGATCCCACTGACCAATTTAGAGATGGGATCTGCCTAACAGATGTGAGGCCCTGGGTTCCACCCAAAAGCACAAAAATAAAGACAAAACAACAACAAAACCCCACCATTGATCAAAACAGGGCTTCCAATGTGAAAACCAAACATGTGACATGTGACAGTACCACAAGTCTCACCTCAGCATCGCTGTCCTTGAGGGGCTGTGTCAACATCTTCTCATGAGAAGCCCACAGGGCGGAATCCTTGTCTGCCATTGCACTGGTTCAGAGTTGTCTACAATAAGGGTAAAGTACACATGGATCCCAACATCAACTCCAGCAAGTCTCTCCTGAATCTCAGCTGACACACTTTTTTTTTTTTTTTTGGGTAAACAGGCACATAAATCCCTCAGAGTCACTTGGAATTCCTTACAGAACTTTGGACCAGGCCCCCTTCCCATCCCCTCCCCCATTCCAAAGCTGCCTACCCTAAAGCCTCCTCCTCCCAAGACCTTCTTGGTATTTCTACACTGAACTTGGTACTCTCAACTAAACAACGGTCTCTTCTCATCTTCCAGTTACCTCAGCACAGCTATACTGGAAGAAGTACTATGTCTAGATGATCAATCAGACTGTTTACTTAAATTAGTTCCACTGGTGGAGCTCACGTTCCATGCTTATCAACATCTCAGATTTTTCTGGGTAAACACATCAATTAACAGAGAACAACTGGGGAACTCCTCCCACGATGCCCAACAGCAGCATTTTATAGGTATACTTTCCTCTCATGGTCCAGGTTGGCACGTCGATAGACAGGACCTGGACTGCTCCTTTTTCCCCCACCTCCTAAGCGCTAGGATTATCGGCCTGCTCCACCATATGCAGCAAAGCATTTCCAACTAAGTCCTGTGATCTTCACCCCATCCGGATGGACCCATTTCTCTCAGACTCAGTGGAATCACACATGAGGTTTTGCTGTAAGAAACTCCTGACTAGGCACTGGACACCAGTAATGCAAAACAGCCGGACCCATAAAATAAACAAATATAAAACAAAAACACTGCACTCAGTCCAGGCAGAATAGCACAAGCCTTGAATTTCAGAACTCAGGAAGCAGATACAGATGGATCTTTCAGTTTAAGGCCATCCTGGTCCACAAAGAGTTCAAGGACAGCCTGGACTACAAATAAACCCTACCTCTAAAACAAAACAAAGCAAAACAGAACAAAACAGCTACGTCGACTGCATTCACATCTCTTTCTTTTACTCAGTGGCTGGCAGCCCACCTGTCCTTTTCTGTTAACGTGTATAAACTTTATTTACAAGACAAGTACTTAAGGACTGTCCACAGGCTACTAATTTTTGGTACTGTTGTCAGCAAACCCAGTTGGAGCCCTGCCTTTAAGGGACTTCCTCTTGGTCTACGTATTCAATATTAGTCTGTGGTGGAGAAAGAGAAGAACAATACTGAATACCTAAGGTCAAAAAATAAAAAAATAAAAAAATGGTGAAGAACTAAGTGCTACAGGTAAGCGGTAACCAGGACGGGAGACCACAAGGACACCCAGCAGAAAGCAGCCAAAAAGAGGACATGCTGCACCCAGACAAAACCAAGGAGGGAACAATGCAAATATTCCCAAACAGCAGGGTTCCTCCTCTCTCTGGAAGAGGTAGACAAAGGAAGTGTTATCATCTTTAAACACAAAATCTCTAGTTAGGGCGTCCAGAGTAGTTGTTATTTTAACACAAGCATGAAATCATTAGGCACAGAGCCAAACACTCACACGTGCTTCTACAAGCCATCCTAGGAGGGACATGTTTACAGTGACTTCAGATGCCTCTCCTTCTCTTCTTGCTCTGCATGTGTGCCCTTTCTCTCTTTCTCCACCCCCTTACACCCGTGGAGACTCCCCCAGCCTCAATCTTAGGGGCCAGTGAACTCACCCAAGAGCAACTTCCCAATAAACCTGTCTTTAATATAATCATTTTTAAAAGATGACTTCAGATATCATGCCAAATACCTTGGGCCTCTCTGGCCACCCCTTGAGCTTCTTCCCTCAAGATCAGACCCAGGCAATCCCAGCACTTGTCTGAGCCCTTGGCAAGTGGGAACTAGAGTCCACAGAGTCAGGCTCGTACCTCTGCTCCTTGAAATCCTAAAGGGCAACATTTTCAGTAAACATTAACTGCTGGAGGTTTAAAAGGATGTAATTAATGTGAGGAGAACATCTCCTAACCATCAAAGAGCTAAGGTCCACTTGGAGTCCCCTTCAGAGGGCCAGACCGCTGATTCTGGAGCATTCAGCCCAGTGACTTCCACTCCTCTCCCTGGAGTTTCCCACCTTGTGGGGTTTTCGTTTTGTTTGTTTGCTTGTTTGTTTTGGTTTTGGAGACTCAGTTTCTTTGTGTAACAGTCCTGGCTATCCTGCTCTACAGACCAAGCTGGCATTGAACTCAAAGACTGGCCTGCCTCAGCCTGCAGAGCGTGGGATTGCTTGGCTCCCACCCTGTTTTTACCACTACGTTGGATCACAGTAGGACATCCCCTTACTAAACTAATAAATGTCCTTCCTGAAATAATGCACTAAAACTGGTTTTCTCTGAACTCCAAAAAAAAAAAAAAAAAAAAAAAAGAAAAGAAAAATTGAAAATCTTTAAAAAAACAAAACCTGTCACCATCCCATTTGTTTACTGTGTGCACTGTAGGCACACGTACAGCACACAGGAGTAAGTAAAAGGGCCAGCCTTCAGGTTTCAGTTCTCTCCTGAAGCTGGTTCACCAAGTAGGTAATAGGGACCATTAGGCTTGTCTGTGAGACCCCCTAACTCAAGAAGCCATCTTGCTAGCTCAGAATTCTTCAAGGAGCTCAAGAATCTTTAGTGTATCTTAGAATGTTTTCTTTTTTTTAAAAACAAGATTTCATGTAGCTAAGGCTGGCACAGAACTCACTATATAGCAAAGAAGGGCCTGAAATTTCTGACCCACCCACTTCTGAAGTCCTCAGCTTATAGGCATGCCTGAGCACATTTAGTTTTATGGATGCTGGACTGAAACCAGCTCTCTGCGTGCCAGGCAAGCTTTCTACCAACCAAGCTGCATTCCCAGCCCTAGCTGCAGGCACTTAATAGTCTTTTTTGTTGTTGTTGTTCTGAAACAAGATCTCCAGATATAACTGTCTTGGAATTCACTATGCTGGCACTGAACTCAGAGATTGGCCAAGTTCTACCTCTTTGTCTGCTGGGTGAGATTAAAGATATATATCACAAGGTCCAACCTAGGGCATTATTTTTGTTTCTAGACAGGGTTTTTCTATGTAGACCAGGCTGGACTTGAACTCACAGAGATCTTCCTGCTTGTGTCACCACTCCTGGCCTACTTAGGGCATTCTTAGAGTAAGAAGATCTTCAGACTATATACTTTTGTTTATTTTGTTTTTCAAGACCGGGTCTCTCTGCAGAGCCTCTCTGCAGAGCCCTGGCTGTCGAATTGTCATTTTAAAGCTAACTTTGGGGAAAACAAACAGCATTTTCTTATTACTGTCTATAGATTTTCCAAAGTTCATATTCATGTATTAAATTGTAATGGGGACCAGGCAAGGTGGGCTTGCCTCACACATGCATTTTTGTGCTCTGCTTTACAGAGGAGGTTCTTAAAGGCCATGGGGCTGCTTTGTTTAACTAAGGTCATATAACATAGGCAGAATCTGAGCTCTTGTTTACTGTTGGTACTTCCCAGAACCCTAGGTGACACAATTATTCACCTCCATCCAACATTCCCCCAAGGAAGAAGTTTAAAATGTTTTCTGTAGGGAACCTAAACTGGTGTTTCTGGTCCAGCAACTGCCTGGCTCAATGAAAACACATTTGTGCTTGCTTCAGCTAACCAAAGGTCACCTAACTTCCAGACCTTGAAATAGAGGCACTGGGCTAAGTAAGAACGCCACAAGCCGACCTGTCTCCTAGATAGGGTAACGCACTGCAGATATCAGGGTAGTGCTACTAATCAAAAGCAGTGATTACAGACCTTGAGATAAACCTCAGAAGCTTCATTAACATGTATAAACCAAGGGGTTCCATCCCCAGCACACATAAACCAAGAATGATAGCTCTCACTGGTGAGGTGGAGGCAGGACAATCAGAAGTTCAAGGTCATCCTTGGCTACACAGCAGGTTCGAGGACAGCATGTGGTACACGACACTCACATCTCAAACAAAACAAAAACAACTGCAAAGATTAGAAATTACATACCTTGTTTTAGAAGCGTGGATTTTGTGAGAAGGTCTCAACCCTTGGTGCAGGATGGCCTCCAGTTCACTTGATAGCGGGAGCTGGCCTTAAACGCCTGGTCCTCTCGCCTTTACGAAAGGGACTAAACCCGTCGTGATGGCGGCCGCCTTTAATCCCAGCACTAGGAAGCCAGAGGCAAGTGGATCGCCGAGTTCCTGGAAAGCGCGCGGAAAGTGACCAAAGCAACACCACCAGCCGGAACCCCGCAGCGGGCTGTCCTAACAGCCCAGCACGTGCTCTGGGACCCAGCCTCCCCACCACGTGACACACCACGTCCGGGGGAAACCTAAACTTGGCGCGCTGAGGCCGGAGCTCCACTAGGCCGTCCGCAGCGCAGCCTGTCCCCGCCCCACCCCTACAGCGGCCCAATGAGTGGGCACATTCAGGTAGAGTCCGCCCCCAGCCGCCCAGGGACAATTCGCGGTAGCACAGAGCAGAGACTAGGGCATAGACTGACCGGGGTGGGGGGTGGGGGACATGACACGGGGACGGGGACTGGGCTATCCCTCACCTTGAGACCTGGGACTTTGGGGCTTTATTGCTGACTGTAGGAGTGTTTTTCTGATCCAGAAGACGTGGATAGGGTTAGGGATCGAGCGTGGCTCGGATTCAATTCCCAACAACTAACTTACAAGTCTCCAGAGTTCTAGGATTAAAGGTATGTACCACCATGCCTGACATAAATTGATCTTTTTTTAAAAGGAAAGAATGATAGCTAGGGCCCTGGTGTAGCCCACAGTAATCTCTATCTCAAATAAATAAATAAGCAAACAAACAAGACAAACAAAAACCCAGCTGGGGTTAGTCATGGTGGCATGACCAGAACTCTACAGGCTACAGCAGAGGGATCTTGAGATAGGGGACAACCTGACTAAACACTAAGATTCAGGCCAGCTGGCTGTCTCAAAAATTAAAACGAGGCTGGCTGTGTGGCTCAGTGTTAGAGAGCCTGATTACCCTATACAAGAATTTGCACTCAATCTGCATTACACATGCTAGTAAAAACTAATGAAGTAAACCACATTGCCATGGAGCTGGAGATGTAGCTCAGTGGTTAAGAGCATGTGATACATTTGCAGAGGTCCTGAGTTCAATTCCCAGTACCCACGTGGGTGGCTCATAACCATTTATACCTTCAGTTCCAGGGGCTCCGATGCCCACTTCTGACCTCTGTGGCCAATGCATGCATGTGGTGCACACGTACATGCAGGCAAACACTTGTATACATAAATAAAATAAATCTTTAAATGTATGTTATATATTGCCACATGTACATAAAATATTGAAAAATACATTGTTTAGTAACAAAGTTAATTTAAAATAATAAGATTTAAAACAAATTTTTTTAGAGTTAGGAGGTAGTAAGTAGTGCAGCCTTTAGTTCCAGCCCTCAGGAAGCAGAGGCAGAGGCAGACGGAGGGTGTTAAATCCCCTAGAACTGGAGTTATGGTTGGCTGTGAACCACCACAAGGGTTCAGGGAACAGAACCTTGGCCCTCTGAAAGAGCAACAAGTGCTCTTAATCACTGAACCATCTCTCCAGCCCCTAATAAAAAAAAGATTTAAATAATAAAAATAAAAACATAACCCCATAGTTCTGGAGAGCTGGCTCAGCAGTTAAAAGCACTGACTGCCCTTCCAGAGGACTTGGTTCAATTCCCAGCAACCACATGGTGGCTCACAACTGCCTGTAGCTCTAATTCCAGGGGATTTGGTACCTTCATATACAAACAGGTAAAGCGTAACTTTGACAATATGTTCTAAACTTTTGGTTCCTTCTCATGCTCTGGCTTGTTCTGACTCCACCTGTGTCTAGCTTGTTCTCTCTCTGCAACCTGTCTCTCCATAACTGGCCCAGTAAAACTGCCTCCTCCTTTTCCTTTTCTCTCTCTGTGCTGTTCTCTCTTAAGTACTCTCTCTTTTCTTCCTGTTCTTATGAGAGTTGGACATATCCTATTCTGTTAAATCTTTCTCTGATTCTTCATATTATCTGTCACTCAATTAGACATCACTTTCAAACATGGGTACTTCTTTCTACAAACTAACTTTACTACAAATACCCTGCAACAACAGAGCACCAATGCACATAAAATAAAAATAAATTAATCTGATTTGTTTTGGTTTTTGAGGCAGAGTTTCTCTGTGTAGGCCTGGTTGCTCTCAAAGTTACTCTGTAGACCAGGCTAGTCTCCAACGGAAAGAGATCCACCTGCCTCTGCTTCCCAAATGCTGGGACTAAAGGTGTGCACCACTAGGCCCTGGCTATAAATCTTTAAATTAAAAGCAAAACAAAACAAGAAAAAAAAAAACCAAGACCTAAGATTCACTCTTCTGTTCTTCCAAGAATGGTAATTAATAGTCACCCCTCAGGCTCATTACCACCAAGAAGGGAAGCTGAATGTCTAGCCTTTTTATTCTTGGTGTTCCCTACTCCCTCATGATGCAAAACTCAAAATGTATAAAATATTGCGAATGTTGTTGTGGTATATTTACCAGAGAAAGATGCTCAGACATGGAAGCCAACAGAAAGTCTTTATTAGCTGGCTTGCAACCACATACGCTGCATGTTCAGGATCCTAGTGTAGCCCTCAGCCTTTCTCAGGGTGGAGCTTTTAAGCACAAAATCCATGTCCTGAGTTGATATACTTTAGTTAACAAGAACAATTAGCCAGATGGAGAACTACAGAAGCTGAAAAACAAGGTTAGTACATTTTGAAACTTTCCCAGAACTATATGGACTTTGATGGATTAGGTCTTTGTTTTGGTTTTGACAGATGGTATTGTCTACATGCTGAGTTTTACAGCCTGAATGGCACTTGTAACATGGAGTTAGTTGTGCTAAGTAAAATCTGGGAGCATGCTAAAGTCTGGGGCCCTGTTATATTCCCCACAGGTCTTAGTGAATGAGAAAAATCATGGACTCATCCTGTTTTAGAAGCAGTCAGAATGAGAATGAAAGGCCCAGCCAGTGCTAATAGCAGAGTAGTTACCCAGAAGACCAAGAGAACAGAGACTGACTGGGATCAGTTATTTCCCCAACAATGGCAAGATTTTCTCTAGTTACTCCTAATCTTTTAGCATAGAAGCAACAGGTTTCTCTCAAAGCCATACATACCTTTTTTAAAAACACAGTAGAAATCTAAGCCTCTCCAATTTTGTAGGACCATTTTTACAAAGGAATCGAACTGTTGTTTAAATTTAAAAACTGAAACTTTTGGGGGCTGGAGAGATGGCTCAGCGGTTAAGAGCACTGACTGCTCTTCCAGAGGTTCTGAGGTCAATTCCCAGCAACTGTGTGGTGGCTTACACAACCATCTGTAATGTGATCTGATGCCCTTTTCTGGTGTGTCTGAAAAGAGTGACAGTGTGCTCATATAAATAAAATACATAAATAAATTTTTTTGAAAAAAGGATTTTGACAAATGTCTCTTTTGCTTAGAGATAATTCATTCTGCCCCACCCTTCCCCAGAATGGACACCATCAAGTAGGAAGCTTGTCAGAACCTGAAGACGTATAATTATCCAGTAGAAATTAGAGCTTCTCTCCCTTGTCTGTCATTGGGGACTTACCTATGGGAAAACTTGCTGTTGTGTTCTCCCCGTTCTTGGAAGTACACATAAACCTAGCTGGATAGTCTTTCTATTAGTTTGGTGACATAGAAGTATCTTTTCTGCAGACTTGAAATGTAGCTAGGGCTGGTGGGGCATGCCTATAATCCCACCAGTCTTCAAGAGGCAGGATGGTAAACTGAAAGTCGCCTGAGCCAGGCAGTGGTGGTACCCAGTGCTCCAGTGGTTGAAGCTGGAGAATCTTGGAGTTTGAGGCCATCCTGATCTACAGAATTTCAGGACAGCCAGGGCTACACAGAGAAACCTTGCCTCAATCAATCAATCAATCACCAAAACCATAACCACCACTACTACCACTAACAACAAAAACAAACAAACAAAACTACTTTTGTGTTGTGACCTGTGTCTACAATCCCAAACACTGAGAGGCTGGGGCAGGAGTAGGAAGGAGTTTGAGGCCAGTCTCTGCTACATAGTGAGACCTAGACTCAAAATAACAAACAGCAAAAACAAGACCCAGAGCTGGAGAGATGGCTTGGCAGTTGGAAGTACTGCTGTTCATTTTCGAGGGATCCTGGAACCAATTCTCAGCACCTACAGGGTGAATCACAACCAGTAACTTCAATCCTGGGGATCAGACACCCTCTTCTGGCCTCCCCAAGCACTGCATTCTTGTGTACTATCGATACATGTAAAAATAAAAGAGGGGGGAAAAAAACTCACAATAACAAATCAAAGCAAAACAAAACAACCCTACCTCCTTGCTAAGAAGTTTGCTTTTCTTTTGTATAGAGGCAAAAATATAGCACAGGTTGTTTTGTCTGTAATACCTAAAGTGCTGAGAGGAAAGGCCCAAAAGAATTCAAAGGTTTTTAAATTTACATTAATTTATGTGTGAGGTGGTGGGTGGGCCATGGTGCATATGTGGAAGATGGAAGACAACTTTGGGAACTGAACTCATGGTTTCAGACTTAGTGGTAAGTGCCTTTACCTGATGAACCAGCTCTCTGGCTTTATTAAACAAAGTTTAATAAAGATAGACACTGTGGGGTTGAGAAATATAGCTCAGTCGATAAAGGGCAAGTTTGCAAGAAGCCCTGGTCCCATCCTCAACATTGCATAAATTGGCCACAGTGGTGCCAATACTCGGCACCACTGTCCCAATACTCGGGAGGTAGAGGCAAAAGGATCAGAAGTTTAAGATCATCTCTGTTCATATAGAGAATTCTAGTAAACTTCTTTCGTTTTGGCAACTCACTAACTTGAGTCACTAAGTTGGCTATTAAGTGAGGGGCCAGGGGAAATTAGGCATTAGATTGTGTCTGTTTAAGGTACTATAAATCATCATGCCTGGGCTTGGTGGCACTCACCTTTGGTCCCTGCACTCGGGAGGCAGAATCAGGCAGATCTTTATGAATTCAAAGTCAGCCTGAACTACATAGTGACTTCCAGAGCAACTAAGGCTATATACTGAGATCTGGTCTCCAAATAAATAAATAAATAAATAAAAGCCACCATATCCTCAGACTCCAAGTAGTTAGAACCCTACTGCTAGAGTATAGTATTTTGCTTATTATCTTTATCTTTGTCTTTACACAGATGATCACACCAATTACTGGGAAGAATAAGGACTAAATATATGATAGATAATACTGCCAAAGCCCTTGAGTTCAGGACTAATTGTTTCCCTTGGACATAATGTATGTATTGGGTCATGACAGTTTGGCTATGTAAGGAGGTAAGATTTCTTTCTGTCTTTATAATTATGTGAATAATTGCTTAATGCACGTCACTTTTTTTTTTTTTGCTCAATGCTTAATCATTAACAAAACTGTTTGCTTTCTACTGCCACTGTTGACTAAGGCTAAAGTCCTGGGACTCTCCACCTCCTCTTTCTATGTAGGAATGGCAACAATCAACAGGCCTGATCTTTTGAGTGTTCACTGCTGTTCTGATGATGACAACAGCTCAGAGAGTAGTACTCTACATCAGCATCCTAGACTGCAACTACTTTTAATCAAATGCATAGGCATAGAATGGTGAATAGGGGATTTCCCCTAAAACTTCACTCTGAGGACCCAGTTTGACTGTACACACAAAACTCAGTTAGGCTGGATTAACCTTTCATCTCTTGTACCTGAACATAAGTAGAGTAGAGCAGAATAGAATCTAAGTTTAAGGATCATTAAGGGAAACTTTGTTTTTTTGTTTTTGTTTTGTTTTGTTTTGTTTTTTTGAGACAGGGTTTTACGGTATAGCCTTGGCTGTTCTGGAGCTCACTCTGTATGTAGACCAGGTTGGCCTCAAAACTCACAGAGATCTGCCTGCCTCTGCCTCCTGAGTTCTGGGATTAAAGATGTGTGCCACCACCACTCGACAAGGGAAATTTATTCTATTGTTTAGAATGAGATGTGCATGCAACCTAACATGGGTGGATTCCCTAGGTTGCTAACAAGTTGCTTGTTCGGAGAGGCTGTGTATGTGTGTTGTACATTCAGGTGCGTGTTCTAGGCTGCCAAATGAATTATTAGAACATAGGCCAGGTCGAGTCCCAGATGGCTAAACTATTCCTTAAGTTTGTTTGTCTCAATTTCCCCCGAGAAACTTTTCTCCTTGATTCCTTATGATAGTGAAAGGCAGAAGATCAGCCTTCTTGGTAACTCTTGTTCCAAGAATTTTCATCCAGTAGAAAGGCTCTCTTGTGTACTGTATGGAAGCATCACCTGCCAATAAAAGGCTGATTGGCCAATGAGCTGAGTCAGGAAATAGGTGGGAGTTCCGATAGGGAGGGAGAAACTCTGGGATAGAGTCAGGTGCAGGAGATTTGTTCCAAATCTGAGGAGACAGGCACATGAAACTAAGAGGTAACCAGCCACTAGAATCTCACAGACTAGAATAAACAGGCTAATTAAGTTATGGGCCAAGCCTAGGGTTAGTTGAGGAATGGGCCAAAGCTTGTGGCCTAGGCATTCATATATAATTAAGTCTGAGAGTCATTATTTTAGGAAGTGGGGTACAGGCAGAAAAGCCTGTGGTTACATTGCCCTGGGTTTTATAGGGCATGCTAAAGAAATATCTACTCACACCTCAGGGTCACAATGACAAATGAAAGTCTGATCCCACCAAGGTATACCTGAGAGGACCAATGAATAGGCTTGCTTACAGAGCAATTGGTCAGGGATTACAGACAAAAGAGCTGGTGACCTTAAAAGTGTCATATGGAAAGGTCTGTACCCTGCAGGGATGATGGTTAACCCATGGCTCCATAGATGGAGCTCCCCACTCTTGGTTCTTACATATCTATATACTCTAGCCCCTCTTCCCAGGCCCCAAGGGAAGAACTGCATGCAACTTGTTAGGAAGGCAGCCGGATACGCAAGGTCAGGGGTCCATAACTTTTTCCACCCCCTCCTTTATGAATGGTTAGTTTCAAGCAGGCCCAGATGAACTCCAGAAGATGGTAGCTCAGAGGATCGTCCTGTACACCATTGCTTCATACTGAATAGGAGCATAGAGCTAAGTAGGACAGAACTAATCTCTCTCTCATTCTGTCCCTAAAGCTGTTACAGACCTCATTAGAGAATGTGGTCACTACTCTTGTTTCTCTGCTTGACTACTCTGAAATTAATTGGGACCTAACCTGCTATGCACCCTTGTGAGGGGTTTTCCTTAAACAGGTTATTTGAAGCAAGAAGACCCACCCTAAATCAAGGCTACATCTTCTGATGGCCACCCAGATAAAAGAATATTGAAGAAGGAAGCCTTGCTTTTCTGCCTGCTTGCCCCTACTCTTGCTGGCAAGTTCATTTGTGTTGTTGTTGGGGCTGGTGCTAAGTCCAACTTCTTTAGGATTCCAATGTAGACTGAAAACCACCAGCTCTCTAGGAATCCTCCACGGATTCCAGAACCAGATTGAGAGCAACAAGTGTCATCTCTCCAGCCACCCTAACAGATTTTTATCACAGAACACTTGTTGTTACGTATCCCAAAGAGGAAGTGCCTTTCCAAAAAAGAGGCAATATTTTAAAAGTCCGTTGCCTACAAATCAAATAGAGGTCTCGTAATCAGTCTCCTGAGTGGTGGGATTAAAGGCATGCACCACCACCATCTGGCACACGTACTGCTTTTGCTGAACACCTGAGTTCAGTTCCCAGCACTCACATGTGGCAACTCTAACTCCAGCTCCTGGGAATCCAATGACTTTTTCTGATCTCAGAGGCTGCTCTGTGTGCGTGTGCGTGTGCGTGTGCGTGTGTGTGTGTATACATATATATATCCCCACATAAACATACATGTAATTAAAAATAAAATGTTTTAAAAGGAACGAAGGAAAATGGGTTAGCAGTATCAGGAAACAAAGAAAGGAAAAAGTTTGTGGTAAGTTGTTTTTGAGAGTGGCAAGAATCACTATGGGTAATTCCAACGAATAATTAGCTTAGAACTTCCAAGCTGGGCGGTGGTGGCGCACGCGCCTTTAATCCCAGCACTTGGGAGGCAGAGGCAGGCAGATTTCTGAGTTCGAGGCCAGCCTGATCTATAGAGTGAGTTCCAGGACAACCAGGGTTACACAGAGAAACCCTGTCTTGAAAAAACCAAAAAAAAAGAAAAGAAAAGAAAAGAAAAAAGAAAGAAAAAGAAAGAAAAAGCAATGGTCTATGATGCAGTTAGGCAGCAGTGGCGCATGACTGCAATCCCAGTACTAGGGAGGCAGTCAGATCTCTGCATTGGTTTAGTAAGTTCTAAGACAGCCAAGAGCAACAGAGAAACTCTGTCTTGAAGCAGCAACAGCAGCAGCAGCAGCAGCAACAGCAGCAGCAACATCAACAACAACAACGACGACGACGACAAAAAAATTAGTATATTCTCAATTCATCTTTCTGGGCCAATTACTAACAGCTGGTGGAGATCCAGAGGGACCAAACCTGTGAAGCTGAGACATCTGTTCCAACACACACACACACCACACAAACACACACCACACAAACATACACACACCACACAAACACATACACACCACACAAACACACACCACACAAACATACACACACCACACAAACACACACACACCACACAAACACACACACACACCACACAAACACACACACACCACACGAACACACACACCACACAAACACATACACACCACACAAACACACACACACCACACAAACACATACACACCACACAAACACACACACCTCTTTAGTTTCAGGACAAAAAAGCAGCTCCAGGCTTGATTGACACATTTTTTCTGTTTTAGTTATTTTTCAGGGCTTGGACTGAATCTTTTGATATATGTAATTTCTAAGCTCATTAGATTTGAAAGTATTCTCCTTTAAGCACTTAGTGTCCTAAACGTCCCTCTTTTCACTGTCTTAGCTATGTCTAAAAGTTGTTTCTTGGGAGTGGGGAGGGGTCTGGATGAATGGCTCAGTAGTTAAGAGCACCTGCCGCTCTTCCAGAGGACCCAGTTTAAATTTTCAGTACCCACAAGGCAGCTCACACTCATCTGTAACTCTAGTCTCATTATATCTGATGCCCTCCTCTGGAGACCCTGGGCACTTGGCACACAATTGGTATATAGACATACATGTAGGTGAGACAGCCATACATATAAAGATTTTAAAAGAAAAAAGTTCAGTTTCTTTTTTTTCTTTTTTCTTTTTTTGGTTTTTTTGAGACAGGGTTTCTCTGTGTAGTCCTGGCTGTCCTGGAACTCACTCTGTAGACCAGGCTGGCCTCAAACTCAGAAATCCACCTGCCTCTGCCTCCCAAGTGCTGGGATTAAAGGCATGCGCCACCACCGCCCAGCTAAAAAGTTCAGTATCTTAATATAAACATATGCTTTTTAATTTTCATTCTTGTGCTTGGGATTAAAACTGAGGGCACTGCATGTGCTTACGAGTACTCTACCATTGGGCTATATTCCTAGCCCAAAGCTAGTGCTTTTTGACAGAAACCTGGACTTCTAAGTATCATAAGATTCTGAATTCTATTTCCATTTTCCGTTTAAGCTGGCTTCCTTGGACAATACTCTGGCAGGGGAATTTTATGCCTTTTTGCCATTGGCAAATGGATGTGGAAGTTTGTAGGTTCCACTTGTCCTTCACTGACACCTAGAGGAACTCTTTGTTACTATTTGGTACAAATGGAAGTCCAGACTTCTGATAAGTCTCCATTGACACTGCCTTGGCTGGGAGGGCAAAGAGTATCTAGTTATTGCTCCCTGCATGGCCTCTTTTCACATGTGGGAAGTGGTCTTGTTGTCAGTAAGGAGTGATAGAAATCCTGACTCTCTATTTGGCTTCGGCTTACATCACAGAGAAGGGTGGGTGACTCCTTACACTTAAGTGGGGGGAAGCCCAGGTTCCCCTGTTGCTTCACTGACCCTGTTGGACAAGAATGTCTTTACCACCCACTGGGACTGAAAGTCTCAGCTCCGCAATGTCCTTCCCTGAGACTATACTAGTGGAAGCAGGAATGCCGGCATGAGAGGTTCTCTAGGCTTTCTTTCTATTCAGCAAACGTGGAGTAGAGTCAAAGGCTTTTCCCTCTGGTTTTGGAAAGACTTGAACTGTTGTTGTCTGAAAGTTGTCTTCCTTTCTAAGCTGCTGCTCTCTTGGTCCTTTGCTAGAAAGAACAGGCTTTTGCTTGCAGCTTGTGTTTGTTGCCTTTCTAGGTAGCCTATACCTCCAATATCATCTATCTATCTATCTATCTATCTATTTATTTATAATATTCCCAGGTACTCAGGAGGGTGAGGCAGGAGGATGGCTGAGTCCATTGAGTCTAGGCTGGTCAACTTAGGAAGATCCTATCTCTCAAAATGAAAGTAAGAAAACAAACTAACAAAATAAATATCCCTCTATATTTCCAGATCTTGTGGATGCTTGTAAGGATTTTCATACAGACACAATTGATTAATTAGGAAAGATGGCTATGAAATGACATACACAGTTAATTGCATTGTAATGGGAAGATGAGAAAGGGGAGGCTAGAGAGAGTGGAGGGGAGTATGCCCAAGTACATTATAAACTTGCATGAAAATATCTTTATGTAACCTCATCCCATCTATAATAAATAGACAACAATGAACATAAATTTGCTGGGCAACAGTGCCACATGTCTTTAATCCCAGAACCCAGGAAGTAGAGACAGGCAAATCTCTGATGCCAGCCTGGTCTACAGAGTGAATTCCAGGACAGCTGGGGCTACACAGAGAAACCCTGTCTTGAAAAACTAAAAGAATAAAAAAAAA
>NW_021604711.1:1734623-1762041 GCF_004785775.1 Grammomys surdaster | reverse complement strand
AAAAAAAAAAAAAAAAAAAAAGAGGAAACTTTGTATCTATTTATTTCCAGCTATATGTATTACAAATTTTATTGTTTTTTTCACACTCTTAATTGTGTTGTTGTTGCTATAATTATTATTTTGAGACAAGGTCTCTCTCTGTAACCCTGGCTGTCCTGAAATTCGCTATGTAGACCATGCTAATCTTGAACTCATAGCACTTGGGAGGCAGAAGCAGAGGTAGGCAGATGTCTGTGAGTTGGAGGTCAGCCTGGTCTAAAGCGCAAATTCCAAGACCGTCAAGTCTACACAAAGAAAACACGGGGGTTGGGGGGCGGTGGAAAGAAGAAAAAGAAAAAAGAAAGTTCCTAGACTTAGCACTTCTTAGCACTATTGGTAGAATGGTCCGTTCCTAGTTGTGTTAAACGTGGCTACTGGTTGGAAGAAAAAGTGACTACTTACCTGTAGGTCTGTTTCTAACCTCCTTTTCAAAAAAGCAGACGCTCCCCTCCCCATCTTTGTAACATCACATCGTTGTTTATAATAATCTTGAAAAAAAAAAAAAAAGCCGGGCGGTGGTGGCGCATGCCTTTAGTCCCAGCACTTGTGAGGCAGAGGCAGGCGGATTTCTGAGTTCGAGGCCAGCCTGGTCTACCGAGTGAGTTCCAGGACAGCCAGGGCTACACAGAGAAACCCTGTCTTGAAAAACCAAAAAAAAAAAAAAAAAAAAAGTAATAATAATCTTGACTGCTGTAGCATTTATTTTTGCTTTTTTGAGGCAGTGTCATGTAGCCTAGTCCGTAAGGGACCTTGTATTTTGGAGCTGCCTCCCTTCATCCCCTAAATACTAGGATAACAGCAATATGCTTTGCAGAGCAAATTAAGTTCCTCTGAAAACCGATGGAACCCAAACCACTACTTAGAATTTCCCTTCGGAAGATTTAAGGTAAAGGACTTAAGCAGGCTGACGTCACTCAGACCTTAAAGGCGCAATCCTACATGTTGGGGGCCCATCTCCAAAGCGCATGTGCTCCCCAAATATTGTGATTGGATGGAGCCAAGCTGCAATCCTTGCGTCAATTCCGAGGCGGGAGCATGAAGTTGATTGATCATGGTCTCTCCGTCCTCTAGGTAAAGGCTAGGGATGTTGCAACCTCTTGGTGAGGGGTAATGAGGAGGACAGTGTCCTGTCTAGAGCTGAGGCGCGCGGTACATTTGATTTAAGTAACTGAGTGAGGCGGGACACGCTATGGGAGGCCGTGGACTCTGATGACTTCCGGTTCCCCTTGGCTCCCCACTGTGAAGGAAGCAGGGTTCGGGCGCCGGGACTGGAATGCTGGCCCGGCATGCTCATCGTGGAGGTCGCCTGGTCTATGTATGTGCGTTTCAGGGTCTGCGAGGAGCACCGCCGCCTAGAGCGGGCTAGGTCGCGTGTGTATGGCTACTGCGGCGTTACCCCAGGGCTGGAGCTCCCGGGCCTGTGGCACCCCTGCCTGGGGAGGGTTAGAAGATCTGGGTTTTCGAAAGGGCGATCAAGATACTGACTTTGGAACGTCCATGAAAATAATTTTCTTAGATTAGACACTCTTCCAACCCTAATTGCGCCGGTTAGCGGGTACAACTTTGGGCGGATGTCTCAGACACTCAGCGACCGTTTCTTCAGTTAAAACTTTAGAAATATGGCAGTAGTGAAGTCGAAATAAGATTTTACTTGCAAGGGCTTATCTAATGGCTGCATGTAGCAGGTACTCAACACATGGTACACATAAATTTCTCTTCAGTTCATTAGCCCTTAGCATAGTGATTTGAGAGTAAATACATTCTCCTTTCTACACAAACACGACCTTGCACTGTCTCTCAGGTGGGTATTTAATTTTGTTTTGGTTTTTTCTCTTTGTGCGATATTTTATTAAATGTTTTTACAGAGCAACAGCTAGCCTCCAGATGCAGCTGCTAAGACCCTGTAGACACTGGCTGGGATATGTCAGATGGCTCTGACTTCCCACCTTTTTGTTCTGAGATGGGGGTGGTGGCAGGATCTCATCTTTGGGATCCAGGATGCTCACATGGTCAAGCAGTGGCTTCTTAGGGCTGATCTTAACATTTGGGTCCCAGGGCAGCATGCTCTTTGCTTGAATGCATCCTGTCTGAGCAACACACGGTGCAGGCTATGTCAGTATAGTGATTAACAAGAGTCTCTGCTGTGGGTATCCACAAACTACATTGGACCTGTGTTAGCATGGGGGAAGGGGTGAGGGGACAGAGAGAGGCAAGAGAGGAGCAAGAGATCAAGAGAGAAGGGGGCAAACAGCCCCCCCTTTTTTTTTGTTTTTTTTTTTTCGAGACAGGGTTTCTCTGTGTAGCTCTTCCTTGTTTGTTTAATTTTTCCTTTCCAACATTTAGAGTTTGTTTGGGATCACTTATTTTTATTTTAGTACACGGATTAGTAGGTTAAGTAGTATTTTCTTTTTCTTGTAGAGAACAGACTGAAAAACTACTTGCTATATTGGAAAGAATTTTTGCTCAGTTTTTTTTCTGAGGGGGCTGGAGAGATGGCTCAGTGGTTAAGGACACTGACCACTCTTCCAGAGGACCCAGGTTCAAATCCCAGCACCTACATGGCAGCAAATAACTATAACTCCAAGATCTGACACTTTTACATGTGTACATATAGGCAACATAAATGCACATAAAAATAAAAGTAAACAAAATTTTTTTCCTGAGTTTTAGATTAGAGATTTGGTAAGAATAGTAAAATAAAATTACCATGTGCTAGTAACACATATGCCTATCTAAGAGGAACATGTAGCTTAGACCCTTTTTCTTTTTTTCCTCCTTATTTCACAGTGTCATTATGGAGTCTAGGCTGGCATCAAGCTCATCCCTCAGCTTTAGCCTCCCCAGTGCTGGAACTGCAGGTATGCACTGCCGTGACTGACAAGTTTTGTCTTTCCCAAGATAGGGTTTCTGTAGACCAGGCTGGTCTTGAACTCAGAGACCTCTGCCTCCCAATTGTTGGGATTAAAGGCATGTGCTACCTCCACCCAGCCGACAAGTTTTATTTTTATGGTTGAAAAAAATTGAAGGTCAGAAAAGCTAAATAATGTGTCTAAAGGAGAAAAGATAAGAGGGACCCACAGCTGCGTCAAAGGAGGATGTGGAAGGATGAAGGAGGTGTCACAAAGTGGGAGGCTGAAGGAAAGCCTAGAAAAGGAACAGGGCATTTATCTTAAAGGTACAAGGCTTTGTCTTTGGCCAAAGACTGTGAGGTCTTGTAGCTCTGAAACCCCAGGCTTGGAACTCTCCTACCTTAAAGAACCTAATGCTGTACCCAGATGAGTACAAGCTGGGTGAGTGAATATGTGATTGCTCATACCCAGAATGGTTCTTTTTTTTGAAGGAGTTTTCTTCCTTTTAACATTTTATTTATTTATTTATTTATTTATTTATTTATTTATTTATTAATTATATGAGTACTGTCTTCAGACACACCAGAAGAGAGCTTTGGATCTCATTAGAGATGGTTGTGAGCTACCGTGTCATTGCTGGGAATTGAACTCAGGACCTCTGGAAGAGCATGCTCTTAACCTCTGAGTCATCTCTCCAGCCCCCTCAGAATGGTTCTTAAGAGAGTATGTGACAGGGCAGTGGTGGTGCACGCCTTTAATCCCAGCACTTGGGAGGAAGAGGCAGGCGGATTTCTGAGTTCGAGGACAGCCTGGTCTACAGAGTGAGTTCCAGGACACAGCCAGGACTACACAGAGAAACTCTGTCTCGAAAAACCAAAAAAAAAAAAAAAAGAGAGAGAGAGAGAGTACATGATCATTCTCACCTTTATAAGCCAATCTGTTTCAGAGTCTTGTAGCAAAGCAAATACTGTATAGCTTAGCAGTTAGATACAGTGCTGTCATCACATAAACATCTGACTGTGTATTTGCACAAACCAAGATTGCCACATCTTTAGACTGTGTAATCTTTTAGTTTTTTTTTCCCGAGACAGGGTTTCTCTGTGTAGCCCTGGCTGTCCTGGAACTCACTCTGTAGACCAGGCTGGCCTCGAACTCAGAAATCCACCTGCCTCTGCCTCCCAAGTGCTGGGATTAAAGGTGTGCGCCACCACTGCCTGGCTTAGGCAAGTGCTTCTTTATCGAACTCTTATTCCACTGTTTAACAGATATTTATTGACTACCTACTATATACTAGCAGTGTGCTTGGTATTTAGAGATATCAAAAATGATCAAATTGATAAGAGTTCTGAAGTTGTTAGGAGATAGTAAATAGATCATGAAGACTAAATATTAACTATGATTGTGCTGTACGATATATAGAACAGGAAAAAGTTCTAGGGAAATGAATAATGGAGTCAGTTGCAGGGGGAGGAAGTGGAGGGAGGAAGAAGTGGACGGATACAGGGGAGGCTTTCTTGGGAAAATACTTCTTAGCTGAGACTAAGGACTGAGAGGGTTAAATGTACGACTTTTTTTTTTCAGTGTAAGATACTACTGTAATGTTTAATCTTGGTTGTCAAAGATGTATAGATTAAGCAAGCACACTTTGGGGCATGTCTGTGAAGGTGAATCCAGAGATCAATCATGGACTAATTGTTGATGGATGGATCTGCAATTTGAATAGATTATTGGGATACAGTACACTGTGGGGCATGTGATAGGCCTGTGTTAGGGCCGTGTCTTGCTCTGACTTCTGTGTTCTGGCTCACCTTTCAGGAGACTAAGGTGAAGAGCCCTGTTCTACTGTGCCCTTCCACTGTGAGGTTCTGCCTTACCTCAGGCCCAGAAACGTGGAACCAGCCTGTTGAGGACAGGAACCTCTGAAACCACAAACCCAGATGAATCCTCCTTCAAGGTAGTTGCTCAGGTATTTTGTCCAGTGATGAAAACATTACTTCTTTAGAACTGTCAATTCTTAGCAAATACAGTTTTTCCCTCTTAATACATGCTCTACAATTTGCCAAGTAATTGGTAGTTTATTAGCATGAAAGGGCCTTGTGAGAGAAACAAGCAAGCAGGTTTATGAAGCAGAGTGGGAAATGTAACATTGTGTGCAACTGTTTGCTTAACTCCTAACCCCACACATGCACAGACACTCTCTGATAATAAAGTAAAAGAAAAGCAAGGTAGCTGCAAAATGTTGGAGGCAGTAGGGTAAATACAAACATAATACACTGCTTATATGCATGGGATTGTCAAAAAAAAAAGAAGAAAAGAAAGGAAGGAAGAAAAAAGGAAGGAAGGAAAGTGTATTAGTGTATGCCTTTGATCCCAGCACTCAGAGGCAGGTGGATCTCTGTGACTTTGAAATCAGCTTAGTCTATAGTTCAGGACAAGAGGGCTACACAGAGAAACCCTGTTCTGAAAAACCAAAATTGAGAGAAAGAAAGTGTAGTATATAATAGAAAATGATAGATCATTTAAAAAGGAAAACCTATTGGGCATAGTGGCGCACACCTTTAATCCCAGCACTTGGGAGGCAGAGGCAGGCAGATCTGAGTTTAAGGCCAGCCTGATCTATCTGCACAGTGAGTTCCAGGACAGTCAGGGCTACATAGTGAGATCTTGCCTAAGAATGGACCATGTCCCCATATTGAACTCGAGTTGGAAGAGGCAAGTCCAGTCTCAAAATGGAGGACCATGATCCAAAGGAACCAGAGCAGCTGAGGAAGCTGATTATTGGTGGTCTGAGCTTTGGAACCACCGATGATAGCTTCAGAGAACATTTTGAGAAATGGGGCACACTTACAGACTGTGTGATAATGAGAGATCCCCAAACAAAGCGTTCCAGAGGTGTGTGTGTGTGTGTGTGTGTGTGTGTGTGTGTGAGTGTGAGTGACCTGCTCTTGTGTTGAAGAGGTGGATGCTGCACTGTGTGTTCGGTCACACAAGGTTGATGAATGTGTGGTGGAACCAAAGAGAGCTGTTTCTAGAGAGGATTCTGTAAAGCCCAGTGCCCATTTAACGGTGAAGAAAATTTTTGTTGGTGGTATTAAAGAGGATACGGAAGAACATAATCTGAGAGACTCCTTTGAAAAGTATGGCAAGACTGAAACCATAGAAGTGGTGGAAGACAGGCAGAGTGGGAAAGAGAGAGGATTTGCTTTTGTAACTTTTGATGATCCTGACACAGTTGATAAAACTGTAGTTCCGAAATACCACACTATTAATGGGCATAATTGTGAAATGGAAAAGGTCCTTTCTAAACAAGAGATGCAGTCTGCTGGATCCCAGAGAGGTCGTGGAGGAAACTTTGGTGGAAGAGGAGGCTATAGTGGTGGAGGTGGTGGAGCAGAGGTAGTTATGGAGGTGGTGATGGTGGCAACTCTGGTGGAGGTCTTGGTTACAGTAGTAGAGGAGGTTATGGAGGTGGTGGACGGGGATGTGGAAACCAAGGTGGTGGATATGGTGGTGGTGGAGGATATGATGGTTACAATGAAGGAGGGCATTTTGGTGGCGGTAACTATGGTGGTGGCAACTATAATGACTTTGGAAATTATAGTGGACAGCAGCAATCAGATTATGGACCCATGAGGAGGAGTAGGCAGTCCCTATGGTGGTGGCTGAGGATCTGGAGGTGGAAGTGGTGGATATAGTAGCAGAAGGTTTTAAAACAAAACAAACGGCTACAGCAGGAGAGAGAGGGAGGTGTTATCAGGAAAGCTGCAGCTTACTTTGAGACAGTTGTCCCAAATGCATTAGAGGAACTGTAAGAATCTGCCACAGCCGGGCGGTGGTGGCGCACGCCTTTAATCCCAGCACTTGGGAGGCAGAGGCAGGCGGATCTCTGAGTTCAAGAGTTCGAGGCTAGCCTGGTCTACAGAGTGAGTTCCAGGACAGCCAGGGCTACACACAGAGAAACCCTGTCTCAAAAAAAAAAAAAAAAAAAAAAAAAAAAAGAATCTGCCACAGAAGGAACCATGATCCATAGTCAGAAAAGTTACTGCAGCTTAGACAGGAAAGCCTTCCTGTTGAGGACGGTCAGAGCCACAGTTTGCAGAAAGTGCAGCTGTTGATTAATGCAATGTAGTGTCAATCAGATGTACATCCCTGAGGTCTTTTATCTGTTGTAGCTTTGTCTTGTTCTTTTCATTACATCAGGTATATTGCCCTGTAAATTGTGGTAGTGGTACCAGGAATAAAAAATTAAGGAATTTTTAACTTTAAAAAAAAAAAGAATGGATTCTGTTATGCTGAGTGAACTAAGCCAGCCACCAAAGAACACCTGTTTTAGGATTCCATTCATAGAAATGCTGTATAATTCCACCATCGAAAGTAGTGTAATGGTGGGAAGAATTTCAATCTAGTATGCATAGTATTTCAGTTAGAAGATGAAAACTTCTGAAGATTGGCTGTCTAACGCTAATGTACTTAAAACAGGAGTGGGGGTTGGTGCCACTGGGTTTTGAAGTTATATCTTTAAGAAGGGCCCTGCAGTGCATTAAATGGGTAACACCCTAGATTACCAAGGCTGCATGAGGAGTTTGGATATTTCACTGTAAACAAAAGTTATAGTCTTAATTGTGATCCCAGAAAATATCCAGTATAGGAGTAGTATCCAGTATATAGTACTTAGTGTTCAGCTCATTGCTATTTTAACATTCTTAGCGTCTGTATGTAAAGGGATGCTGTCATCTTCACAGGGAATGGTAATTGTGCTGGAATTCTTGATTCTTGGCTGACCAGACTCCCAAGAAATTCCTTTCCCTTCCTGTATCCCCTACCCCCACCCCCCAGTATTTCCCTGGTCTTTCCTTCTTGTCTCAGGCTTTCTTCCCTGCCATCGGCCATAGGCCATAGTCTTGTTCATTCTTATATAGCCCTGGCTTCTGGTTCTTAGTTAACTGAAAGAAGAAAAGAAATATGAAGAGCCTAATGTTTTAAATGGACAGAACATAACTGGAAAAAAATGTGAAATTCAATTTTAATTTTTATCTCTCAGCTGTCAATTCAGGAAACATAGTGGGAATAAGAAGCAGTTTATTCTGGAGCCAAATATAATCCAAATACGTGGTAATAGTTTCATGAGGTTTTACAGTATCAACAAAGGAAATCATAATTCCAGTCACTTTGCAGGTACATTGGTGGAAATATCTGGTAGTCAGATTCCATAAAAGTGGGGGATCTCAACTTCGAGCCACAGATGCTGTGGGAAGCATTCTCAGCCTTTTGGTTGGTGGAAGCTAGGAGTTCGTACATTCCAACGCATTTATCTCACGTTCACAAAGGTGCTCGGTCACAAACGGAGATGTAGAGTTAATGGCTGCTAAGCAGGCTAACGATGGCCCAAGGTAATGTGGTAATGTGGGCTCTGGACTTCAGCATCTCACCTTCTCCATGTCATTGAAGTTCTAACAGTCAGTCGGCCTTTAGTCTCAGCTTTGTCTCAGGAACTCTGGATTTATAGAAACTTCTTTAGGTTTTTAAGAAAATATTACTTCCTGTTGCTGTTGGCTTTACTTTTGTCCTTAGCTGCTTGGCATGTTCTGTGTATAAATAATGCGTGTTATTCATCTTCAACTGTCCCACTGTTTTGTCATATCTCTGAGGACAGTTGTTTTGTTCTGACCCAGTGTCTGCCCAGGCAGCACACAGTAGGCCTTGATGAATATTGTGTGACTGTCTGTTGAGCAGCTCTGTCTGGGACATACAGCCATAGATATCTTAGTTGCTTTATTTTGTCTCCATCTTTGAATCTGAGTTTGTGCTTGGTTCCTACCTGGATCCCTGACCTAATTAAAGTGGCACATGTCCGTTTTGTTGTGTCTATGTCATTCTTTCAGAGGTAACTTACATCCAAGAGTCACAAAGCAGCAGTGGCTCTGGGTCCTATGTTTCCAAATCTGGTTCTTGGCCAGCCCACTCCCAGTGGGCCCTCCCTGACATGGGTGACAGCTTCTTCGACTACAGCCCTGGAGCTCTTAACAGGCTGCAGGCAGCTGGATACTCAGAACATCTTTCTTTCCATAGTGTGGTTGGTCAGAGTCTCCATCCCAGCAGTTGTTTTTATACTGCTTCATAGACACCTTCGAGAGTGTCTGTTCTCCTGTATGTGATATTTTCTTTACCATCCAATGCTCATGAGCCTCCCCTTCTGTAGAGGGAATGCTAAAATTTGGAGGAAAATGTCATATAACAACATTAGCATATGTCAAAGTGTGTAATGTTAATAGTCCACCTTGGATTAAGGGTGAACAGTTGAGGCTTTGAACTGTAATAATTGGTCAGCCTCCTTCTGGTCCTCTGCCTTGTGATCACTGTGCTCCTTGATGGCTGCCTCCCAGTGGCTGCATTGCAAGGGGCTGCCACTGAACTCTCTCAGATCCTGTTTGCAGGGTTGCTGTAGGTATGTGCTCACTAGAGAGCAGAGCAGAGATACTTCATGTGCTTGTTCTTCCTAGGACTGGTGTGAAGTAGCCTCTAGCCCTGTTGCCCATTTTGTTACTGATATCAGTCTGCATCCCTTCAGATGTGGTGCCCTCAGGCTGACAGCCTCAAATACAACACACTGTGCCTTGTTCCAGCAAGCTCCCAGTGGCCCCTGATTCTTAGGCACTTTGACACTGGCATGGAGATAGAAGATTGTCTTGGTAGCCTTGAACTTGCTTCTTAGAGAAGAGCTAGAAAGAGTGTCTTTATTCCTTTTTAAAAAGATTATTCTTGCTGGGCAGTAGTGGTACATGCCTTTAATCCTAGCACTTGGGAGGCAGAGGCAGGCAGATTTCTGAGTTTGAGGCCAGCCTGGTCTACAGAGTGAGTTCCAGGACAGCCTGGGCTACACAGAGAAACCCTATCTCAAAAAACAAAAAACAAAAAAAAACAACAAAAAAAAAGGGCTAAGGCACCTTCATTGGCAGCTCATAGCTGCCTGTAACGACAGGTCCTGGGACCTGTTCTGTTAGTTCTTAAGTTCTTTGTGTATTCTAGACACTAATCCTCTGTCCGATGGATAGTTGGCAAAGATTGCCTCCTATCCTGTAGACTGCCTTTTCACATAGTTAACAATTTCCCTTGTAGACTAGAGGATTTTTAATTTTGCTAGGTCTCATTTGCTGATTGATAGTCTTACTGCCTGTGTGCCTGGAATCCTAGTTAGAAAGTCCTTATATATGTCTGTATATGTAAGTGTAGACTTGCTGGGCGGTGGTGGCGCACGCCTTTAATGCCAGCACTTGGGAGGCAGAGGCAGGTGGATTTCTGAGTTCGAGGCCATTCTGGTCTACAGAGTGGGTTCCAGGACAGCCAGGGTTACACAGAGAAACCTTGTCTCGGAAAAACCAATAAATAAATAAATAAATAAATAAATAAATAAATAAATAAGTGTAGACTCAACTTCCGATTGAAGTTTTTGGTCGTTTGGCGTTGATTCTTGTGCAAGGTAAGAGACAAAGATGGGGCTCATTTGTCTAAATGCAGATATCCCATTTTCCCAGCACCAGTTATTGAAGATGCTTTCTTTTAGCCAATATGGTTTTTGCTTTGTTAAAATTCAGGTGGCAATAGTTGCATAGACTTACATACAGGCCCTCTATTTTATTCCAGTGATTTGTGTACTTATTTTTGTGACCATACCATGTTGTTTATGTTACTACAGCTCTGTGGTGTAACTTGAAATCGGGTGCTGGTATATCTCCACCAGTATTCTTTTTTATCTTCTTTCCTTTTTTTTTTAAACCAAGATTCTTCAGAGTCTATTCTTTACTTTACTTTTTTCTTTTTATACTTATTTGTTTGTATTTTATGTATACAAATGTTTTGTCTGCATGTAGACACGTGTGTTGGTGTCCATGGAGGTCAGAAGAGGGCACCAAATCCCCTGGAACTAGAGTTACAGGTGGTTGTGAACCACCATCTGGGTTTTGGGAACCCAGCCTGGATCCTCTGCAAGAGTAGTAAGTACTCTTCTTACCCAGTGAATCACTGCTCCAACTTCTCCAGCTGCTCCATCTACTCCAGGTGCTCCAGCCGCTCTAGCCCTGTTCTTCCAATACCTTCACCTTTTCTTCAGTGTTTTAAAGTCCTCATTGTAGAGTTCTTTTTCTTCCTTGGGTAAGATTGGTTGATTGGTTGGTCGGTCTCTCTCTCTCTGTCTCTGTCTCTTTGTCTCTCTCTCTGTCTCTCTCTCTCTCTCTCTGTCTCTCTCTCTCTCTCTCTCTCTCTCTCTCTCTCTGTGTGTGTGTGTGTGTGTGTGTGTCCAGTGTAAATGGGATTATTTCCCTGTCGGTATGTTTACCAATGATATATTGGAAGATCACTGACTTTTGTATGTTGGTTCTGTGACTTGCAGCTTTGTTGAAAGTGCTTTTGGCTCTCAGAGTCGGCTGATAGTCTTTGGGGGCTCTTGTGTGTAGAATCTTGCCATCTGTAAACAGGGACACTTTGCCCTCATCCTCTGCTGCTTGTGGCCCTTTTATTTCCTTATCACCCTAGGTAAGACTTCAAGCCCTCTACTGAACAGGACTGGGGAAAGTGGGTACCTTTGCCTTATTAAATTTGCAAGATTTTATTATTTTTTTGTGTTCATGTCTATCAGAAAGATTGGTCTATAGTTCTGTTTGGTCATGTGATAATAAGGCTTTGTTAAAGAGTAGAAGTGTTTCTTTTCTATTTTGTGGAATGATTTGAGAAGTATTGATGTTAGTCCTTTGAACCTCTGCTAGAATTCTGTGCTGAATCCCTTTGGTTTTGTGCTGTTTTAGTTAACAGATTTATAATTACTGCTTTAGGTCTCGTTGCTTGTTACAGGCCTTTTAAAATTATTTCATCTTGGTTTAATTTTGGTAGGTTTTATGCATCTAGAAATTTATCTGTTTCATTGATACTTTCCAGTTCAGTGAAATAAAAAAAAAATTAAGGTATATGTTCATGATTTTTCTGTATTTCTTTGGTATCTGTTATAATATTTTCATTTCTAATTTTACTAATTTGGGGCCTTTTTGCTGTTTTTTTGTGGGGGCTAATTTGGTTAAGAATTTGTCAGTCTTGTTTATCTTTTCAAATCTCCATCCATCTTGTGTTCCATCTTGTGTTTTTCTGTTTTTTTTTTTCATTAACTTCTGTCAACATTATTTCTTTCTGTCTATTCATTTGTGTTTTGTTCTAGTTTTTTAAATGACTTAAGCTGCATCATTAGGTTGAGATCTCCATGATTTAATTTTTTTTTAATTTGTGTGTGTGTGCTTGCTGTATGTATATATAAGTATGTGTGTGTTTACTGTGTATGTTGTGCGTGTATGTGTGTGTATGTATACTTACTCTGTGTGCGTGTGTGTGCGTGTGTGTGTGTGTGTGTGTGTGTGTGTGTGTGTATGTGTGTGTGTGCAGGTGCTCATAAAGACCAGAAGAGGGTACGTCTTTATTTTTGTTCAAGTGTAAGAATATTCTGATTTCCGTCTAGCTTTTTTCAGTGACTCATCTTTCCAGAGTGGTTTTTCATTTTAATTTATTTTTGTAGGTAAGGTCTCCCTGTGTAGCCCTGCTAGCTTGGAACTCCATGAAACCAGGCAAGCCTGAAACTCACAGAGTTCTGCCTGCCTCTGCTTCCCAAGAATAGTGTGTTGTTTAATCTCCACAAGTTTGTCTGTTTTCTGTAATTTCTCTTGCTACTGGTTAAAAATATTTATTTTATGTGCTCCACATGCATTCAGGAGCCTGTGGGAGTCAGAAGAGAATATAAGATCCCTTGGAACTAGAGTTGTGAGCATCAGGTGGGTGCTGAGAACTGAACCTGGGTCTTCTGCAAGAGCAGTAAATGCTCTTAACTGCTGAGCCATCTCTCAGCCCCTGATTATCCCAGTGTAGTCAAGAAGAATAGAAGGAATTCTTTCAGTTTTCTGGTATTTGTTGTGGACTGCTTTGTGTCCGAATAAGTGATATATTTTAGAGAAAGGTCCATGAACTATTGAGAAAAATTGTGTATTGGGTAAAATGTCCTGTGGGTGTCTGTTAGGTTCATTTGATTTATGGTGCCATTTAATTATATTGTTTCACTGTTTATTTGTTTTTTTTTTAAGATTTATTTATTTTATGTATGAGTACACTGTAGCTGTCTTCAGACACACCAGAAGAGGGCATCGGATCCCATTACAGATGGTTGTGAGCCACCATGTGGTTGCTGGAATTTGAACTCAGGACCTCTGGAAGAGCAGTCAATATTCTTAACCACTGAGCCATCTCACCAGCCCCTTGTTTCACTGTTTGTGTTTTGTTGGGTTACTCTGTCTAATGATGAGAGTGGAGATTTTAAAGTCACTGACTGTTAGTGTATTGGGATTAATCAGTTGGTTTATATATTTAGAACTATAATTTTCTCTTGATATATTGCTGCCTTGAGCAGTATGAAGTAACTGTTTTTACCTTTTCTGACTGGATATGATTCGTAGTCTATTTATCAGATTATCAGAATAGCGGCACCTGCTTGGTTTTGGTTGCATTTCTTTGGAAGAAGATCTTCCCCATCTGTTCTAGTTATAGCTTGAGGTGTCAACTTGACATCCCCTGTCAACTAGGGGGAGCATCTCAATTGAAGAATTGCTTTGGTCAGATTGGCCTGTGGGCCAGTCTGTAGGGAATTGTCATGACTGCTAATTGATGTGGAAGTGGGACCATTTCTGTGGGTGTCACTAGGTAGGTCTAGGTTGTATACGAGAGACTCAGAGGGATCCAGTAAGCAGCCTTCCTGCCTGGTATCTGTTCTAGGTTCCTACTTTCAGTTCCTGCTCTGACGTCCTTCAGACTATTATCTGTAAGTGTAACCTGAAAAGCCCTTTCTTTCCCTAAGTTTCATAGGGTCATGGTGTTTATTATAGCAACAGGAAAGTAACTAGAGTTCTATCTTTCACTCTAGGATACTGTCTGTTCTTGATATGAAGTTTGTTTCTTAGGGGCAACAAAAGGAAGGATTCTGTCTCTCTCTCTGTCTCTCTCTCTGTCTCTCTCTCTGTGTCTCTCTGTCTCTCTCTCTCTGTCTCTCTCTCTCTGTCTCTCTCTCTCTCTCTCTCTCTCTAACATTACACTGTTGCTCTCTTCAGACACAGCAGAAGAGGGCATCGGATCCCATTACAGATGGTTGTGAGCCCATGTAGTTGCTGGGAATTGAACTCAGGCCCTCTGTAAGAACAGTCAGTGCTCTTAACTACTGAGCCATCTCTCCAGCCCTGGATTCTGTTTTCTAATCCAATATGTGGGTTTGCATCTTTATATGAGAACTGACAGTTAACATTCTGTTATTCTTGAAAGGTGTTATCTTTGCATCCTGTCATTTTGCTGTTTATTGTTTGCTTTTGATGTTTTCTTAGTCTTCTTCTGTTTAACAACTGTCTTAGCCTTGTTAATTTTTCTCTGTAGCCTCTTGGATGTAATTGTTTTTCTCATCCAATATCGTCTGTAGGACTGGCTTGGTGGTCTTTAGTCCCTTTAGCTTTTGTCATGGAACGTTGTTGTTAATCCTTCATTTATGATAGTTGATATGTTAGTGTGGTGTCTTAGTTACTTTTCTATTGCTAAGAGAGTTTATTGGGGGCCTGCAGTTTCAGAGGGTGTGTCAATGGCACCATGAAGGTGGTGGGGAACATGGCAGCAGGAAGGCAGGCTGTCTCTGGAGTAGTATCTGAGAGCTTATATCCTGATCCACACAAGAAGCAGAGAGCTAACTGGGAATAGCTTCAACTTTGAAACCTCAAAGCCCACCTCCAGTGACACATCTCCTCCAGGAAGCCCACTCCTCCCAATCCTTTCCCAACAGTTCCACCAACTGGGGGCCAAGTGTTCAAATGAACGAACCAGTACAGGCCATTCTCATTCAACCCATAACATTCTGCTCCCTGGCCCCATAGGCTTGGAGCCATATCATAATACAAGATGCATTTAATGCAACTGCAAAAGCCCTCATAGTCTTTCACTGTCTCAATACTGTTTAAAAGTCCAGAGTCTCACCGGGCAGTGGTGGCGCACGCCTTTAATGCCAGCACTTGGGAGGCAGAGGCAGGCGGATTTCTGAGTTCGAGGCCAGCCTGGTCTACAGAGTGAGTTCCAGGACAGCCAGGGCTACACAGAGAAACCCTGTCTCGAAAAACCAAAAAAAAAAAAAAAAAAAAAAGTTCAGAGTCTCAACTCTTGGCAATGGGCAGAGAGACACCTTGTTGTTGGTGTTCTTATGTCAGTCAGGTGCAGAGCAGATGGCAGTCCTTTCATCCTAGCTTGATGCTTGGCTTGGTGGCCAAAGCTGTTTCACGCCTAGGGCACATTTTAAAAAAACAAAACAAAACGAAACAGAAAACTGGGTGCTGACATCAGTAGTGCATGCCTTTAATCCCAGCACTTAATAGGCAGAGGCAGGCGGATTTCTGAGTTCGAGGCCAGCCTGGTCTACAGAGTGAGTTCCAGGACAGCCAGAGCTACACAGAAAAACCCTGTCTCGAAAAACAAAAAACAAAACAAAAGAACCAATTTCCAAATTTTCTTCTGAGGCTCAAGGCAATCTCTTAATCATAACCCCTATAAAATCAAAAAGCAAATTACATACATCAGACTTACAATGTCACAGAAAATGTTACCATTCCAAAAGAGAGGAATGGGGCACAGTGAGGAAAGCCTGGGTCAAAGCAAGATGGAAACCTAGCCGGGCAGACTACAAATCCTATAGTTCTATGTCTGATATCAAAGTGCTCAGATAATGTTTTAGTCAGTGTTCTATTTTCATGAAGAGACACCATGACTACAGCAACTCTTAGAAAAGGAAGTATTTAACTTGGGCTTGCTTACTGTTTTAGAGGTTTAGTTCATTGTCAACATGGCAGGGAGTAGTATGGTGGTGTGCAGGCAGACATGGTGCTAGAGAAGTAGTTGAGAGTTCCACATCTGGATCCCCAGGTAGCAGCAAGAGAGACTCTGGGCTAAGAATGGGCTATTTGAAATCTCAGAGTTGCCCTCAGTGACATACTTCCTCTAACAAGGCCACACTTCCTAATCCTTTCAAATAGTACCACTCTGTGGTGACCAAGTATTCAGATCTGTGAACCTGTGACAGACATTTCAATTAGCAATAATCGTGCCTCGGATAAACCTCATTGGCTACGATACTGCCACTGCGCAAAGCTGTGACAGACATTTCAAACCACCATGTTCTACTCCTTGGCCCCAATAAGCCTATAGCCATACATCATAATACAAAATGTATTTAATACAACTTCAGAAGTTCCCACAGTCTATCACAGTCTCAGTACTGTTTAAGACCAAAGCTTCAGGGCTAGAGAGATGGCTCAGTGGTTAAGAGTATTGACTGCTCTTCCAGCAACCACATGGTGGCTCACATCCATCTGTAATGGGATCCAAAGCCCTCTTCTGGTGTGTCTGAGGACAGCAACAGTGTACTTATATATATAAAATAAATAAGTAAATAAATCTTAAAGTCCAAAGTCTCTTGAGACTAAAGGCAATCTCTTAACTGTAACCTCTGTAAAATCAAAATATAAAAGCAGATCACATACTTCCAACATACAAGGGCAAAGGATATACTACTATTCCAAAAGGGAGAAAACAGAATAGTGAGGATGTACTGGATGAGAGCAAGACTAAAAACTTTAAATCCTGAATCTCCCAGGTTTGGTATCAAAGTGCTCTTCAGATCTCCAGCTCCTTTCAGCTTTGTTGACTGCAGTGTACTTCTTTCTCTTGGGCTGAGCCCACTCCCTGTTAGCAGCTCCCCTTGTCAGGTAAACAGTGACCTAAGCATCTCCAGCATCCTGGGATCTTCAGTGCAGTCCAGGCTTCAGCTTCAGAGCTTCACGCAATAGCTTCTCTGGGCCTCCATGCAGGTACACTTCTGACACATGCCTGGCCTCAGCATCTTTCCTTAGGCTTAGAGGGAGATTCCATGATCCCTTTCTTGTATTCTTGACTCTAAAGCCAGAAGAACCATGTGGCCAGTACTGCTAATTTCTGGGACTGGAACTTGGCCTCTTTGTTCAAATACATTTTCACCAGCTTTTTGGTTTTGATGGTATCTGTCACTGCTCAAGCTTTTCTTTAATTCCTTTTCATGGGGCTGGAGAGATGGCTCAGTGGTTAGGAGGACCGACTGCTCTTCCAGAGGTCCTGAGTTCAGTTCCCAGTAACCACATGGTAGCTCATAGCTATTAATAATGGGATCTGATGCCCTCTTCTGGTGAGTCTAAAGACAGCTACAGTGTGCTCATATACGTAAAATAAAAATTACTGAATTCCTTTTTATAAATTAGGAGGTTAGCTGGGTGGGATCTTGCCCTGGTGTCACCCCTCTCTTAGCATCAGGCTTTTCTTTAAATTTTTTATCTCCATTATGTTTCCTGGTGCTCCTTTTCTCCTCAGAAAGTGTACATTTTTTATTTTTCTTTGCTCAGCTTGCTCCTTTTCATTACAGCTCTGCCTAAGAGTGACCGCTAATGACCAGCAGGTGACAGTCAGTACTAGATTGCCTCAAAATCTCCTCTGCCAGTGCTATTAATCAAAATCTCTTCAGTTCTGCTTCAGCCAGACTTTTTGGACAAGGGCAGAGATGCTACATCATTTGACATCAGAGTATCACAAGAACAGGTGTTCAGGCCACTTAATAATAGTCTCTCCTGAAACCTGCATCGCGCTCAGCACCGTTGTCTTCCATGCTTCTACTACTTGCATGGCTCATGAGACCACTTAATAAAAGTTTTCATCTGCTTTCCGAACTCAGACTCCACGTTCCACCAAGAAGCAGCATGGTCAGGCCCATCACAGAAATAACCTGCTTCTTCCTTCTGAGTTATTCTCTTCCATTGCTGTGAAGAGACACCATGACTATGAAAGAAAGCACTTAATCGGGGTTTGCTTACAGTTTCAGACTGTTATCATCATGGCAGGAAGCATGGTGGCATACAGACAGATATAGTGGAGAAGTGGTTCAGAGTTCTACATCTGGATCTGCAGGGGCAGGAAGAGAGACTCTGGGCTTGGAATAGACTTTTTAAAACCTCAAAGTCCACCCTCAGTAACACACTTCCTCCAACGAGGTAACACTTCCTAATCCTTTCAAATAGGAGTGGTGACCAGCTATTCAAATCTGTGAGCCTATGGGGGCCATTTTCATTCAAACAGCCACAGATGGCTTTGTCCTTCTGGCTTTGTTGCATTGGATACACTTTCTCTAGGGCAGATTCCACCCCTCATGTGCAGTTTTTATTTCAGCTTGCCATTCTACTTTAGTGTTTAGGACAGACTGTTGTAGGGTGAGGTGATGCTTTTCTTTTATACTTGTGCAGGGCACCAGGCTCTATCCTCAGACTGGTAGTCCACAGTAAGCACACCATGAAAATGGAGCGCCAGTTGCTAATACATGAGTCATTCCTTCCTTAAGCATTGAATGCTTTAGAGAGTAAAGAGACACCAGCAGTACTGTGTGTACGAGTGTACTGGTTATCGTCACAGGGAGATTCGTGATCAGTAACAGGCTGCCATGGAGAGGCAGGGGTATATGCAGGAGGAGTGGTAGACAGAAAAGAGGCAGGGCTGAGCTGTAGGAGTTTTGTGAAAGGGAGACTAAAAAGAGAGGGTTAAAGATAGTTGTACAAATAACAGCAGCCTTTTGACTGGAGATTGGAGGGCAGGCAACCAGGATGCTAGGCTTCGGAGAGAAAAGAAAGATAAGAGTTGTAGGGAGAGAGACCAACAGCAGCTGTGAGTGTTGTGCTGGTTGGTTATTCAGACCGGGCTGTGTTTTATAAACAAAGCTGGGAGGAGACTTGTTGTGAGGCCACATACCGCTGACTCCCTGATCTAGTAGGTGACTCGGGGTTGAGGCCAAAGTCTCCGAGTTCCGAGTACTCAGCAGCAAAGGTGGCTAGGAGCTGGGACCGAAGAGCAGGTGGTTCTCTTACTTCAGATGGTGCAGAGCAGGTGGGCTCTCTAGTTGCTGATTTTTAACCAGAGTTGGGGTTGAAGAATGGGCCGGTGGTCTTGGTGTCCTCTACCCCCACTTCCTCCTCTCTGACTTTCTGGTCTGGTACTTACTGGCCATTCCTTCCGCTTTTGTCCTGAGTGCTAGCATTATAACTGTGCATCGTTATAACTGGCCCTGCTCAGACTTTTGGAAGATAGATAGGAATTTTCAGATTTCTTCAGATCAATTTTAGTCTTGCATTGGAGCCCTGTCTGCCCTTTGGCCCCGTTTGCTTGTCTTGTGTCTCAGTATTGCATGATTTCCTTTTTGCAGACTTGGACCAATTCCTCCCTATGCCCTGGAGAGTTCTTAGGACCTGTCTTGTGATTTTCAGATTTAGATGTTTGTTTTCTGTGCATAGTTTCTGATGAGATTACAACTGCCTGTTCTTACCGATGATTTGAATTTTAAAACGTTGCTTTAGAGAATAAAGGAGGCTTGGAACAGATTCCATCTCTGACTTACAATGATGAACTTTGGCCAAAGTAATTGAAAAGAGTAATATCATTACGGGTGACATAGTTTTATGTCTGAGTTAGTATTCTTGAAGCTGTTGCCACAGCAGCTCTTAGTGGGAGAGAAAGAGAGCAGCTGAACATGAAGGCTCACCACTCTGGCTGCCTGGCCTGAGGAACACTTTAAGGGCTTGCCCAGGTGCGCTTTTTGTCGGTCTGAATTTACTAATCTCATAGTGAATATATAAGCAGGTAGCCTTAGCCTGTGAGCACCTTGGTTCTTTCATTTCCTTCTGCCAATTTATACAGCTCATTAGTGCAAGGTCAGGCTAGGTCCCTCACTGGCAGGTAAGTGACACATCCTCACTCTGGAGGATCTGTGCTCTGCACTTCCTGTCCAGGGAGCCTTCTTGTGTCTCTCCCTGTTTCCTGTCCTGCTTCCTTCTATTGTCAGATAGCCCTGGGAAGAGTCTAGCCCCTTTCCTACCAGTTGATATCTAGAAAATGTGAGCGAGCAAAGAAAGTCCCTCATCCCTATACTGTTGTTGGGTTGGGTTGGGTGTTTTTTGTTTTGTTTTTGTTTTTGAGACAGGCTCTCACTATGTAGACCAGGCTGGACTCAGACTCACAGAGATCCCACTGCCTCTGCCTCCTGAGTGCTGGGATCTGACTCCTTTGTATACTGTCACTCTTGCCTTCTTGGTCCATGATTTGACCACACCCTGAACTAGAAACTAATAAGCATTTGGATGAAAAATTCATAGTTTATAAATGAATTAAAGCCTTCTTATATGTCATTTTGAAAGAAAACAGACTTATCTTCGACCTTGCTTTATATAGAAGATTTATTTCCTAATCTGGAAATATGACTGTCTGACATAAAATTCTCTTCAACTTTTCAGTAGGATTACCCATATGTATCTTTCTTGGCCTAGTCATCCAGCTCTTCCAGAGAAGCCTGGAAGGTCTAAGCAGCCTGGGGGTCCATAGGTGTGCTTATATGTACTGCAGCGTAGAATTGGTATTTGAGTATTGGAAAAATGAACGTGTCTTAGTTAGGGTTATTATCACTGTGATGAAATACCATGACCAAAAGCAACTTGGGGAGGAAAGGGTTTACTTGGGTTACACGTCCACATGATAGTCCATCATTGAAGGAAGTCAGGGCAGGAACCTGGAGGCAGGAGCTGATGCAGAGGGCATGGAGGGGCTCTCCTTACTAGCTCGTTTCCCCTGGCTTGCTCAGCCTGCTTTCTTATAGAACCCAGGAACACTTGCCCAGGGTTGGCATCACCCACAATGCACTGGACTCTTCCCCCATAAATCACTAATTAAGAAAATGCCTTACAACTGGATCCAATGGAGACATTTTGTCAGTTGAAGTTCCTTCCTTAAAACTATCCAGCACAGACTGTATGAACATTTTCACCTATTTAGGAAGATTATGTCATAATTGAGCCCAGTTCATCAGTAAAATGGCTTACTCTGTGAATGTTTTTTTCCCATGATGGTTATACTGAGTTAGTGTGGAGAGTTGGCCCTGATGTTTAATTTATTGTGTGTCTGCCTCTGACATCCTTGACAGACCAAATGAGTGCAGCAGTGGATACTCCTCACAGACTGTGGCATGGACTGAGGATGGGTCCTCATAGTCCTGCACAATGTTTGTTCTAGGTGGACTGTATCATAGTTCCATCTCTAGTGCTGTGACAAAACATCATGACCAAGGCAACTTATAAAGGAAAGCATTTTAATTGGGCTTACAGTTCCAGAGAACAGAGCCCACAATGGCAGAGCAAAGGCATGGCAGCAGGAACAGCCGAGTGCTTGCATCTCCATCTGCAGTAGGAAACAGAACAAACACACATGGGGAACAACACAAAAGCCTGCCCCAGTGACACACCTTCTCAACAAGGCCATGGCTAATTTTGCCCAAACAGTTCCCAAACATGAATCTATGGGGGCCATTCTCATTCAAGCCTCCACGTTCTATTCCCTGGCCCTGTAGGTCTGTAGCCATATCTTTTTTTTTTTTTTTTTTTAAAGATTTATTTATTTTATTTATATGAGTACACTGTAGCTGTCTTCAGACACACCAGAAGAGGGCATCAGATCCCATTACAGATGGTTGTGAGCCACCATGTGGTTGCTGGGAATTGAACTCAGGACCTCTGGAAGAGCAGTCAGTGCTCCCAACTGCTGAGCCATCTCTCCAGCCCCTGTAGCCATATCTTAATACAAAATGCATTTAATCCAACTTCAAAGGTTGGGCTCAATGCCTCAGTAGTTTAAAAGTCCAAAGTCTCTTCTGAGACTCAAGGTAAGAGGTTGATTAATCTCTTCATTGTAACCCCCTATAAAATAAAATTTTTTAAAAAAAGCAAGTTACGTATCTCTAACTATGTGTCACTATTCCAAAAAAGAGGAATGGGACACAGTGAGGAAATACTAGGCCAAAGCAAGATGGAAACCCAGCAGGGCAAACTCCAAATCCGGTAGCTCTGTGTCTGATGACCAAGGGCTTGGATGCCTCCACACTTCTGGCTTTGCTGCTTGCAGTATGCTTCTCTCTCCCTTGGGCTAATCCCACTCCCAGGGTGCAGCTGTCCTTCACAGATGGCTCATGATGCTGGCATCTCTAACATCTTAGGATCTCCAGTGTAGTAGGCTTCACCCTCACAGCTTCACATAGTGGCCTGTAGGGACTCTTCTGCCACATGCCTGGCTTCAGCATGTCCTTTATTTCAAGAAGGTGCCATAGCCCTGCCCCTTTGCTGGTGTATTCTCGAGGACTCAAGCCAAAACCACATGGAAGACACTGCCATGACTAGCTGACTGCTTGGGGTGGAGCCTGGCTCCCTGGAGTTGAAGAAGCTTTTCCTTTTTTTCCTTTGCTGCTCTTTTATTCATTCTTTTTTTCTCTTTCCTTCCTTCCTTCCTTCCTTCCTTCCCTTCCTTCCTTCCTTCCTTCTTTCTTTTGCTCTTTCTTTCCTTTTTTCTTTCTTTATTCTCTCTCTCTGTCTGTCCCACCCACCCCACCCCAAACCCCCACAACAAACCCCCCCCCCCCCCCGATTTTTGACTTTTTGAGACAGAGTTTCTCTGTGTAGCCCGCCCTGGCTGTCCTGACCCTCACTGTATAGACCAGATTGGCCCAGAACTCAGAGATCCACCTACCTCTCTGCCTCCTGAGTGCTGGAATTAAAGGTGTGTACTACCACTGCTTCCTTTGTTACTTTTTAGGAACAGAAAATTCCCCAGGCCTCCTTTTTTCACAAGATGGAAGTTCAGGTGGGTGGGGTCTTGATCTGAGGGCACCCCTCCGGTAACCCACAGCAGGCTTCCTAGATGTCCTCATCCCTTTCAGCATAGCTCTTGACTTCTACATTCCATTCCCTGGTGCCCTTTTTCTCTTCACACTGTACGTTCTATATTTCCTGCTCTTGCTCTGTTTTATTGTAGACCTGCATAAGGGTAGTTACTAAGAACTGCAGGACAGAGTCAATATTAGATTGCCTGTAAATCTCCTCCACCAAAGAAAGCTGTCCATTAGTTTTTAATTTAGCCTTAGGCAAGTTCTTTTCCTTCCTTCCTTCCTTCCCTTTTTTTTTTTGTTTTTTGTTTTTTGTTTTTTGAGACAGGGTTTCTCTGTATAGTCCTGCCTGTCCTGGAACTCACTCTGTAGACCAGGCTGGCCTCGAACTCAGAAATCCGCCTGCCTCTGCCTCCTAAGTGCTGGGATTAAAGGCATGCGCCACCACCGCCCGGCTTTTTTTGTTTTCAAGACAGGGTTTCTCTGTGCAGCTCTGGTTGTCCCGGAACTCTGTAGAACAGGCTGGCTTTGAACTCAACCACCTTAGATAAATTCTAAAGCCACATTATGTGCCAAAATATCACAAGAATGGTCTTTAGTCCAGCTGTGAATGTCGTTCCCTTCTGAAGATGCTTGAGCTGGGCAGTAGCTCCCAGCACTGCTACTGTCTTCCAAAGCTTTGACTAGGATGGCGCACTAAGCTCTGCTTACAGTGTTCAACTGCTTTCCTAGTCTGACATCCCAAAGTTTTCCACATATCTCCAAAACACAGCACGGTGAGGGAGTTCATGGCAGTAGCCCACTCCCTCCTACCAGCTTCAGTATTAGTAACTGAACTGGGACAAAGCACCGTGACCAAAGCAACTTTCAAAAGAAACCATTTAATTGGGCTCGAGGTTCCAAAGGGCTAGAACTTAGCAGCAGGACAGCTGAGATCTCACCTCGTGATCCTTAAGTAGGCCCTCACTGACACACCTCCCCCAATAAGGCCATATCTCCTAATTCACTCCAAATGGTTCCACCAATTATTCAGCCAAGAGCCTATGGGGGGCATTCTTAGTCAACCTGCCCAAGTCTGGCCTGAGATGTTGTAAGGAATCTCAGGAGTGTGCAGGCCTTTTCTCTTTTCATGTCATAGGTGGTTGGCTCAAGCTTAATGACGCTTCATGATAAAGTACTGTGAGCTTTCCTGTTTCCTCGGGGCTCTTGCTGAGAAGCTCTGCTCTTTTCCTGCTTCCTGCTGGATGGGCCAGCTTGGTACCTGTCTACCTGCTCGCTGCAACACTGGCCTTGAGACATTTTCTGTTACACACATGAGACTTTTTTTGTGTATGTGACAAATTTTGTCATGTTTGTTAGTTTAATTATGCAGGTATAAAAATTAAACTTCATTGAATCCTATTTATTTAGTGAGTTGTTTCCATGTGGTAAAACCCAGCATTCCTGAGGTCTTTTTTAGAATTTGTTTGTTGTGAAGTGACTTTCTGAGGACTGAGATCATGTACAAAGAGAATTCATCCTTCCGGTTAACAGACCTGAGTGAAGAGTTCAGAGGCCTCAGTTGGAAGTGAGGGGTGGGAGTTGTACCTACCAGGCTAGATGGAAGATAATTCTTCAGGCTCTGCATTGGTGCTGAACTACGTTTAGGGTCTGTAAGTTTCTGGAGCCTCTGAATCACTCCTGATGCTTTGCCCTTGTGGCTTGGGTGCAGCTGTGGCTCAGTTCCACCTTTAAAATGCAGCTGAGACTCTGTTGGCTGTGGTCTTTAGAGGCCCATGAGAGGGAATGCAGAGTGGTTTCCAGTCCTCGTCCCAGATGCTAAGATCTGATGTCCTTCCCTGAGCAGGGGCCCTACCCACCCACCTTCCTGTTGTCTGGGAAGTGATCAGCCATTTGGACAAGGCAGGGTTGTTCTGAGCTGAGGCTTGCCTGGTACAAGAAGCTGGGATTGTAGTGAGAAGAAAATTTCCCCAAGTACTCAACTTAGCTGGGTTGAGCACCAGTCCCCTCCCATCCTGGGCCTAGTTCATTGTATGGAGAGTCAGGAATGGGATCTGCTAACTTAGAGAAGGAGCTTTGGCTAATCCCCAGTTCTCCTACTTAGTCCCTAGTGATTTGGTTTGGTTCTTCCAGGAAGGGTATGCTGAAGGAGGGGGTCATGGACTTGGTCACCCAGACAACCATCCTGCCCCTGCTGTTTGGCTGCCTGGGGATTTTCAGCCTCTTCCGGCTGCTACAGCGGATCCGCTCCAAAGCTTATCTGAGGAATGCTGTAGTGGTGGTGACTGGTGCCACCTCCGGACTCGGCAGAGGTAAGTCATGGGGTCTGTGATGCCGGGAGTGGAATCAGCAGGCTTCACAGGCATCACTGGCCATGCAGAAGGACTGTCCGTGGTCCAGTTGGAAAAGGGCATGTGAACAATGAGAAAGTCTGTGTGGGGGATAAAAGCAAGTGAAGAGACCACCCTTGGAAAAGCACTGGCTTTCCTCAGCTCAGCTGCCTGTTGAAAGAGGGATTTTCAGATACGGAGAAGTAGGTGAAAAGGTGTTTTGACTCTCTCCTGGGTTCGGTTGATATACTGGCCTTTATTTTGGGGGCTTGACACTGGCTTTCTTTCTTTTCCTCTTCCCCATTAGGAGGGTCAGAGGTCAGATCCATGAAGACCCTGCCTCCCTCACCCAGCCTTCCAGCTCAGTGCCGCTGCCCTTCAGTGATACCTCAGGGAAAGTGTGCTGGATGCAGTCTCAGCCCTTTCCTTTGCAGGAGCTCTGTCACTGATTCCCGCAGCCCAGGCGGAGGCTCACGTCAGACCTGCCACGTAGAGCGTCCTGCCCTCTTCCTTTAGTTTTTGCCCTGTACAGCATAGCAGCTCCCTGTGGCTCCAGGAAGGAAGCTTGAGCCCTGGGCTGCAACTCTTGCCTCAGTACAGTGCTACCTCAGTAGTGCGTTCCTAACAGATGTGGTGGGGAGGGACAGTTACCAGCACGCTCACAGTGCTCTCACCGCTGCGAGTCAAGGCACCGTGACTAGATCTAGGACTTGCTGCAGCAGCTGCAGAGCCAAGAGCCAAACCCAGGTTTGACTCAATCCTAAAGCTACGGCCGCGGGAGAATGTGTGGGTCATACGAATATTACAGATGCACCGGCAAGTCGGGGCAGAAAAGTGGTAAAAGGTGTGGGAAGGTGGATGTTACAGGAGCACGAAGGAGCAGACAGGTCTGTAATGTGCCAGGGGAGCTGGAGAGGCCTTGGGCTCCCTTGTCCCCTGAGACTATGCTGGTAGGCAAGGTCTCTGAGGGTGACGCTCGTGTCTGCTGTTGGCGCTTTGGACTTTTTAAAGCATAGCTATGCCAGGCCCTATGCCATTGGTCAAGCCTCTGGCCTTACCCAGCTACTATAAATAGGGTGGTTAGCAGCTGTTTAGATCTCAGCTATGAGGAACAGTTTGTTTATTTTTTATTTTTCACTTTTTTCAGACAAGGTCTTTCTGTGAAGTCCTGGCTGGCTAAGAACCTGCTATATAGAGCAGAGCAGGTTGGCCTTGAACTTGTGACAGTCCTCTGGCCTCTGCTATCCTGGTGCTGAGATTACAGGCATGTTTCACCATACCACACCTAGCTCGAGAAGAACAAATTTTAAAGTCCTTGTAAAGTGACAGCTGGCTACATTGGAATGGTGCACTGCGGGTGCGGGACACGAGGGCACGCAGGGCATTGTATTATCTGCACTTGCTCTCTCAATACCAGGCCTCTCTGAAGGAAACAAAATGTAGCTGAGGAGACCCCATGTGAGCACAGTGTGCATTGTGCTTTCCTGTGCTTCAGTGAGTGTGCTTACAGTCTGCTCCACTTAAGGCCTTAGGAGGAGGCCATCCAAGTGCTGGGATAGTCTCAGGTGACCACTTCAGAGACAGACACCCCTGTGATGCTGCCAGTTTAGGCTGCTGTCCACTAGCATCTGCTAAGAGGAGCATCCATGTGGTCCTTCCTGCCATGACAGGATTACAGAATGACTTTTCAGACAGACTGATCTCAAAGTTTGTCTTCTGTTTTGTGTATTTAAGCTACATGACCTTGTCCTTGTAGAACACTGACTAAAAGTCCAGAATGTTCTAGATTCCAGTTTCTGTCAGCCTAGGGCATGATTTACAGCCCAGGCAAATCTGCAGTGCTGAGGACTGTGTGCAGCCATAGGTCGAGGTTGGCCTCTTCCCTCGGCCCTCCTGCCTCCTGGATCAGCTTTTTCAAGAAGTGGGAGTGGAATCCTTCCACCCTGTTCTCACTTCCGTCACTCCTTATCCCAGTTAAAATTTCCTCCCTTTTATTAGGTGTCTCTAGGAAGTGAAGCTCATATAGAATCTAGGAGATCATTTTCTAGAAGCTGTCTGTACACCAGTATGACTCCTCGTTTTTGGTCAGGACAGGACAAAATGGGATGAGGAAACCAGAAGGGCCCAAGCTTCTGACCCGTAGGATGATTAAGAAGCCAGCTGAACAGGTCTAGCTTCAGGTATGCTGGCCGCTAGTCTACACACAGTCCCCACCCCGCCTGCGCTGGGGACCTTTGCTGTTTGCTTTGGAGATCTCCCAGGGATGGGTAGAAGTGCATCTGTCCTTTACTCATCTGCCCCTCCTTCGGGTGAGCCCAGTGAATGGCACTGCTGGACTTCCTTCAGAAATGACAGCAGCCCTGAAAGCATAGTGCAGTCTGCCTAGC
>NW_021604711.1:1617256-1734223 GCF_004785775.1 Grammomys surdaster | reverse complement strand
GAGACAGGGTTTCTCTGTATAGTCCTGCCTGTCCTGGAACTCACTCTGTAGACCAGGCTGGCCTCGAACTCAGAAATCCGCCTGCCTCTGCCTCCTAAGTGCTGGGATTAAAGGCATGCGCCACCACCGCCCGGCTTTTTTTGTTTTCAAGACAGGGTTTCTCTGTGCAGCTCTGGTTGTCCCGGAACTCTGTAGAACAGGCTGGCTTTGAACTCAACCACCTTAGATAAATTCTAAAGCCACATTATGTGCCAAAATATCACAAGAATGGTCTTTAGTCCAGCTGTGAATGTCGTTCCCTTCTGAAGATGCTTGAGCTGGGCAGTAGCTCCCAGCACTGCTACTGTCTTCCAAAGCTTTGACTAGGATGGCGCACTAAGCTCTGCTTACAGTGTTCAACTGCTTTCCTAGTCTGACATCCCAAAGTTTTCCACATATCTCCAAAACACAGCACGGTGAGGGAGTTCACGGCAGTAGCCCACTCCCTCCTACCAGCTTCAGTATTAGTAACTGAACTGGGACAAAGCACCGTGACCAAAGCAACTTTCAAAAGAAACCATTTAATTGGGCTCGAGGTTCCAAAGGGCTAGAACTTAGCAGCAGGACAGCTGAGATCTCACCTCGTGATCCTTAAGTAGGCCCTCACTGACACACCTCCCCCAATAAGGCCATATCTCCTAATTCACTCCAAATGGTTCCACCAATTATTCAGCCAAGAGCCTATGGGGGGCATTCTTAGTCAACCTGCCCAAGTCTGGCCTGAGATGTTGTAAGGAATCTCAGGAGTGTGCAGGCCTTTTCTCTTTTCATGTCATAGGTGGTTGGCTCAAGCTTAATGACGCTTCATGATAAAGTACTGTGAGCTTTCCTGTTTCCTCGGGGCTCTTGCTGAGAAGCTCTGCTCTTTTCCTGCTTCCTGCTGGATGGGCCAGCTTGGTACCTGTCTACCTGCTCGCTGCAATACTGGCCTTGAGACATTTTCTGTTACACACATGAGACTTTTTTTGTGTATGTGACAAATTTTGTCCTGTTTGTTAGTTTAATTATGCAGGTATAAAAATTAAACTTCATTGAATCCTATTTATTTAGTGAGTTGTTTCCATGTGGTAAAACCCAGCATTCCTGAGGTCTTTTTTAGAATTTGTTTGTTGTGAAGTGACTTTCTGAGGACTGAGATCATGTACAAAGAGAATTCATCCTTCCGGTTAACAGACCTGAGTGAAGAGTTCAGAGGCCTCAGTTGGAAGTGAGGGGTGGGAGTTGTACCTACCAGGCTAGATGGAAGATAATTCTTCAGGCTCTGCATTGGTGCTGAACTACGTTTAGGGTCTGTAAGTTTCTGGAGCCTCTGAATCACTCCTGATGCTTTGCCCTTGTGGCTTGGGTGCAGCTGTGGCTCAGTTCCACCTTTAAAATGCAGCTGAGACTCTGTTGGCTGTGGTCTTTAGAGGCCCATGAGAGGGAATGCAGAGTGGTTTCCAGTCCTCGTCCCAGATGCTAAGATCTGATGTCCTTCCCTGAGCAGGGGCCCTACCCACCCACCTTCCTGTTGTCTGGGAAGTGATCAGCCATTTGGACAAGGCAGGGTTGTTCTGAGCTGAGGCTTGCCTGGTACAAGAAGCTGGGATTGTAGTGAGAAGAAAATTTCCCCAAGTACTCAACTTAGCTGGGTTGAGCACCAGTCCCCTCCCATCCTGGGCCTAGTTCATTGTATGGAGAGTCAGGAATGGGATCTGCTAACTTAGAGAAGGAGCTTTGGCTAATCCCCAGTTCTCCTACTTAGTCCCTAGTGATTTGGTTTGGTTCTTCCAGGAAGGGTATGCTGAAGGAGGGGGTCATGGACTTGGTCACCCAGACAACCATCCTGCCCCTGCTGTTTGGCTGCCTGGGGATTTTCAGCCTCTTCCGGCTGCTACAGCGGATCCGCTCCAAAGCTTATCTGAGGAATGCTGTAGTGGTGGTGACTGGTGCCACCTCCGGACTCGGCAGAGGTAAGTCATGGGGTCTGTGATGCCGGGAGTGGAATCAGCAGGCTTCACAGGCATCACTGGCCATGCAGAAGGACTGTCCGTGGTCCAGTTGGAAAAGGGCATGTGAACAATGAGAAAGTCTGTGTGGGGGATAAAAGCAAGTGAAGAGACCACCCTTGGAAAAGCACTGGCTTTCCTCAGCTCAGCTGCCTGTTGAAAGAGGGATTTTCAGATACGGAGAAGTAGGTGAAAAGGTGTTTTGACTCTCTCCTGGGTTCGGTTGATATACTGGCCTTTATTTTGGGGGCTTGACACTGGCTTTCTTTCTTTTCCTCTTCCCCATTAGGAGGGTCAGAGGTCAGATCCATGAAGACCCTGCCTCCCTCACCCAGCCTTCCAGCTCAGTGCCGCTGCCCTTCAGTGATACCTCAGGGAAAGTGTGCTGGATGCAGTCTCAGCCCTTTCCTTTGCAGGAGCTCTGTCACTGATTCCCGCAGCCCAGGCGGAGGCTCACGTCAGACCTGCCACGTAGAGCGTCCTGCCCTCTTCCTTTAGTTTTTGCCCTGTACAGCATAGCAGCTCCCTGTGGCTCCAGGAAGGAAGCTTGAGCCCTGGGCTGCAACTCTTGCCTCAGTACAGTGCTACCTCAGTAGTGCGTTCCTAACAGGTGTGGTGGGGAGGGACAGTTACCAGCACGCTCACAGTGCTCTCACCGCTGCGAGTCAAGGCACCGTGACTAGATCTAGGACTTGCTGCAGCAGCTGCAGAGCCAAGAGCCAAACCCAGGTTTGACTCAATCCTAAAGCTACGGCCGCGGGAGAATGTGTGGGTCATACGAATATTACAGATGCACCGGCAAGTCGGGGCAGAAAAGTGGTAAAAGGTGTGGGAAGGTGGATGTTACAGGAGCACGAAGGAGCAGACAGGTCTGTAATGTGCCAGGGGAGCTGGAGAGGCCTTGGGCTCCCTTGTCCCCTGAGACTATGCTGGTAGGGAAGGTCTCTGAGGGTGACGCTCGTGTCTGCTGTTGGCGCTTTGGACTTTTTAAAGCATAGCTATGCCAGGCCCTATGCCATTGGTCAAGCCTCTGACCTTACCCAGCTACTATAAATAGGGTGGTTAGCAGCTGTTTAGATCTCAGCTATGAGGAACAGTTTGTTTATTTTTTATTTTTCACTTTTTTCAGACAAGGTCTTTCTGTGAAGTCCTGGCTGGCTAAGAACCTGCTTTATAGAGCAGAGCAGGTTGGCCTTGAACTTGTGACAGTCCTCTGGCCTCTGGTATCCTGGTGCTGAGATTACAGGCATGTTTCACCATACCACACCTAGCTCGAGAAGAACAAATTTTAAAGTCCTTGTAAAGTGACAGCTGGCTACATTGGAATGGTGCACTGCGGGTGCGGGACACGAGGGCACGCAGGGCATTGTATTATCTGCACTTGCTCTCTCAATACCAGGCCTCTCTGAAGGAAACAAAATGTAGCTGAGGAGACCCCATGTGAGCACAGTGTGCATTGTGCTTTCCTGTGCTTCAGTGAGTGTGCTTACAGTCTGCTCCACTTAAGGCCTTAGGAGGAGGCCATCCAAGTGCTGGGATAGTCTCAGGTGACCACTTCAGAGACAGACACCCCTGTGATGCTGCCAGTTTAGGCTGCTGTCCACTAGCATCTGCTAAGAGGAGCATCCATGTGGTCCTTCCTGCCATGACAGGATTACAGAATGACTTTTCAGACAGACTGATCTCAAAGTTTGTCTTCTGTTTTGTGTATTTAAGCTACATGACCTTGTCCTTGTAGAACACTGACTAAAAGTCCAGAATGTTCTAGATTCCAGTTTCTGTCAGCCTAGGGCATGATTTACAGCCCAGGCAAATCTGCAGTGCTGAGGACTGTGTGCAGCCATAGGTCGAGGTTGGCCTCTTCCCTCGGCCCTCCTGCCTCCTGGATCAGCTTTTTCAAGAAGTGGGAGTGGAATCCTTCCACCCTGTTCTCACTTCCGTCACTCCTTATCCCAGTTAAAATTTCCTCCCTTTTATTAGGTGTCTCTAGGAAGTGAAGCTCATATAGAATCTAGGAGATCATTTTCTAGAAGCTGTCTGTACACCAGTATGACTCCTCGTTTTTGGTCAGGACAGGACAAAATGGGATGAGGAAACCAGAAGGGCCCAAGCTTCTGACCCGTAGGATGATTAAGAAGCCAGCTGAACAGGTCTAGCTTCAGGTATGCTGGCCGCTAGTCTACACACAGTCCCCACCCCGCCTGCGCTGGGGACCTTTGCTGTTTGCTTTGGAGATCTCCCAGGGATGGGTAGAAGTGCATCTGTCCTTTACTCATCTGCCCCTCCTTCGGGTGAGCCCAGTGAATGGCACTGCTGGACTTCCTTCAGAAATGACAGCAGCCCTGAAAGCATAGTGCAGTCTGCCTAGCATCTCCTTCCAGAAACCCATGTGAGGGGTGCTGGCCCAGTATGTTGGGGAATACTTTGCAGGAGGCCAAAGGAACAGCCACAGGTACAGAGGTACCTCTGTCCCATGAGCTGCTCAGTTGATGGAGCACTTCTCTCCTTTATGAAGGTCACTGTATTTCTTCTGCCTTCTGTCTGACTCTTGTGTGAGGGAAGGGTTGTTTGTAACAATGTACACTGCATAGTCCTTTGACCCTTCCCCTTCTCAGGAAAGCAAATGATAGCCACATTTCTTTTTCTTTTCTTTTTTTTTTCTTCTTTTTTTTTGTTTTTTCAAGACAGGGTTTCTCTGTGTAGCCCTGGCTGTCCTGGAACTCACTCTGTAGACCAGAATGGCCTCGAACTCAGAAATCCACCTGCCTCTGCCTCCCAAGTGCTGGGATTAAAGGCGTGCTCCACCACTGCCCGGCGACAGCCACATTTCAACCCTTTGGTGATGGCTTTCAGAGGTTGAACTGCCACGTAAGGCAGGCTTGTCCCATCTGTGATCCATGGGACCTAAGAAGCCACTATACCACCTGAGCTTCTAAGATTGGTTCTGAGATTTGTGGTTAGTCTGGGGCTCATGTGTCCTGAGAAGACACATTCAGTGGTCTGGTTTATTTACACTTACGCCAGCTCGTTAGTTTGTAGAACACTTTTGAAGAGCAGTTTGGAAACGTTAAAGTATTAGCCAGGCAAGGTGGTGCATGCCTGTATCCTGACACTTGGATGATAGAGGCAGGAGGACCAAGAGTTCAAGTCCATCATGGTGAATTGGAAAGCCAGACTAGGCTACTAGGATACATGAGATCATGTTTGAAAACAAAAAAACAGCATCAAAAAAATCAGAAAAAGATTCAAGTATCAAAGACAGGTATTAAAAATACTTCATAGTGCTTTACCCATGAAGTAATTACCTACTTTAAGGTATTCAACCCCAGTTCCCTCTGCCTTAGGTATTATTTGTAGTAAGAAGGGGAGGGGAAAAACATATTGTAACATAGGTGACTATCATAGAATCCATAAGCACAGGAAATCTAGAGTTGCCCACAGACCTAGCTCAAGTCCAATCTCTGGAGCACTGGACTGCCCTCTGTCAGGGCACTGGGAGTTAGCTACAACAGACATGTTTGGGAACAGTGAACAAGGAGCAAGAGACACTCCTCAGTTTGCCCCTACTTAATTTTGCTGTCTGAACTTCTCAGCCAGCAAGACCTTAGGCCCAGCGTCACCTTCCATGGCCTCTCAAGTGTTTTATATACCATCCCTTGCCTCCAGCTCCTACCCTTTGGGTCCAGGAGTCCTGGAGGGCCCCCAGCCTCTCTGATTTTCCAAAGAATTGTGCATATGTCTGCTAGTTGTATCAGTGGTCTGGGGAGCAGCACTGGTAGTGTTGGGACACTGGTCCAGGGACCACAGCCACAGGAGAGCTGGCACCACTTGTGGAAGTGGATTGCTTATCAGGGCAGGTTTCCCGCCTGCTGGTCTCAAACTTAAGGCTTGCTGGGCTTCTTCAACTGCAGGAGAGTTGATGCCCACAGGGTTGCTCAGGGTTATTTAAGAACACCGTGGCAAGTTTGAGCATTGTACTCACAGGCCTGTCCACCTTCTTACCTTTCTCTGCCTTATAAATGTGTATCACACCTCTGGATGCAAGGCCTATGCTGAGCTCATTCTATGTCCCAGTTCCACATTGCTCTGCACTACATGTCAAGTCTGTGAGAAGCAGGCCTTGTGCAGGGCTGAGTGACTTTGAACTGAACTGCCTGGAGGAAAAAATGGCCCTGGATAATTTCAACTATTAGAGTTCTTTTTTTCTCTCTCTTAGAATGTGCCAAAGTCTTCCATGCTGCGGGGGCTAAACTGGTCCTCTGTGGACGAAATGTGAAGGCCCTTGAGGAGCTCACCTGTGAACTTGCTGGTTCTTCTCAGGTGAGCCTACAACAAGGATTCTGCAAGGGAGGAAGGAAGAACTGCTGTGGCCTACGCCACAGTAGCTTACTCCAGGACTGCTGAGCTAACTGGCATCCATCCATCCATTCATCAGTCATCCATCTATCCATCCATCCAGCCATCAATCCAGCCATCCATCAATCCAGCCATTCATCAGTCATCCATCCATCCATAATCCATCCATCCTTCTATCCATCATCCGTCCATCCATCCATCCACCCATCCAAGTGAATCACATTGTACTGGCAAGCAGCAGGCTCCAAGCACATTTTATACCCCTATATTGCCACTAGCCACTACTGGGCAAGCACTCTGTCAACTCAGGCCCTTTCTCATGGGTTTGAGTTACTTACTGTCTGACTTCTTGTCATTTCAGCCCTGAGGGACTAACTGATTCCTTCAGCTGTTATCTGGGAATGTCTTAATCTCTTCTTTACCTTTGAAGGGCTGTTATACTATGCTGTTTAGATTTTTTTCTTTTAAGTAACTTTTGAATATATCAACCTGCTTCTCTTAGCATTCAAGGTTTCTGATGAACCATGGGCTGCTATTCATACCAAGGACATTTATGTGAGGAGTTGGTCTTGTTGCTGCTGTTCCTAAGACTTCCTTTGTCTTTTGATGGTTTGATTATAAATAGTTGCAGTGTGGGTCACTAGTTTATCTAGTTCAGTGGTTCTCAGCTTTCTAATACTGAGACCTTTAATAGTTCTTCATGTTGTGGTGACCCCCAACCATCAAATTATTTTCATTGCTACTTTTATAACTTTAATTTTGCTACTGTTATGACTCATAATATAAATACCCATGTTTTCTGATGGTTTTAGGTGACTTTCGTGACAGTGTCCTCTGACGCCCCCAGGTTGAGAACCACTGATCTAGTTGTGTGGAACTTAGATGTGTTGACTCTTGTCTTTGGTTGGCTATTACATATTTAAATACTTCTCAGAGCTCTACATTTCTTAAGTTGGCTTGCTTGATGGAATACCTTAGATTTCTTAGGTTCTTCTTTGAATATACTTTTATTTTTTTCTTTAGATTTGTTAATTTAAATGATTCTGATGATTCTGTTTTGTGTTCAAGGATTTCTTCCTCTTTCCTCACCTGCTTTTTTAAAAAATAATTTTTATTTTATGTGCATTGGTGTTTTGCCTGCATGTTTTCTGTGTAAGGGTGTCAGATTCCCTGGAACTGGAGTTGCAGGTAGTCATGAGCTGCTGTATGGATGCTGGGAATTGAACCTGGATCCTCTGCAAGAGCAGCCAGTGCTCTTAACAACTGAGCCATCTCTCCAGCCCCTCCTCACCTGCTTTTTTTTTTTTTTTTTTTTTTTGAGAGAGAGGGAGAGACAGGGTTTCTCTGTGTAGCCTTGGCTGTCCTGGAACTCACTCTGTAGATCAGGCTGTAGATCTTGAGCTCAGAAATCTGCCTGCCTCTGCCTCCCAAGTGCTGGGATTAAAGGCGTGTGCCACCACTGCCTGGCTCCTCACCTGCTTTTAAACTCTATTGTCTTTATTACTTCATTTTAGCTCTATAGTTTCTTTTTCTAACATTTCCCTTTATTGAAATACTTCTTTTTAATCCATCCATTTCCTGCCTTTGCTTGAGTCTTCCTTCATTCTTTCAGCGTTGCAGAGATAGTTGTTCTAATGTCTTTATGTATTAAGTCTAGCATCTCAGCTTTCTAGGGATTCTTTTCAGAGATTTATTTATTTATTTGGTTTGTTTGGTTTTTTGAGACAGGGATTCTCCATGTAGCCCTGGATGTCCTGGAACTTGTTCTATAGACCAGGCTGGTCTCCAACTCACAGAGATCCTCCTGCCTCTGCCTCCGAGTACTGGGACTAAAGGCATGTGTCACCACTGCCCAGCCGGAGACTTATTTATAATTTTGATATTCTAAAGCAGTATCCTGGCAGCTCTTTTAGCGGTAGCAATTGAAACAGAGCTGCCTGCCTCCATGCCCCACCTCAGGAATGAACAGCAGGTCAGCAATATTCAGAAGCTAAGGTCCTCCTTGCCTACCTGGGTTCCACAAGCTGCACCAGAAATATGGACTGCCTTTCCCATAGTTGCCTGCCAGGTTGTGGTGGCTGCAATCCACTGCTGGTAGCTGTGATTTATCAGCAAAGTATGCTCTTGGAGGTTACAGTCAGATAACCCAGCGCTTCAAGTCACTTCCCAGGGTTCCTGGAGCTTCCTATTCTGTCCTCTTCTCTGCCTCTCCCTCACTTTCTGCTCTCACCAAGCTGCACAGCAGAACTGTGCTGGGTGGGTTTCTCTAGCATCTGGTGCTTTGCAGCATTCTTTGTGATCATAGAGGTTAAATGCCTGCCCCTCCAGACTGGGTCAGGAGCCATATCTGGCCTCCTTTTTGCTGTGTCCCAGTGCTAGGCATACCAGGATTACATTACCATGAATTACATTTCATGAACAGATGAATGGAAGTCACAATCCAGGATGGACCAGGCATGTGCATTGACAACTTGAGTGCCATCATGATGTACAGTGTGGAGCAGCAAAGGCAGCTATTGTTAATAACTCATGGTAATGTACTATACAAGTTTACACCACACATGATCCCAGCCTGTTCACAGTCTAGCTGTTAATGGTAAAAAGAGCCTGTGGTGTACAGCAGTCACTTTCAGTCTAGGAGAAAAGTTGCCCAGACCAGATGTGAACAGCACTGGCAGGGACTTCGTATGCTGCCACATTTAAGGGGTGCCACAGCCTATAACATTTGTGCCAAGTGGGACAGTTCCAGAACTCTGAAGAGTAGGAATGTGGCTGTCATTCATAAGGTGCATTTTGTGTTTTGTATTTAACCAGGGACAGACACACCAACCCTTCGTGGTGACCTTTGACCTCACAGATCCTGGTACTATTGCTGCAGGAGCAGCTGAGATCCTACAGTGCTTTGGCTATGTGGATGTTCTCATCAATAATGCTGGGGTCAGCTACCGTGGTGCCATTAGTGATACCATAGTGGACGTGGACCGGAAGGTGATGGAAATAAACTATTTTGGCCCTGTTGCTCTAACAAAAGGTAGGCATCTTGGGGTCAGAGATGTGAGCATTAGTCATTAGAATGCCTGTTTATCTTGCTTGCTTCTTTGTAGTGAGGCACTGCCTGTTCCTTTCCATTCTTCCCCCTGCAGTGGGTGTGGTCATTGGGTGATTGGCCTTTTCTGGGTTTATATTTGTATGGTATCTGTTTTGGGCCCTCACATCAGTGCCGTCTCATTGGTGCAGCTTTGCATTTCATTCCTGCTCCATGGTACTTGCATCCCACTTAGGGCAATAATCTGATGTACAGACTTCAGATCAGAGGCCCAGCTCCTAGCTGGACCAGGGGACTCTGCTGTTTATGTTCTATTCTTCCCAACACACCACCCTCTATCCCCCCATGGTTCTCCATGGAAAACTCTAGGTCTCCTCCAGCATCACCAGGCATAGTGACCGAGAGGCTAACTTTCCACCCTGTCCCCTCAGCGCTCCTACCCTCCATGGTAGAAAGAAAGCGGGGCCACATTGTCGCCATCAGCAGCATCCAGGGCAAGATCGGCCTTCCTTTCCGATCAGCATGTGAGTACTTTTACCTTCCTTTCAAAGAGCATTTTATTGTATGTGTTTCTGATTATAAAAATGATGTGTTCTCAGGGCGGTGGTGGTGCACACCTTTAATCCCAGTGCTCAGGAGGCAAAGGCAGACAAACCTCTGTGAATTCAAGGCTAGCTTGATCTACAGAGTGAGCTCCAGAACAGCTAGAGCTATGTAGAGAAACCTGGTCTTGAAAAACACACACACAAAAAACTCCAAAATAATGTGTTTATTAGCTAGATTCATACACTGTAGAAATGCCCTACAGAGAGATGAAGCAACTTAACTTCATTAGAACGTTTTTTGTAATTTTTTATTTTGTTCTGATTTTTTTTTTGTTTTTAGAGACATAGACTCTGTACATAGCTCTGGCTGTCCTGGAACTTACTATGTAGACCAGGCTTCCCTTGAACTCAGAGATCCACCTGCCTTCACCTCCCAAGCGTTAGGCTCCCACAACAACGATCAGAATATTTTAAGCAGTCATGTACTTAGTTCAAATCCCAGTTTACTCCTTATTTCTTAGGTGACTGTGGGCAGGTATCCCAGTCTCTATCTGCTTATCCTTACTTACAAATGGAGACAGCTCAGCCTGGAAGGCTGTTAGGAGGAAGGACTTGCAGCAGCCCTGGACTGAACGAAATCCCTTCAGCTCTCTGCAGCACATGGCTCCATTTTTTCCTACATAAAATCAAACACCCAAAATGGGATCACATTTCACACAGTATTTCTGACTTGGTCAGTCTACTAGATGAGCCTATAGGTCCTTTTAAGTTAGGTACAGTTTAGTAAACGGCAATGACGTAGTTAACTTAGCCGCTTTCATAGGTCCTGGGGAATCCCTCTATCCCCACCTCAGGCTCTGACCTTCAGTAGTGACCCATGACAAGATGGCCATGGATATTCATATCTCTAGGTGTTCACAGGGATATTAAGACAAGCCCCAAGAAGTAGAAACAACATAAAACACTAGAACATTAAAAATGCCCAGCTGGCTTCTGGTCCACACGCTCACTGTCATTTCATTGGCTGCCCTCTTGTTACATATGTAAACAAACGCACATAGCTTTTAGTTTGGGAGTGGGGTGAGGGGCTTTAAAAAACACATTTGAAAGGTAATAGCACAATTTTTTTTTTCCGGTTTTTCGAGACAGGGTTTCTCTGTATAGCCCTGGCTGTCCTGGAACTTACTCTGTAGACCAGGCTGGCCTCGAACTCAGAAATCCGCCTGCCTCTGCCTCCCAAGTGCTGGGATTAAAGGTGTGCGCCACCACCGCCTGGCAAATTCTTTTTTTTCTAAATCTTTTTTTTTTTTTTAAGTTTTATTTTATTTAATGTATGAATCCTCTGCTGCATATATATCTGCCTGCCTGAAGAGGGCATCAGATCCCTCCAGTAGATGGTTGTAAGCCACTGTGTGGTTGCTGGGACTTTTAACTCATGACCTCTGGAAGAGCAGCCAGTGTTCTTAGCACTGAGCCATCTCACCAGCCCCACAAATTCTTTTTTTTTTTTTTTTCTCAATGTGTCATTCTCTGAAACACTGATTTGGTGACAGTCTACCTATCCATGTCCAAGGACCAGTTCATTCTGGAGGAGGGACTGAACTGTTTCAGCCCTTGGAAAGGACAGTGATAATACTCAGTCAGAAAAGGACAACTAGCCTCTAAACAAAGCATATTCTTCCTCCCAGGCCTGGACCCCAGCTCTGCCTTTTGGCTCTAGGTGTGTGTGTCCTAAACTTGATTAAACTTCAGACCTTAAGCTTTCTCGCTTCCCACTGCGACATCATGCACGCCTCCCATCGCCTGTTCAAAGCTGCAGTGAGATGTGCTGTGTAATTTAAAAGCAGTGGAGCCTTATGCTTTTGTGGGTATTTCTCTGATGTCTCAATTATGTTTAATCCTGATAGCCTTGGACAGTTAACCTAAGGCTGCTCATATGATTCTGCAGGAAAAAAAAAAATCAAAATGCTGTAATCAGGAATGATTAAGCAACTAAGGCCTAGTGTTGATAAGGGGTACATTTCAATAGAGGTCACAGAGCATGTAATGAATTACTATACTCCATGTTTTACTCTGACTTAGTCCCACCAGCTTCTGTTCTCTAATTGCCCACTGACTGCAGCAGGTTTGCATGGCAGTCTGGATACCATGTGGTTACCTAGGCTGAGTCTGGCCAGCTTCCTAGGAAAGTGGGATTCACCCAGTGATTAACAGCCTTCTTAGCAATTAAGAGGGAGAAATGGCCTTATCTCTTGCTGCTGTTAAGACTTCTGAGAAGTTCACAACAGAGTATATACATTGGGAAGTGGCACTGTGTGTGCCCTGAAGAGGAGTCAGCCATAACTACATAACAGCATGGTGGAAAGCCCATGGCCTGGGAGCTCCGGAATGACCCTGTTGTCAATATGGACTTTCATCTTGAAGACCCAGAACGGCTGTCCTGCTCAATCCTTAGGCTGTCTCTGGAGTCACAGATGTCAGGAGTTCTTTCCACAGTCACCTAGCACCCTCCTCCTGCTGCCTGCCGCCTCCGGGTGCCTGCTCTGACGCTCCTTGCTTTGCCTTCCCAGTATGTTGGAAGCCCCTTTTGAAAAGGACCAAAACATTTAGGACTCCAAACTAGAGGAAATAGGTTTTTTGTGGTCTAGATGCTGGTTTGTCTCTCTGAGAACCTGGCACCAGCCTGGGGAGCTGCTGCTAGAGGACAGAAGGGCCTCTGTCTCTCTCAGGCTCAGGTTCCTCCATATGTAAGTGGTCCTAAGTGCTTGAGCTAGGCTTCAGTCTACATAGCCCTGCATCAGGGAGGCTCCCTGGGGCCATGCTCAGCAGCCAGAAAGACTGAGACAACTTGCACAGGTTCCTGTGGGGTCCAGTTTTGTCACTGGGGAGCCTTGCCCCCACAGGACTAGATAGACTCACCTGGCAGGGCTGAATCTATTTATAGATAGTATACACACACACACCATATATATCACTTCTTTTCTGAGCCATCTGAGGAAGCTGAAGGCATGGTGGCACTTTATTCCTATTACCTTAGGCTCTTCTAAGAACAAGGACACAGCACACTTGTCACAGTCAGGGCGTGAACATTGTTGTAGTGTTGTAATCTTAAATGCTAAGCACACACCAGCATACTTTCTGCCTCTGTCCACAACTACAGATGCAGCCTCCAAGCATGCAACCCAGGCATTCTTTGACTGTCTGCGTGCAGAGATGGAAGAGGCTGACATCCAGGTGACTGTGATAAGCCCTGGCTACATCCATACCAACCTCTCTGTAAATGCTGTCACTGCTGATGGCTCCAGATACGGAGGTAGGTCTGGCTTCTCTCCTTCATTACTAAGAGCTACAGCTTGACCACAGTGCAGCACTCGCTGGCCTGAGTGTTGGTTGCAGATGTGGACTGATGTGTACTTGGCGTTTCCCCCTCGGCCTTTATCAGCACAACTTCGGCTTTCAGAACAACCCTCACCCCCAGTAGGTAGAGAATTGGACAAACTCTTTAGCTGAAATGTCACCAAACTTCCCACTAGCTCATCTGTAGATCCCAAGGCCCAAGGAATATTTTCATAATTAGGACTAAGTAAACCAAACACGTTTGGGGGGAAGGGGGGTGGAGTCAGAGGAAGGAGGGGGCATAATTGACTCCTATGCAGGGCGTTAGAAAGTGGCTAGTTTCAGGGGCAGTGTTCAGGTGAGGCTGGGTCAGGTGCAGCAGTGTCAGTCTCCAGCCTGCTCAGCCAGAGCTAACCTATAAGTTCTGCACATGAGCTGTGTAGCCTGACCCCTGCTTATACATACAGGAACACACAAAGAGCAGTTGACTTCCATCTTGGGTCAGCTGGTCCATGAATGCTGGAACTATTAGAACCAGCCTTACCTTCCTGAGCTTGGAGCAAGTCTGCTATCTGTCTGTCCCAACAGACTGACGAGAAGGCCTGCCCTAAAATGTGTTCTCTGTGGGTCTGTGCAGCTGCTGCTATGTAGCTGATGTAGGTCTTGCATTCATCTGACCAGGCCTGAATCAGCTCCTTTGCCACAGCAAGCCTTTCTGCAGAAAGCCACAGTGGCAGGAGCCAGACAGATGCAAACCTGTCCATCTTAGAAAATTAAGCGCAAACGGGTCTCAGCTTCCCATTCCTCTGTGGTGAACACAGTGAGGACAGATACCAGCGAAGGAGCTCGGGTTCTGGGTGGCGTCTGCCAACTGGTTCTGCTCTGTTAGCAAGATGATGAGTCATCAGCCAGGGAGGAGCACCAATGCTGTTACCCTACACTCTCCTAACTGTCCCATCTGATCCTCATCCAGCTCTTCATGCCTCTCAGTGCATTGGAGTGTACATGGGGTCAAGTGGCCTTTACCATCTCCCACTGATAGCCTTGTGAACCAGCCAGGACAGATATGATAGACCATCCCCCAGTCACTGGCTGCTGCCCAGATGCAAAACATCTAAAGGCAAGACTTTCAGGCCAGTTCAGATGGTTCAGTGGGTAAACGTCTGCCACCAAGCCCAACAACTTCCTGGGTTTTTTAGATTTATGTATTTTTATGTATATGAGTGCTCTGTCTTCATGCACTCCAGAACAGGAATCAGATTCCATTACAGATGGTTGTAAGCACCATGAGGGTGCTGGGATTGAACTCAGAACCTGAGTTCTTAGTTGCTCTTAGCTGCTGAGTCACCTCTCTAGCCCACTATCTTCTTTAGATCAGGGGGTGGAGTCTACTTCAAGGCCTACCTGTGCTGGATTTTGGCATGTGCCACAGAGCACCAAACAGGCACACTCCCTTTGGTTCCACACTAACTGGCACACCCAGTCATCTGTCTGTATCTCTTTTGTCCCCGTTTCCCTGCTCTGAACCATAAGTTTCTCATTTTCTCAGCGTGATGATCATCTCCTTCCGGGAGGAACTCTGGTGGGACTCTGAGAAGTTGGCTGGCCTCATGCCTCCTTGTTTATCCTTAGGTTCTTTTTCTTTTGTTTACTGTAGCTCTAGACAAGAACACAGCCCAGGGCCGAAGCCCTGCAGAGGTGGCCCAGGATGTCTTGGATGCTGTGGGGAAGAAGAAAAAAGATGTTCTCTTGGCTGACTTTCTGCCATCCATGGCTGTCTACATCAGAACTCTGGCTCCTGGGCTTTTCTTCAGAATCATGGCCTCTAGGGCCAGGAAAGAGCGAAAATCCAAGAGCTCCTGATGTTGGCAGAGCTGCTAGCTTTGGCCAGCCTGATCAGACTGAGCACCACACCTTCCTGGGCTGGGACTGCAGTGCACGGGGTCCACAGCTGAGACCTGGGGGAGGGCTATCTTGTGCTTGTTTCCCAAGGAGTGGATTAGTCCTTAAGCAGTGAAATATGGAGTTGTGTGGGGACTCCAAAAGATGTAAAATAAATGACTGAACAGTGGGTCAGAGTTCACAGTAGAAGAACCACATGTCTTCTGAGTCTTGGATGTCCCTGATTTCAGAAGTGGTTCTGGAGGTTTGGGGACCAGGCATAATAGCACCAGCCCCAAATCTGGCCTTTTGTTTTATTTTTCAAGACAGGGTTTCTCTGTGTAGCCTCAGGTGTCTTGGAACTCACTCTGTAGAGTGGATTCTCAAGAATCCACTTGCCTCTACCCTGAAACCTCCAGGACTGGGATTAAAGGTGTACCACCCCCATCCTCATTCACTCCACCTTCCCTTAGTGTGGAGTCCTTCTGCTCTTAGTGTGGCCTATTGGAGACCATTGACCCAATTTTTATGGAAGAGGCCTGAAGGAGAAGGCTGGTAGTCTTAAGACGGTCCCAGGTCCTGCTCTTACTGTAGAAAGTGGGTGAGTGTGTGATAGATGTTTGGTGTATCCTCTGCAGTGCCAGCTTTAGCATCAAGAAGAACTCCCCCTTGTCCCCTCCCCCTGGTCCTGCTACTTTTACAGTAGTCTCACCGGGTACCATTCCAAGCTGAAGGTGAACCTGTTTGAGAGCAGCCAACGAGGAGAGCTCCTGCTTGCCTCTGCTGTGATGTGGAAAGAAGGCTCTCAGACTGCAGATGTCGGCTGTGGTTGCACTTCTCAGGCAGTGGGAAGACTTCCTCATCCAGGTCGGGCAGAGTTAGGAAGAGCCCTTGTGTTCACCTTTGACTTTGTTTTCAAGACAGGGTTTCTCTGTGTAGCCCTGGTTGTCCTGGAGCCCCCTCTGTAGACCAGGCTGGCCTCAAACTCAGAGATCTGCCTGCCTCTGCCTCTGGAGTGTGGGGATTAAAAGGCATGGACCACCACGGTAGTGCCACCACTGACTTATGAAAAAGGTCAAATTCATTTTCCAAGTTTAGAAAGAAATTTTTTCTGTTACAGAAACTGAAAGCTGAAGCCATAGGAGGTCCACTGGAGGTCTCCCCAGATAAAAGTAAAACTCCCTTATAAAGCTGTCATGTTCACTTAGTCTGGGCCTGCTGAATTGCCTTTAAAATGAACAGATAAACATTGTGTGTTGAGCACACCTCCTCCTCCTCCCTTTCTCCCATCAATCTCCTTCCATCCCCTTCACTACTATTTTATAGTCTGTGTACCTCATTTTATATGACTATATGAATTTAGGAACCACAAACGAGAAAAACATATGATACCTGTCTTCTGAGATTGGCTTAATTCAAGGTATTGTCTCCAGCTGCATGTTTCTTCGCTTATTTTTTATAGCTGAGGAAAGTCCAGTGAGTGTGCCGTTTTCTTATCCCTATCTCTATTTCCTGTCTGATGTTGGACACCTAGGCTGGTTGCATAGCTTAGCTACTGTGAGTAGTGCTGCAGTGCTCACTGATGAGCAAGTGTCTCAGATGGTCTGACTCGCATTCTGTGGGTGGCACAGTACACGGCAGATCTCTTTCTAATGTTCTGACAATTCTGTACAGGACAGGTCACACTAGTTTAGATTCTTACCAGCAGTGTGTAAGGGTTCCCTTTGTCCACATCCAGGCCAGTGTTTGCTGTTTTCTTAATGAGTGACCTTGTAACTGAAGTGAGATCTCTGACTTGCATTGCTCTGATGGGTAGTGAGATGCAAGAGTTTTCATGTTTTCTGGCCATTTGTATTTATTTCATCGGTTATGGCTCATTTCATTATCCCCCTTGATCAGTTTTTTAAAGTTCTTTGTGTATTCTAGATATTAATCCTCTCAGCTCTGACAAAGTTTCTTCAATCCCATGCCTCTCTCCACGTAAAGTGAAGCTCCTTTTGTGCTCTGGAAGCCTTCTAGCTTCATGAGGTCTGATTTATCACTTGCTGGCCTTGTCACCTGAGCCACAGGGGTCCTGTTCACAAAGTCCTTGCCTGTGTCTGTATCTGGGAAATATTTTCCCTACTTTTTCTTAACAGGTTTGAGTTTCACATCTTACATGAAGGTCCTTGGTCTATTTGGAACTGATGTGTTTCTGTGCAGGGTGAGATAAAGATCTAGTTTCATTCTTGACCGTGTGGCTGCCCAGGCTTCACAGCACCATTTGTGCATTTTTGGCATCTTTGTAAAATCAGGTAGCTCTAGCGATGTAGTTCCTATCTCAGTCTTTTATTTTGTCCCATTAGTCTATGTCTGCTTAATGCTAATACTGTGCTGAGTGTCAATGACAACTGTGATGTAACCTGGAGCTCTGTAAGGTGATACCCTCCCACGTTTATTTTTGTTCAAGATTACTTTGGTTGTCTGGGGTCTTTTACGCTTCTGAAGTCTGTTTTTCTAGTTTTTATTATTTTTAAGAATGGCTTTTGGGCCAGGCAGTGGTGGTGCTTGCCTTTAATCTCAGTACTTGGAAGGCAGACACAGGAGGATTTCTGAGTTCAAAGCCAGCCTGGTCTAGAGTGAGTTCCAGGACAGCCAGAGCTACACAGAGAAATCCTGTCTCAAAAAGACAAAAAAAAAACCAAAACAAAAAAAGAATGGCTTTTGAATTCTGATGCAATTACATTGAATCTATATGGTTCTTTCTTTACTTCCCTCCCAGACTATATATATCTCAGCCTGGCCTCAAACTCACTCAGTAGTCAAGGATGGCCTTCTAAATCCTACTCTTCCTGCCCCTGCCTCTCAGTGCTGGGGCCATGCATGTGCGCCATGCCAGTTTATAGAGTGGTAAACATCAGACCTAGGACCTCATGAATATTAGGCAGTCACAAACTGAGCTACTTGGCTTACCCAAGCCAAGATTGCTATTTTCACAGTATTAATTCTTCCAGCCCACAAGAATGGAGGTCTTCCCATCTTCTAGTGTTTTCATTGTCTTTCTTGAATGTTTTAAAGTTGTCTTTGTTGAGGTCTTTATCCTGTCCCTTTGCTGAGAATGCTTTTCAGTTCTATTTTTCTTCTAGTGTTTTCATTGTCTTTCTTGAATGTTTTAAAGTTGTCTTTGTTGAGGTCTTTATCCTGTCCCTTTGCTGAGAATGCTTGTCAGTTCTATTTTTCTGGTGAAGTCTAGTCATGTAGAAGCATCATTTGCAAATAAGGATACTTTCCCCTTTTCCTGTTTGTGTTTTATCTGCTTATTGTTGAGCTGTTGGTTTTGTTTTTTAATATTTTATATGTATGGGTTTTATCTGTATGCATGTCTACTGTGTACCACCTGCAGTGTCTGATGCTATGGAGGCCAGGAGAGGGCATCAGATTTTCTAGGACTGAAGTTATGGACAGTTTTAAACCTCCATGTGAGTGCTGGAAATTGAATCTGGATCCTCTGCAAGAGCAGCCAGGACTCTTTAACCACCAAGCCATCTCTCCGGTGCCTTGTGCTTCTCTCTTGAGCCTGATAGGTGATTAAAAATAGCTGCAGTAGCCTAAGGTCAGTGCTGCAGGCTTGAAGTTCCCTTGGAGAAAAGATGAGTGTGACCAGACCGGGTGACTTATTTACCATAGCCCACACCTTGTCCTAGATGGTTCAAGAACTGTGGGTGAAATGTGGATACAGATCATGGGTGGTCTCTCATCTTCCACAGATACCATCCACCCTCCCGTTAGGGAGGAGGAAGGACTCCTTAATGTTCATAGTAGATCACAGTGCTGGGGGAATCAGCACCAGCAACAACTGTACTAGGGCTGCAACCTAGTCCTTGGTGGCATAGAGTTACAAAGCACCCAGCATGTTCCTAGTGAACAGCAGCAAACTTACTTCCCCCTTCTCTGACACTTGTCTGGCACTTTGAGAAGGGTCACATCCAGCTACCATTCTTTCCTCTCCATTAAATAAAATTATAAGTCATAACAACAGCACAGTCACCACAGGAAACATCAAACTGTTGCGGCTGGTTTGAGAGATCCTGATACTTAGGGCTACTGAGCTCTCACTCCACAAGTGAGGGCACCAAGGATTCATATGACCTGCATACCCATAAAGACTCTAGCCGTGTCCTGTGCTTCTCATGCCAGCATAAGCCCAGGTCTGAGGGCAAGAGCATCAGCAAGGCTCTAATGCACAGCTACTCCCAGCCAACCCGAGCGAGCCTCTCTTCCTACCTGCAGTTACCCAGAGCTGTATGCTTGGAAGGCCCAGCCCTGGCCTGCCTTCAACTCCTGCTCTCAAAGTTTACTTTGTTCCTGACATTTTTAGCCCAGTTCCTGACTGCACTCCTGACTTTGTTCTCCTGCCCCTTTCATCCTTAAATTCCTTCAAATATCTTGATGATAAAAGGTCAGCCTCCATATTGATCTTGAAACCTGTGGTGTCTGGACACTGATGATGCCTGACCATGCAGTCCATTCTGCAGGGCAAGTTCATGACCAAGGCTTAAGGCTTTGCCTTGCAACAAGGACACAGCCACTGGGCCACATGGACAGAGCTCCCCAGGATCTGCCTGTCTGTTTACTGTTAACTGCCCCATGATAGAGTGCTGTGCTCCTGAAAGTGGTAGCAAGGAGGCAGTTGAGACTAGATTCCTTCCATGACCCAATCCTTAATGGGTCATACAGAACTCTATCAGTGGGTTCCCAACAGGATGGTCCAGGCCATGTGACTTGTCTTCTCAGCAGAGAAAGCTATTGTGAAAAGCATCGAATGTGAGGTCCATATGCTGCCCCTCTCAGAGCCCAGCCCAGGCTCAGCTACCCCTGTTCTTCTGGCCAGGGGCCAAATTACCAAGATGGCATTTCAGAATCTGGGTTAGTACACTTAACAAGAGTCACTTTGTTCAGTGCAGCTTGGGAAATAGGGAGGAGCTGTTTGTACCTGGTTTCTATTTTGGGCAAGGGCACCTGCTCAGCTGAAATGAGGTCCCCAGCCCAGAGTCCCCCCCCATGCAATCTGATGTGCTCAAAGAGTACAGCCAGACCAGGTGACTGACTGTTACAGAAACCTCTCCCATGCTGTGCTTACCCATCGGGCTCAAGCCAGCCTTCAGCCACTCGGCTCATAGATAGATACCAACTCGCCCTACAGACACTGGTTCATGGCTAAGGCAGTTATGTCTCCACCATCCCGAGCCATTAGTATTTCTACAGTACTTGGAATTAAGTCACAATTTCTTACACTTTTTGTGGGCTTTAAAAAATGTCCCCCAACTCTGGACCTCTCCTGTTACAATGAATCTCTCTTTGAATTCTCTAAACCTGATTCCCTTACATCCAGGTTAGGACCCCTTCCTGATGCTGGGTATCCCAACTTTCTGTGGAAAAGCTGGCTTAGCTATCTACTAGAGACCACAGAAGTGCTATGCCCCAGCCTTCGTCCAGGGAATCATTTCCCACTTACTGCGAGCCTTAGGAAAAAAAAAAAAAAGACAAAAGGCTGGTCATGGTGGCACACATGCCTTTTAACCCCAACACTCAGGAGGCAACAGAGGACTTTTGAGTTCCAGGCCTGTGCCTAGTCTACACAGCAAGTTCTAGTACAGCAACAAAGACAGTTTCAAAAACAAGCCTTGTAAGATTCACTGCCCTGGGCAGGGGTACCTCCCACAACCTGGGACACTGGGATGAACTCAGGGCTACATAAACAGAAAAGGTTTCTGTGCTCTCTTTAAGTCAGTCTTTGGAGAAGGGCTTCTGGGTGTGGTACTCCCAGGTGAGCCAAAAGGAAACCAAGGCCACCTTATTCTGCTATATCCTTAAACAGAAGGTACATCACCAGTGGTAACAAACAACATGGCTAAAGGGGACCATGACTGGGCTAGACTAGCTGGCCAGAAGCCAGGCAGGGTAGCTTTTCCTATTATGCATTCTTTCTGGCAGGATGTTAGCTCTAGAGCCACTCTGCTGCAAGGAGGCACAGCAGGGTGTGTCTGCAGCACTTGCCCATCCCACACACAGCAGCAGCTGCAGGCACAGGCAGAAAAAGAGAACAGAAGTTGAAATTCTCATAATTTTAATGGTCAATAGCTTCCGGTTGGCTTCTGAATGGTATAGTTAAACAATATACTTAAGACACCCCCACATCAAGTTCATACCCCTCAGAAAGTAGCATTGGCTCCTATCCATATTCCATTGCTCAGTCAGACTTCCACAGCCTGGGAGCCACTCCTGGGTTATGGAAATAGACATCTTAGTGTAATGAGCTGAATAAACCCCTGGCACACCCATGATCTGTTATTTTTGCTTAAAAAAATAACAAGTATTAAACCAAACTTTCCCAGGTGCTGTTGCTTCACAGAGAAAACCCAGTGTTGCTGTAGGATCTGAGTCCTGTGGGCCCTGTGCTTCTGCTTCTTGTCCCACTCTCCTGCAGTCATACGGCGTAGAGCTCATAAACCTTCTTTACACAGTACACCAGGGCAGCCAGGGCTATTGTGTTGTGCAGTCTCTTTCTGTGCAGGTCATCCTTCCGAACCAGCACCACTGGTGTGGAGGAGGTGAGCGTGTGCAGAGGCAGGCGAGACAGTTTATAGGCATCATACTCCACCTGGTACTTGCAGCAAGGGTCAAACTGCCAGGAGATCCCATAGAGGGTACAGCAGGCCAGGCTCAGCACACCAGCGGGCAGGGAGATGTAGTGGGAGTAATCCAGGGGCAGTGCCAATGGGGTGAAGAGGCAGGCAGTACCTGCCAACACGGCCGTCTTGTGCAGGCAATTGCCTACGGTGATCCAGCGTGCTGTCTCATCTCCAATTCGGGTGGGCTCTATCACAATGTACTTGTACTGGGCTTCCAGCGCCTGCTCCAGCTCATACTCAAACTGGTCCTGGGCATTCTCCCCACTGTAGATTTCATGCACAATGTAGCAGTCTGTAGCTGACAGGCTAACCCTTTAGTGGAAGGAAAAGACAAGGAGGTTAGGTTACAGTCTAACCTATTTGGGTGTATAGGGTTGGGCAAATGTTTGCCTCAGCTTCAAGGACATCCCACTTATAGGTTTCTTTGCTTCAGAGCCCAAACTACAAGACAACATTTTTCCCCCGAAATAGTGAAACAAAAAGGTCACAAGGGTCGGGAGGCATGGCAGTCTACACTTTACTCTCCAGAGGCAGACAGATCTCTGAGTTCAAGACATGCCTGGCCAACATAGTGAGAAAAAAGACTGCATTCCAAGTATAGTACAGGGGATCCCACACCAAGACCAGTACCCCCGTTAGTAAAAAGGCAACGGCTTAAACTCTACCCTCTAATAGTGACTGTGATTAAGACTCTACCCTCTAATAGTGACTGTGATTAAGCTGGGCTCAGGTAAGGCTTAATTAAATTACAAGCCCCAAGTCAGGTGTGCTCCAGGGAGAAGGCTATTCCTTGGGGTGGGACCAGAAGCCTCAGCATGGGGAATGGAGGTGGCTCAGAGACAGTTTGCCTAGTCTGCACAGGGCCCCTGGACTCACTCCTAACACCACAAAATAAAAATAAGCCACAGCACGGGACATAGCCAAAGCAGCCTGTCCATTGGCATGCCATGTTGCAGACCGCCTCAGACCCCCAGGAAGCTGACAGTCCAATTGGAAAGCAGTCTTTCCCCATGAATATCTTCTGTGGACTTTCTCCATTTAGAGTAAAGTTCAAGGGAAGGTGAGCAGGCCACTGCAGTTGCTTCTTCACAACAGGACACAATTATTGTCGTACACTTTTAGCCAATAAATAAAATACACTTGAGGTCTTTCTGGCTCAAAGGCAGAGTTGAGACCAGCCATGCTGGCACACGCCTGCAATACCAGCACTCAGGAGTCTGCACCAGGAGGACAGAGTTCCAGGCTGGCCTGAGCTGCATAGGGAGACCCTGTCTCAAAAACAACAAAGTCCCTTGATAGTGGAGGACAGTTAATGGATCCTGTTTTCAAGTGGGTGCGCTCATGGCCAAGAGATTCCCTTTGTGGTTTCATGTTCATCAGCCAATAAAAGCCAAAGCACCAATTTACACACCCATCTGTGAGACTGAGATTCCAGGCAGAGCTACTTCCAAATCATCCCAAGTCCTGCCTACTTTCAAATGGAACAGGGCACCTCCCTATGCATAGAGCATCTGAAGCAATTCTTCCCCAACTGCAGAACTCAAGGCAAAATGTGGGTTCAAGGTGGGAGTACAGGCTGCAATGCCAGTCAACTTTAGTGTCATCCATGGCCTTCTCTGCCCTGCAGGCTGTGGCCATCCTGAACACAGGAGAAAGTTTGTCTCAGTAAAGCACTTTCAGCAGCTATGACAGATTGCTCCATCTTAAAAATGTATCACTAGGCAGATGACACTTCTTATTTCTTCCGGGCCAGTCCCCAACGCCTTCTGCATGCCCAGGCCAGCCTGAGAGAGCCCATCTCTTGCTATTTGTCGAGACAAATGAGTGAGCATGTTCATGGTTCTAGGCATGTTTGGAAATGAGAGGCCAGTGCTCCCTAAAGTGGAGTGACATGAAATAGACACAGCCAGGGAAGAGCTCTGAGTCAGTGGGTCCTAACTCTTACAGGTCCTTCACTGCAGGCAGTTTTGTGAACATCAGAGCTGTGTTACAGTAGCTATAAACAGGTATGCCTACCCAATCCTCATATTCCTGAGCTGGTTCTGTAGGTGAGCTCACCACAATCCTTTTCCACCCACTATAGACTTGGTCCATACAGCATGAAAATCAAACCAAGCAACAGAGGAAGCAGGAGTGCCACACAGGAGGTCTCCCAAGTTCATAGGTAGACAGCACCTATAGACCATGGCTACCAGAGACACCAATTCTTTGGGGACAGCTAGTTAAGGAAAATAGTCCTGAGTCTCCTTTGGGATGGTAGAATCTTTAGAGAAGTGTGTTTCCAAGAAGAAAATGGAAACACTCGAACCAAACATCCATGAAGCACAAGTCCCCTATTTTGAAGTGCGTGGGATCAGACAAGGTACCAGCATGCTACTTTGTTAAGCGCTGGTAGGGAGTCCTGCATGCCATGGCATGTGTGGGCCGTGAAGGGTCTCCTCTACTTCAGTAACTGTGCTGAACTCCTCAGTAAAGAGACAAGTCCAGCCATCTCTCAGCCACTCCAGCTTGAGTGGCTGCCTTTTATGTCTGAGTCAAATCCCAGCCAGAAGGCCAGCCAAAAGCTTGGTTTCCACACCAGTGGAAAATGGAAGTAGGACAAGCGATGGGCAGGAGCTGGCCCAAACTCAGAAAGCCCTGGGCCTTAAGTTCTAGGTGACCTGATCACTGGTACCTGTAAACAGAAACAATGGCTACTGCTGCTACTACTGGCTGAGTATCCCTCATCAGAAACGCTGCAGAACAGTGTTCTGGGCTTTGGATGTATTCAGATTGGAGAATAGTCAACAGACATAATAAGATGTCATGAGGACACGCCCTAAATGTCTTTATTTTTTTAAACAAGGCCTCTTACTGTCCCTGGAGTTTGCCAACTGGCTAGACTGGCAGGCCAACAAGAGTTCTAAGCACCCATTTGTCTCTTTCCTCCTCCAGCACTAGGGTTACAGATACATGCTGGCACATCCAGCTTCTATTTAGGTGCCCTTCCTGCAAGCAGAGTGAGTGCCTTATTCACTGAGCTATCACTCCAGCCCCTTTCCATTAAATAACCTCTGACCCTACACTTGGGACAATCTCTGGTACTTAAGAATACTGTCCTATGCACTTTGCTAACACTTGGTGAGGGGTCACTCTATCCTGAGCCCTTCAGTGGAACAGGTGGCTACCTTGCTCCAGTATCTCAGGTCATGGGCCATGTCTAGATCAATCAGTTTTGTGTAAGGGAGGGGGATAGTTAGGAGTCACTTGGAAATGCTGGCACTGCAGCAAAAAAGCAGCTATAAGGGAAACTCTGGGATACAGGTACCCCAAGAGTGTCTGGCAGGCTGTGTATAGGGCTCTGTAGTTCCTGCTTCACCCCTGCCCAAGGCCAGACCTCAAATGTCAGTCTTCCCAAAGTCTAAAAATATCTGTTCAAGACCCAAGTCTGCACTATACGTCTCTGCCCAGTAAGTGAGAAAACTAAACCTGGCTGCTTGCCACCCGGGCAGAACACAGCACCCTGCAACAGGCATGCAAGCAGCAGGCGCCTTTCATGCTTCACTTAAGTACGGAGCTAAAAAGTCTGTTGGCCTGTCTTCAGTTGTCAACTAGGAACAGTAAGGAAATGAGGTTTCACAAGCCAAGACACAAGGTAGTCTAAGCTATGCGGGAAAAGGCAAGACTTACTTCCCACTTGTTAAGTGATTAAGTACAAGGTTTTTGGTTTTGTTTGTTTTCAAACAAGGTATCCCTGGCAGGTCTTGAACTCACAGAGATCTGACTGCTTGGCTGGAACACAAATTTTATTATTATCTGTGATAAAATATACATAACAAAATTTAGCGCCTTACACCTTTAATCCCAGCACTTGGGAGGCAGAGGCAGGTGGATTTCTGAGTTCGAGAGTTCAAGGCTAGCCTGGTCTACAGAGTGAGTTCCAGAACAGCCAGAGCTATATAGAGAAACCCTGTCTCAAAAAAACAAAAAAACAAAAAAACAAAAACAAAACAAAAAAAAAATTAGCACCTTGTTAAATACAGTTACATTATTATAGAACTACTCTCCAGAATCTTCTCCATTGAACCCCCTTGTATCCACTGTCCTATTTTCTATTCTACTCAGCTATTCTAGGTACTACACATTCATGAGTATTTGTTCTTGTGTGGAGTGCCCATTTCGTTTCAGTGTTTTTTAAAACAAAAAAAAAAAATTTTTTTTTTAAACTTTTAGCACCTCTTCCTCCGATAGGGTTTCACTAAGTAGCCCTAGTTGTTCCTGGAACTTACTACCTAGACCAGGCTGGTCTTGAACTCAGAGATCAACCTGCCTCTTACCTCTTGAGTACTGGGATTAAAGGTGTACACCATCACATCTGGCCAATGCATGGAAGTTACAGATGTCAGCCCTCCTGGCCTTATGTGGGTTCCATGGACAGATCTCTCATCAGGCAAACGCTGAGCCATCTCTTTGGCCTCCTATTTTGAATTCTTTTGGACAAATACCCAATATTTGTTTTTATTTTTAAAACTCTGTTTTTACACTTATTTTTAGATTAAGTTTTATGTTTCATGTAAGGTGCTTTGCTCTCATGTATGCCTGTACACCAGTTGTAAGTCTGGTACTGGTAGACATCAAAAGAGACACCGGAGTTACTGACAACAACCACAAGGGAAGAGAACTTAGCCTAGCTGGAAGAGTAGCCAGTGCTCTTTCTTAATCACCAAGCCAGCTCTCCAGTCCCATTTATTTTAATTTAATATTTCATTTGAGAGGAACACATATACTTGCCAGAGTGTGTGTGGAGGTCAGCGCTACAGGTGTTAGCTTTCCCCTTCCACTGAGTGAATCCCAGGGACTCATCCTTACCCGATGAGCCTTATTGTCCCTTGTTTCTTTTAGTAGTCATTGTGGCAACTGTAAAGTGGCCTTTATTTATAACTTATTTGAGACAAGGTCTTAAGTAACCAGGTTGGCTTTGAATTCAATCTGTACCAGAGGATGACTGAACTCCTGATTCTCCTGCCCCCACATCCCAAGTGCAGGGCTGCAGGCATATGTAGCTGACAGTAGTTTTTGATAGATTGATAACTGAACCCTTGTTTATCATGTGAAATACGGTGAGGCACTCCCATTTTCCCTCCCTGCACATGGGTGATGGAGTTGGAAGGATCTGCGTTTTAGGTGGCGCAGCACCAATACCATAATTTTATGACACTTTAACCACCCCAGAAACTCTGCACCCTTTGGGGGCACTTTCCTCTCCCTTGATCCACCTCAGTAGCTACCAACCTGCTTCTTGACTCTGGATTTGCCAATTCTGAGATTCCAGGTAAACAGAACCACACACTGTGTGGGGTTTTGTGACAGGCTTCTTTCACTTAACACTATGCTTTTAAGAGATATCATGCCAAGCGGTGGTGGCGCATGCCTTTAATCCCAGCACTTGGGAGGCAGAGACAGGGGGATTTCTGAGTTCGAGGCCAGCCTGGTCTACAGAGTTCCAGGACAGCCAGGGCTATACAGAGAAACCCTGTCTCGAAAAACCAAAAAAGAAGAGGTATCATATATTAAGTTAGCTTAACACATTTAATGTAATTTTTAAAAACCCTAGAGAGCGATATGGAGCATGTATCTAAAGGCTCTGTACATCAAAAGATCAATAGCCATTTTCTTCCAATGATGGTCTAGTAGTCAGTTGACCATAACATTTTGTTTTTGATAAGACTTTCTGTTTAAAAACAAGAGGTCTGTGAGATGGCTCTATGGGTCAAGGTTCTTGTCACCATGCGTGAAGAGCAGTCTGATTCCCTGGGACTTCTATATTTGAGGGAAGAGAACCAACTCAAATAAATTGTCTTCTAACTTCCACTTGCACACACTGGTGTGACTGCACACGAATAAGTGTAAAAGAAATATTACAGCAAAATAAAGCAAGCAAGCACGTGCATGTAGAGGCCAGAGCGGGATGGATGTCAGGTGTCCTCCACCTCTGGCTACCTCACTGTCTTGAGACAAGGCACTTGTGGGGCGTAAGTAAAATATGCCATGGCTTTTCTGTCAAAGGGTTAAATGAAACAAGTTACCTGCAATCTGTGTTCTCCTTTGGCGAGGGTTTGGGTTTGTGCTTCTGACCACTGGGACCTGCCTGTGGGCTTACTCTTCCTGTTCTAGAAGCTCTGATCTTGGGACAAGCCCATAACCTAACATTTGTCTAAGATCAAAGTATGTGCTCATGATTGTGCCTTCTGCTCTCAAAACATACTTTCCTTATGAACAGTGCTACTTTTTCTGTTAGCAGATCCCATAAAAACGTGAAGCTCTGCTCCTATGCTTGTCTACATGGCTGGCTTGATATACAGTTGGATACCCTTCTGCAGAAGTAAACCTTTATGTTTTGTTCTTTGCACGGTGTGATCCTTCCCCTGAGACCTCAGATCCATTTGTAACACCACTAAAACAGAAGCTTGCCATCTGGCTAGGCTAGCTGACTAGCATGCCCTCAAGATCCACTTATCTCTGCCCCTCTCCCCCAAATGCTGGAGTAGCAGGATAGAGACAGCCATGCCCAGCATTTAGGTAAGTGCTAAAAATCTGAACTCAGGTGTGCAAGCACTTGTACCCACTTGAGCTACCCTCTCCAGCTCCACGCTTGTATATCCTCCCACCCCCTACATCCTTTTTGTTGTTGTTTTGAGACGGGGTTTCTCTGTGTAGCCCTGGCTGGCCTCACAAAGATCCACCTACATCTGCTTCCTAGTGCTGGAATTAAAAGTGTGCATAACCACTGACCAATTATCTTTTTTTTTTTTTCTTAAAAAGAAAAATCTCAACTGGCTTGGTAAGAAGACATACTTGTAGTATGTCTTACCAGCCAGTTGTATGTCTTACCAGCTTGTAGTATGTAGTACCAGCCACCAGCTAAGGCAAGAAGACTGAGTTCCTAGCCTGAGTTCAAGTTCTTTGGGAAACTCTTTCCCAAGGAGGGGGCTGGGGCGGGGAGGGAAGGGGGAAAGGGGAGAAAAAAAAAAAAAAGAAAGCTGGGGACGTAGCTTGTGCAAGGTCCTGGCTTTGATCAACAATGAGTCAAAAGCCCAGCTCATTCTCTGCTGCATAAAAATTCAATGCAAGCCTGGGTTATGAGACCCTATCTCAAAAACAAACAAAACCCAGATATTTATTCAATAATCTACACAGAGCAGAAATCAGATACCCATAGAGCCCCCACTCCTGAGAACTTAATCTGACGTCCATTTCCTAGGCCCCAGATTCCCAGGCAGGGTTCAAGTGGAAACTCACATCTATCTAGGCTAGCAACTGGTGCTTGGGCCTTTTTAAAAACAAACAACAATCACCACCCAAGGATGTTTTCATCAAGGTATCCCTGCCTAGCTCTGCCTGGATACAGCAGGTTTCCATGACTGTGTAATGAGGGACAGGAGAACAGCTACTGTGGCACAACAGCACTGCCCTTGCAGAGAACACCAGTTCAATACACACACGAGGTGGCTCCTGCAACACTGAAACACACCATTTAATCTCAGCACTGGGGAAGCAGAGGCAGGTGGATGAGTTTGAGGCTAGCTTGGTCTACAGATTTTCTAACCCTGCCTTGAAAAACAAAACCACTTTGCTACTCTGAGCCACTTTCCCTGGTTTCCTAAAGCACTGCAGAAGTGTTAGGATCAGGCTAGGTGCAAAAGAGGACAGAAGCGAAACATCATTAGCTGTTTAAATGTCAATCAATTGATAAAGTAAAAACCTCAGCCCTCTGACACAGTACCATTTCAGGCACTGACAGACACAGGCAACTAGTGGTAGCCCCAATAATCATCAGAGAGGCAGAAACTCTTCTATACACAGTCTTCATCTGAAGACCTGTGGTGAGAACGAAATGGTTACTGGCTTCCCCAGGAACTCTGGGCCCACCAGAGTCGCTGTCGGCATGAGGACCCACAGAGGCAGTAAGAACTATCTTCATACATGGCGGCTCATAAGCCATACTTTCCACCCGAGCTGGGCAGAGAGGCCTCGGCCTATTTGTTGCTTCTCCCTGGACATTGTCAACCCTGCCTTTCTCAGAGGTGGGATCCACTGGAATGAGCCTGCAGAACTGACATAGAAGCAGATACCAAAGCAAGTGGAACTCAGGCTGCTTGAATAAAACCCAGGAAAATAGAAATATACCCTAAAGACTGGACCATGGCAGAGGTCAACCTACACATTCATGTCTGTGAGTAGCACATGTGGCTCAGCAGTGAGTGCTGTCATCTCTTACTAGCCAACAGGCAGAACCCCATGCCCCATCCCCATCCAGTGGCTAGAGATCAAGAGACTTTGGTGTATGTCCTGGGTCTGCTCATCTCATCCAGACCAGGAGGAAGAATCCTACCATACAGACCAAAGCCAGAATGAGAACCTCCTGAAATATTAACTGCCTCAAATCCCTAGAGTCCTCAGCCCTAACAGGATCAGAGCAGAAAGGGGGCCTATCATCCCGGGAATGTAAACAATGAGTGTTCAGCTGCAGTAGGTACTAATCCTACAGTGGCCACTGGAACTTTGCCCCCTTTATATACTCAAATGACATGGTCTTCCAAGTAAAGGTGGCAGGGAAGGATGTGGAGGCAACCAACCCCCATGACAATTTGCTGCCAAACAAATGCCCAGAACAGGGGAAGGAAATTTGAATACCCCAGGCCACCCTGTATCACGATCAGATACAGATCAATTATCTTTATAGGATCATCAAAAAAGGAACTCAGAGTACGGGGCCATACTCACATTCCAACAATCATGAAGATCTCAGAGATGCTCAGGGGCTCTGAGCAGCACCAAGTAACCCAAGAAAGGACAGGCAGGGCTGTCTGAGAGCTGGTCCAGGCTGGCACACAGGTGGTAGAATACAGATACCTGCTCTGCTTTCCTAGATGGGTAAGTGTGCCTCAAAGAGGCCAGCAGGACAAACGGCAATCTGTCTGCTGTGCTCGCTGTCAGTGTGCTCAATTTTGGACAACAATTCAGGTTACAGCTCAGAGTTTGATGTTCTTCATTACAAATACTGTTGTTTCCCTAGATTTAATGGAGTGGAGAGAAGAATCAACACATAAGCAGCTCTCTGTTTGCTCCTTTCCCCCTCCAATTTCAGTCTAGATCAGTATTGTTCCTATCTACTTCACTGATGGAAAACTCCCTACGCTTAGTCATTAGCCCAAAGCAAGTACTAGATACCAGACACATGGTCTACTACTGAGAGCTATACTTTTCACTATATTTAATTTTAACTTCAATGTAATTGCCACATATAGCTAGCAGCTACTGAACTGCTACAATAACTGTCACTCAGCTCTAGTACTAGCCTGTGTTTCTGGACTTAACAGCAAAGCAAGAACCACTGCACACTAAGTTGACAACCAGCACAAAGCAGGGCCTTAAATGCAACATAAGCACCAGAGTATGCAGCCACTGGCAAACACGATGTCTGTTCAAAGCATTGCCCATTCCAGCCCTTACCACAAACCACGCAGCATCCCCTTCAGTTTCAGCACAGGGCAGGCAGCAAGGTGTGAGCAACCCTGGAAGTGCTCTTAACATGAAGCTGAAATTTGAGTCAGTCCAAATGTGACATGGAACAAAGTCATTTAGGAGCCACAAACAGCTTGTGTCATGAGAGCCAATAATACACTCAGTGCTCACAATCTATGGTGCTGAGCATACAATTATTCTGGCCTGCTCCACCCAGTCAGGCCACCAAGTGAGCAGGAATGGAGGTGTGCCCAGAAGTCAGTTTGCTGGCCAGGAGGGGGCTATGTTTCCATGCACTGCCTAGAGTGGGAGGCCTTAAGGAGATGGGATCCTGAGAAAGAACCCTTTGGAAGGGCTTCCCACAAAGGCAAACAGCCTCCAGTCACTAGAAGGAGGGCAGATGGCAACTCTCAAATCATAAAATCAGATGCCCCATTCCTGGCAGACGTACAGCACCTGCATGCTTGGGTAGAACCTTCAGTTCCTGGCCAAAGGTCACAACCTGAACACCTACAGGACCCAGGAAGATAACCTTAATTAGTAAGATGTCAGGTGAGAAGCAAATACCAACTGCTCTGAAGAGAGTCAATCACTATCTAGCTTTATAGTAAATTCTGTCTGCATTTAATTTAAATTCCCTTAAAAGCAGCTAATGCATAATCATCAAGGTCTGGACTCATACTATGGGTGGTTGGCTGACAAAATGTTTTAAATTAATATCTGTTTCTCTTTTTCTTTTCTTTTTTTTTTCTTTTTTTTGGTTTTTCCAGACAGGGTTTCTCTGTGTAGCCCTGGCTGTCCTGGAACTCACTCTGTAGACCAGGCTGGCCTGGAACTCAGAAATCCACCTGCCTCTGCCTCCCAAGTGCTGGGATCAAAGGAGTGCGCCACCACTACCCGGCTAATATCTGTTTCAAGACAAAGGAAAAAAATCTCTATTTTCTTAGGTAGGCTAGCAAGACTCCTGTCTCATGCTTGAGGCATGCATGTTTGGCCCTTTCAGTCTGTGTCCAAGAACAAGAGTATGATAGGGTATGATGGCCTTTATTTCGAGTGCTTGGGAGGCAGAGGCAGGCTCATCTCTGTGAGGTCAAGGCCAGCCTGGTCTATAGAGTGAGTTTCAGAACAGCCAGAACTACACACTGACTCTAATGACTCTACATACATGGCTCTAAAAACAAGCAAACAAAAATATTAAGAATATCTTTGTTTGATTCTGGATCTTCTAGGAAGATTCTTCCCTTCTATTGGGCTGAAATTAAAATCCTGAAATCGACGGACAGTGGTGGCGCATTTAATCCCAGCACTTGGGAGGCAGAGGCAGGCAATTTCTGAGTTCGAGAGTTCGAGGCTAGCCTGGTCTACAGAGTTGAGTTCCAGGACTGCCAGGACTACACAGAGAAACCCTGTCTCGAAAAACCAAAAAAACAAAAAAAAGAAAGAAAGAAAGAAAGAAAGAAAGAAAGAAAGAAAGAAAGACCATTCCTTGCCACTACTTTTCCATGTCACAATAAATGCAGAATGGATTATTTAGCATAACCGAACTCAAGAGTAAAACTGGTTACCACTTCTGCCAAGCAGGAAGAAGAATCGTATGGAATGGGAAAGCTCTCTGTAAGCAATAGCAAGGAACATGGGATGCGTCAGTCAAAAAGGAACAACGCAGATTAGTTGAGACACAACTTTTATGGTTGACAGTACTCATTGGAAAAGGAGAAGCCAAACTTTCCTTTCTTTCTGACATCCGCAGTAAAACGCGGAGGACTTAGCAAAACGGACTGGGCAGGTTAATCCAGTAGCGCCACCGATATACACCCACTTCCCCAAATTTCTTGTGGTTGAACAGCTTCTAGTAACCTATTAGCTAAAAATAATTCCCAGAAGGAAAAAGCTACAAGTTCAACGTGAAACACGTCAACTACTCTTGTCATCCGGAAATCACTGGAGGAAACAAACCCCTAGCGCCCCCAAACGCATTCAGTAGAAAAGGTCACTATAAAGGACTTAGGGCAGAAGTGCTTGAAAGGAATCCTCAAAAAGTGGCGACGATTGCTCGCTCAGAAGGCGGCCAGGCACAGGCTCTTGGAGGCACGCCCGGCACGCTGCCGCTCTCAGCAAACGCCCCTATATAGCACACCGCCCCGCGAACCTCTACCCTCCTCCTCTCCCAGGAGCCCATCCACGACACAGCGGGCACCCAGGCCAAGAGGGCCACGTGCGCGAGCCAGTGGCCCAAAGCCCACACGCCGCTCGGTAGGACAGCGTGGCGGCCCTCGCAGCCACTCACCCTGGCTCACGGCCCGCCTGGTTGCGGGTCGCTGCCCCTCCTAGTCTCGCTCCCCTCGCTCCTGGCCGTCGCGCCGCCCCGCTCCTTTCACACCTAGGCCCCCGCGGACTGAGTCCCGCGCGTGGCGGGCACACGATCAGGAGTCGCGCGTGGCATAGGTGCTTCGCCGGCTCTGTGGTCGACCTCCGCCCGCAGTCGCGAGCCCACCTTACCTCTCTCGGGAGCCACCGCCGCCCGGACCGAGACGCCTCCTTCCCCACGCGGCCATCTTGGAGACTCTCGGTTCGTCGGGGGCTGGAGCCGACGCGGCTCGGGGCGCGCGCAGGCCGAAGGGAAACGTAGTCCGGTGAGCCGCGCGTATGCGGTGGGAGGTTGCGAGAGGACTATACTGCCCACAATGCCTCACGCCGGAAGCCTGTTGTAAGCTGCCGCGCGCAAGAGGGCAAGAGGTGGGCTCCGCCTGAGGAAAGTCTCCGAGTTGAAAAGTACGAGTCTCAGCGCCCACCAACTGGACGTCCTTGGGTGCCCAGAACGAGTGGCTGAAGGAGAGCGGAAAGAAAGCGCCTACCACTCCCAGAGCGCCTCGCGCGACGATCCCGCCCTCATGGCCTGAGAGGCCCAGCCCTTGGCCTCGGCCCTGTTGCCCTTCACTGTGGCTTCGGCCGCTGGGGGCCTGCGTTTCCCAGTTCGCACAGTTTACAACGACTTGAGCAGCTTAACCTCCTCCGTTTCTCTCTTCCCATCTGCAGACCAGAACTCGTGCACCTCCAATTTGAAGGTTACCTCTGCTTCCGCAGTGTCAACTGCCTCCCTCTCCTGACCGGAACTTGCCCGGGCTGTCAAATCCAGAGATGTTGATGGTCTGTAGATGTGCTTGACCTAAAACGCTTTTTCTTCCCAGTCAGGTTTTATGCTTGTCTGGTTTCTATAAAGTTCCTGACTTTCACATTGAATATGCAACCCCGCCTCCAATTGCCAGACTCTAACACCATGCAAGTGTGGCAGAAGAATAGGGGTGTGTAGAGAGACATCAAGAATAAGGTATGAGGGGCTGCAGAGATTGTTCGATGGTTAAGTCTTTCAGGGGACTCTGGATCAATTTCTGGCACGTGGCAGCTAACAACAGTCTGCTGTTGCAGTAACGGCTGACGCCCTCTTCTGGCCTCACGATCACAGCACACGTGTAGTGCACAAAAAACACCCAGGCACAATCAATCAGTCAATCAATGCCATTGATAGTGCCTAGAATCCCTTCCCAGACACAATAAACAAACAAACACCAGCTGACAGTGCCTGGAATCCCTTTCCTGCCTGGGTTACTCATTAACAAACAGCATGGAAGAGAAAAATTGGCCTAGAGAAGGCAGGTAATGGTTAAGGACTTCAGTTTATGCACTTTCCAGATCACTATCCCATTCCCTACCTGAGTTTCTTTGTAAATGTCTTTAAGTAAATTGCCTCTATTGTTAACTATGCATCTCTGATACAATTCTTTGTCCTGAGACCCAAGAACCTATGAACTTATGCAGGCGGCCCCTGTGACTCATCCAGGGGGTAAAAATCTAAGTTTTATCTCCCATTTCCCCCTTCCTTATTTACTCTTTCACTTTCCCAGGAACACTTGTGGGAAAGCCCTCAGCTCTCTAGGAACCCTGATAATAATGCAGGGGCATGCTCTCTTTCCCATCATCCTTCGCTTCTCTGTGTTTCTGCCACTATAGTGCCCTGTAGTCACTGCCTAGGGGATGACTGAACCCTCTTCTCAGCCCTGCTGTAATATGAGCAAAAAATAATGTGCACTGCCCAAGGGCTGACCGCCAAACCCACATTTAAACTGGGAAGCTAGGAGGTCTGCCTTTACTGGGAGGTCTTTGAAGACCTAGTGTTCCGGTGCCAAGTCTGAGACACGGTGGATCCCTTTGGGGATTTATGTCCCTGTCTTAGTTTTGTTTCTTGTTACTGTGATAAAAATACAAAAGCCTCTTCTTAAGGGAGAAGAGGATTTATTTGGCTCACACTTCAGGTTACAGTCTGTAGTGGTTTTAATAATGGTCCCCATAAGCTCATATATTTGAATGTTTGATTCCCAACTGTACTGTTTAGGAAGAATGAGGAGGACTTTTATTGTTTTTTTTTTTTTTTTTTTTTTTCTTCGAGACAAGGTTTCTCTGTATAGTCCTGGCTGTCCTGGAACTCACTCTGTAGACCAGGCTGGCCTCAAACTCAGAAATCTGCCTGCTTCTGCCTCCCAAGTGCTGGGATTAAAGGCGTGTGCCACCACTGCCCGGCCTAGGACTTTTATTGTAGAAGGTGTGTCACTAGGAAAGGGTTTGAAGTTTCTAAAGCCCATGCCAGGCCCTGTTCTTCTTTCTGATTTGTTTCAAAATATAAGCTCTGGGCAACTGCTCTAACACCTGCCTGTCTGCTGCCATGCTCCCCACCATAATGGTCATGAATTCACACTCTGAAATTGTAAACAAGCCTCTAATCAAATGCTTTCTTTTCTGAGTTTAAGTGTTCACAGTGTCTCTTCACCACAATAGAAAAGTAACTGACACAGTCCATCACGGCACGGAAGTCATAGCAGCGGGAATGTGAGAGTGCTGTCACATGACATCCACAGTGAAGAGCACAGGATAATGTAGTAATGTATGCTCACTTGCTCACTCCAAGTTCTTTCTCTGCTATGTATAGTCCAGGAACTCTTGCCACCCATAGTAGGTAGTCTTCCCATCTTAGTTAATTAGGATAATACCCCACATGTATGTCCCCAGTCCACTCTGACCTAGGCAATCCTTCACTGAGACTCCCTTTCCAAGTGAATCTAGTTTCTGTAAAGTTGACACATAAACATCACTTTAAGCAATAACCTTAAGCTTTTACTTCTTCTTCCCCAAATTTTAGGTTTAGTTCATAATATAAAATAACAATCCAACTTTTATTTTATTTATTTATTTATTTATTTATTTATTTATTTATTTATTTTTTGGTTTTTCAAGACAGGGTTTCTCTGTGTAGCCCTGGCTGTCCTGGAACCAGGCTGGCCTTAAACTCAGAAATCCGCCTGCCTCTGCCTCCCAAGTGCTGGGATTAAAGGCGTGCACCACCACTGCCCGGCACAATCCAACTTTTATAATCCCAACAAAGTCCAAAGTCAATCCCAGCACTTGGGAGGCAAAGGTAGGCAGACCTCCAAGTTTGAGGCTAGCCTAGTCTTCAGAGTGAGTTCCAAGACAGCCAAGGCTACACAGAGAAACCCTGTCTTGAAAAACCACAAAATAAAAGTTGAAAGTCTTAACAGTGAGCTACAATAATGATGATGGTGAATCATATACTGATACACAATAAACATTTCTAGTTCAAAGTGGAAGGATCAGTGCATAGAAAGGAATGATCAAAACAACAAAGCAAAGCAAAAATTCAGCAGAGCACACACCAAGTCCTGAAACTCTTTCTATATCTAGGATCTGGGGCTTGGAATAAAGTTGGCTATGGTCTGAAAAGTTTGGGTAGATCCACTTTTCAAGCCCTGCTCCTTGTAGCTTACATAGCTTAACTTTTGGGCCAGCTCCACTCCACACCTGCAGCCATTCTTGGCAGATACCCCATGATTCTGGCATCTCCAGAATCCTAGGGTATCTACTGCAGCTCTGGTTTCACCTTCCCAGCTCTACACGGTGGCCACTCAGGGACTCTGACCCTGACACACGGTGCCTGGCTTCAGCGGCCTTCCATGCCTTCCTCAGTCTTGCATATTTGCCGTCAAAACCAGTACTACATGGGCAGTACTGTCAAGCGATGCTGCCAGCTTGAGGTATATATCCTAGCTCTCTTGGGTCACAGTGATATCAGCTTCTGTGTGCTGACCCTGAAGAAATCATTTTCTGTTGTCACCATGCAGAGTGCCAGGTTCTCTTTAGTGACTCCATTCAGTCTCTTTAACAGTTATGGCTGCTTTGTTGTCTGCACTCTGAAATTTTAAGCTCGCCTACATACTTTTCCTCTGTCAAAGAAATTAATTCATTATCTTTAAATTGAGCTTCACTCAAATTCTTTGGACATGACAGAATGAAAACAGATGCTTGGTCAACATAAGAATGGCCCCTGGCACAGGTCCTGACACAGCCCTTGTTCCCCTGTGAAATCACATGAGACAGGCTTCCTCCACTGTGTTTCCCTGAACATTATTATCTTCTCAGCTCCCGCCAGAATGACCCTTAATCTCTACGTAGAGTTTTCAATGGATTTTCTAACCTAAAGTTCCATCTTCTTCGACACCCTTTCCACAAAACAATTTCAAAGGCCTAAAAGCCACATGTTCAGTACATGTGGAGAAGCAGTACCTCTGCTTCTGACACCAATTTCCATCTTAGTTCTACTCCCTGTTGCTGGGATTCCCTGACAGAAGCAATCATCCGGTTCACAGTTCCAGGTTATAGTCAGTCTCAGCAGGGAAGTCCTAGTGGAAGGCATCTGAGAGAACTAGTCACATTCCATTCACAGTCAAGAAGCAGAAGCAATGAACGCACCCTTCTGCTCAGTTCCTTTTCTACATCTACACAGTCCACGATCCCATCCATGGGCTGCTTAACACAGTGGGTAGCCTTCCCATCTCTGCTGAATAGTTTTATGTCACCTTGACACAGGCTAGAATCATCTGAGAGACCCTCAGTTGAGAAAATGCCTCCATATGATACTGTTTAGGGTCTTTTCTTTTTTAAAAGATTTATTTATTGTATTTTATGGGTGCACTGTAGCTGTCTTCAGACACACCAGAAGAGGGCACCATTACAGATAGTTGTGATCCACCACGTGGTTGCTGGGAATTGAACTCAGGACCCCTGGAAGAGCAGCTCTTAACCTCTGAACCATCTCTCCAGCCCTAGGGCATTTTCTTAATCAGTGATCGATAGAGGAGGTCCCAGTCCATTGTGAGTGCTGCTATCTTTGGGCTGCTGAACCTATATTCTATAATAAACCAGCCTAAGCAAGCCATGATAAGCACCCCCTCCATGGCCTCTGTATAAGCACTTGCCTCCAGGTTCCTACCTTGTTTGAGTTCCTTTCCTGACTTCTTTCAATGATGAACCATGATGTGGAACTATAAGCCAATAAGCCTTTTCTTCTCTTCTGATCATGTTTCATCATTGCAAATAGTATCTCTAAAACATTACCCATCACATGCCCATAGATCAAATTAGGGACTCCCCAGCCCTGCCATGGTAAATGCCTTTAATCCCAGTACTCAGGAGGCAAAAGCAGGTAGATAGATCTCTGTGAGTTTGATGTCAGCCTGGTTTATAGAACGAATTCCAAGGCAAGCAGACCTACAAAGAGAAACCCTGTCTATAAAAACAAAAACAAACAAACAAACAAAAGACTTCATTTTCAGATGACTGTAGATTACATCATGTTGACAAAACTAACCGTTCTAGCACCCACTGGAAATGGGCCAGTGCTGGGATAGAGTTTACTGCTGACCATATGGGCAATCAGATATGGGGTAGCCACACTAGTGCTAATAATAATAACGCACATGTGGCTGTTCCAGATACTGCACTCCAAGCCTTTCCTATGCTGCAGCCATTTTTCCTTTCTTCCTTTCACCCTTCCGTCTAACTGATTCAGGGGTAATGGGAAGGGTAACTGTGGTGTATTGAAAATGCTGACTCAGTTTCCTTCGTGGTCCAACACCTGTTGGCTTCATATGCTGACCCAGCCAGACTGTTTCTGGTTGGCTGTGCTCCCTACTCGGCTAACACTATGATTTGTCTATTTCTGCCTTATACTGTAAGTGCTAACTTGTCCCTGTCTAATTACAGTAGGCAGTGCCACCCCTGAGGGTATGCAGATAATGCCTCAGCTAACAGATATTCCTTGGGCATTAGTGCCAAAGGAAAAAAAACATCCCACCCATTTGGACTTTTAACTCAAAGGTGATTTAAAACAAAGCAGTGTTATTATTCATACAAACATGTCTTTTTCTGAATTTAGCAGTTTACTAATTCAGGATTCAATTATGTAAATTATTTTTATTTATTTATTTATTTATTTATTTATTTATTTTAGGAGCTTCTTGGGAAAGCAACCTTTTCCCACTGTGATAAAAAACAGACTCAGAGATGGGTGGTAGCTCACATCTTTAATCTCAGCACCTGGGAGGCAGAGGCAGGTGAATCTCTGTGAGTTCAAAGCCATCCTGGTCTACCGAGTGAGTTCCAGAACAGCCAGGTCTACACAGAGGAACATTGTCTCGAAAAAAATCAAAATCAAAACAGATCAAAATTCTCAGAGATGATCAGAGCAGGGAATAACTCTCAATTTTTGTGACTGGACCCTAGGAGAGGGGCAATGTAGGCCATTGGTCTAAACCCTGTTTGGGTAAAGAGTAGTCCCAGAAACACTTGAAGTACAAACTAGAGCTTCTGATCTTCCTATGGCTATTCTCAGACATACCAGAGGATGCTTAGGGGTGTGAGGACAGGATGGTCGATTCCTGTTTAGGGTTGGAGATGGCTCTGTGGATAGAAGCACTTGTTGCCCTTGTAGACCAGGTTCAGTTTGCACTCAGCTTTCAGCACACAAGTATATGAAGGATCTGACCTTCTCTTCTTATCCCTGAGGATATTAGACATACATGTGCTGCCCACAGGTACATGTAAGCAAAACACCAATACAAAAAAAATGTAGTTTTTGGGTTTTTGTGGGAGTTTTTTGGTTTATTTTTCCTGGACCTCAATCTGTAGCTCAGGCTGGCCTCAAATTCAAAAAAATTTACTGCCTCCACTTCCAGAGTTCTGAGCCACCACTGCTCAGCTACAAAAACAAAACAAAACAAAAACAAAACAAACCAAAGAAGAAAAGGAGGAGGAGGAAGAGAACGAAGAGAAGGAAGAGAAGGAGGAAAGCAATGAATGACGATAGGATGGAGAACAGCTCTTTATCACCTTTTGGACTCCAATGCATTCTCAGGAATTGGAATAATGTTGATCTTTGAAAATATTTAATGTGTGTGTGTGTGTGTGTGTGTGTGTGTGTGTGTGTGTGTTGTAGTGTGTGTGTTTATGCACATGAGCAGATAGAGGCCAGACATAAATGTCAGGTAAGTTTTCCACTATTATTGCCATCTTATTTTTTGCCACAGGGCCACTCAGTGAATCAGGTTGCCACCAGACAGCTGGTCAGAAGTTCCAGTAACCTGTCTGTCTCTGTTAGAAGTGGGCATCAGGCCTCCTGGAATGGAATCACAGATAGCTGTGAGCCACCTTGTGCTGGGAATCACACCCATCTGGTCAAATTTTAGAAGGAATATTGAAAAAAGTCCCTATTGCCTTCGAAGTTAAATGCATACAACACACACAAATATGTAGGTGATTTGTTACTGTCAGTGGAACAAGAGAATAAAAGTATGAGCTCAACAGTTTAGCCCTGTTAAACTGTTAGAGACTTGGAGTTTCTAAACAGTGACAGGGGCTGGAGGGATGGCTCAATGGTTAAAAGCACATGCTGTTCTTCCTGAGGATCTGAATTCAATTCCCGGCACCCACTTTCATCAGCTTACAACTGTAAATATTTTTAAAAAGAAGTTACAATTTGCAGAAACCAGACCTTGAAAAGCTTAAAGGTAGACTCAAGAGATGGTATGATAAAGATAGTAAGAAATGCCTTACTAGAAATAGCTTAGTCAGGAACCCCATGGCACCAAGGCTGCACCTGATAACTAGAACCCAGTGACATCATTCACTCAAGATGACATGTGAATGCATAAGCAGAAAATTCCATGGCATTCCTACTTGACAATATATAAAGAGAGACTAGTCAAGCACCACCTTGGCTTGAAAAGGGGTTCTGAGAGAAGGGGTGTCTGGGAGCAGCAAAACAAACAGCTGGAAGTCAAATCACAAGTCCAGGCTGGCAGCCTATCTTCTGCTCAAGACAGCTTTCCAGACTGCTCTATGTTCTGCTTTTTTGTGGAGCTCTAGACAGCTCTCTACGTTCTGCTGGATACAGTTCTCCAAGCAGTTCTCCCTTCCTGGTCTTAAAAAATTCTCTGGATAGCTTATCTTCTGCACATCATAAGCCCAGTCTTTTATTTTGTGTGTCAATCCAGCCATTTATTCCAGGTTTCCTTTTGATTATCCTATGAATCAGCACCCTGTGACCCCCCCCAACCCCTTAATTCTTAGGAGACTGCAAGCACATATTTTCTTTTAACATTGCAAAAGAATTCAGAGATCTGCCTGCCTCTGTTAAGCACAAATGCTAAACTAGCTGGGTGGGACCCTGTCCTGAAATTACCATTTCTACCACATCTGGGCTCAGGAATCTGACTAACTTTGTAAGCATAAACAAAAATCTTAGCTAGGTGGGATCTCCCGCAATCATCATTCCCTACATCTCTTTATCTCCTTCCTTGGTATCTTTCTGATAAGTTTGCTCACAGTGCAGCTGCTTCTGTTCCTTTAAATTCCTAAAGCCCTTTATACAATTCATATTGCATCCTTATTTTCTGAGAAATTATATATTTGTGAACCCATGTTTTTAGAGTTCTTTTCCACAGCCTTAAGGGCTGTCCTGAAGGTCCCAATGTTTACCATTTGGCTGAGACATTAGCCACACCTTTGTGCAGTGATTATGTTGGAGTCATTAACTTTAACAGGGAGGACATTCCTTGAAGGAGGAATGTAAAATATGTATATTATTATACAAACAAGCCTTGGTCCACAGCAGCCATGGACACTCTGGAGGGCCACACCTGCTGGCCATGTCACAGGGGCAGGAACCATGTCATCTTGTCCCTACCAAGGCCATGCAGGACCTAGCAGAGTCTAAGAACACTGCGTTGTTCTTCTCCTCTTCAGGACTGCTGAAACATTGAAATGCCACCTTGATCTACCCTGCTGCTGGAAAATCTCTTCTGGAATCCTGGCCCTAGGGTCAGAGACTACTATTAAAAGAATGGACTGGATCATCAGCTAAGAGATGCCACACAGGTGACAACCTTGGGGAGATAGGCTTAGAACCATAGCCTAAAACTTAGAATGTGAACCTTATGTGATAGTAAACCTCAGCATAATAAAATGTAACTTTAGGCGAGGCTTTGTGGTGCACACCTTTAATCCTAGTACTTGAGAAGCAGAGGCAGGCAGATCTCTGTGAGTTCAAGACCAACCTAGTCTACAAAGTGAGTCCAAGACAACCAGTGCTCTGTTATGCAAAGAAACCCTGCCTCAGAATATAAACAAACAAACAAACAAACGGAACCTTTGTTTATTAACTATGCATACTTACCTTCTTACTTGCTACAGAGGCCTGGCAGTTAAAAACACTGGTTGCTCTTCCTGAAGACACCAGGTTCCAATCCCAGCATCCACATGGCAGTTCAGTTTTAGGGGACCCAGGGCCTTCCATCAGGCATGCAAGTAGTGCAGACGTGCAAGGCAGCAAAACATCCATATACATTAAGAAAAGAAAAGCTCAAAGGAAGAAGGGGCTATATAAACATTTAGAATAGTCCATGCTTTAGGGGCTAATTAAACATAAAGAAAGGAATTAAATCATAAGGAACTAGTTATCCAGGTATTAGAAAACTTCCAATTGCCTGAGGAAACTGCAATTATCCAATCCCTGAGCACCAAAGGGGATACAACTCTGAAGCCCACAGAAACAGACTGGCTGATGAAATAACATGAGAAGCCATGACGGAGCTCCCTCCCCACACCTATAACTATAACTAGAACTTCAACTGGGAAAATGCTTCCATCAGACTGCTTGTAGGCAAGTCTTGGTGGGTTGGGAGAGCATTTTTCTCAGTTATGATTGATGTGAGAGGGTCCAGACCCCTTGGGGGCAGTGCCACTCCTGGCCAAGTGGTCCTAGGTGTATAAGAAAATGGGCTAAGGGCCTGTATTGGCCCATGCCTTTAATTGCAGCACTTGGGAGGTAGAGGCAGATGCAAGTTGATCTCTGTGAGTTCAAGGCCAGCCTGGTCCACATAGTGAGTTCCAGGACAGCCAGGGCTACACAGAGAGATCCTGTCTCAAAATGAAACAAAACAGCAACAAAACCCCAGCTGGGGGCTCTGGCTGTGCTTCCTGGACTTAGAACAGCTCTACACTCTTCCTCAGAGGTAGAACTTCCAGCCTCTTTGGAGTACTTTGTATTGCATGATCATTTTCTTGGAACCCCAAACCCATTTATTTCTTTAAAATTTTGTTTTTACCTTCATTTATTATTTTGTGCCTGGGTGCACACATAGGTGGGTCAGAGGAAAACTTGCACGAGCCAATTCTCTCCTTCCATCATGTGGCTTCCAGGGATCAATTCAAGTCATCAGGCTTGGCACTAAGCACTGTTCTTCCTGTCCCCAGACTCATTTTAAACAAGGGCTTGGCCATACTCAGCCACAGGGACCCCTAGGTACCCACTGGCCTAAGTAACTCTAAACTTAGGGCTCGGGTCCAGAAAACTTTTATCTCTCAGCATTTAAGATGAGCACTGAAGGTATCCTTTGTCAACTTGACTCAACGTAGAGTCACTGGAGAAGAGGAACTTCAGTTGAGAAAATGTCTCCACTAGATTAGCCTGTGGTCTATTTTCTTGACTAATGGTTGTGTTAATCTCTCAGGGTGAAAGCAAGATCACTACCATAATTTTGAGCCAAATTTGAAGCAAATTTGATTTTATTGGCATGCACCCAAGAGCTGACCAGGGACTGCCTCTCTAGTCGGGTTAAAGAGAACTGCCTCAAGTCCATTTCTTCACACACACACCCGCTCCCTGCTCCCCACCCCCACTCTCATTTGTTTTGCTCTTTTGGTTTTTTGAGGCAGAGTTTCTCCATGTGGCCCTGGCTATCCTGACACTTGCTCTGTAGACCAGTCTGGCTTCAGAGATTCTACCTGCCTCTGCCTCCCCAGTGCTGGGATTAAAGGCATGTGCTAAGGGGCTCTTCTTGGGCCCCTTTTAAGGAGTAAAATCACAAGTAGTTACAAAGCAGGTTTACAGAAGAGAGACAAGGAACCAATATGGAAGTACAGAAAAATCTAAAGAAAAAAAACCAACCAAACAAACAAAAAACCAAAAAAAAAAAAGAAAAGAAAAGAAAAGAAAACAAAACAAAAAAAACCCACCCAACATGTGGTTTCCATATGATTAAGGAGGGTGATTAGGGAGGCTCAGGGAAGGTCAGAGAGGGTCAGGGTGTTCAAAAAACAACGGAAGGTCGTGGGTTAAGAAAGGTCAGGCTCTAGGAAACAGACCTAAACCCAGCAACTTAGCTCTTACAGTAAATGAAAACTTACTTTTAACAATAAAGGACTCAAAATGGAGTCAGGCAGGTTCCTCAGTTGATGTAGGAGGGCTCAGCTCACTGTGTACAGCAACACCATTCCTAGGCCACTGGTCCTGAAGTACATAAGAAGGCAGGATAAGCCAACCATAAAGAACAAGTCAATAAACAGTGTTTCAGCACAGTTTCTGGTTCAGTTCTGGCACTGATGTCCCAGGATATATAAGCAGAAATAGACCTTCCTCGTCAGATCCAAAGGAAACTGGGTACAAATGGCCAACTGTGGTGCCTCTTAGCATACCAAAGAGGAGCCGACACCCCTCTCAGCACCTCTTACAATCTAGCTGGCTCCTCTCAGCTCTTCTCACCACTCCTCTACCCTTTCCCTTTCCTCGTTTGCTCCTTCTTCTCTCTCTCTCTCTCTCTCTCTCTCTCTCTCTTCCTCTTCTCTCATGGTCCAGTTCAGTCTCCTGATCATGTCTGATCTACTTCTCTCCCTGCTCTGGACTCTTCCAGATGCCTCTGGCTGTGCTCTCCCTCATATCTACAATAAAAACCTTCTCCTCAACCATACCTAAGAGCGGTCATATCTTCATTGTATTCTCTCTCCAAGTTCATTCTGGCTTTGGTGCTCAATCACAGAAATAGAAACCCTAAGACAATAGGAAAGTGTGCGGTGTGCGTTAGCCTCAGATACATGGTGAACTTGCAGTGGCTGGGAGATGTGCACCATCATTTTTGAGAAACTACCCTTTGTCCTCTCATCAGAGTTTGAGGGGCAGGTGTGGACTGGGGTGGAATTGAGGGCCTCACATAAGCTAGATGAACACTTTTATCTTTGAGCCCAGTCCCCCCGATACTGTCAGAATGGGCTCCATCTGATCACTAACCTATACTTATTTATAAGGAAAAGTCAGGCCACCCAAGTGGCACAGCTGTGAAACAGGTTGCTGATACAGAACTATAAGGAGAGCCAAGGCAGTGTCTTAAGTCCTAGATCCCATGGTTCCTTTCTTCTATCTCTTCTCTCTCTGCCTAGGCATTTAGTGACTGATGGGGAAGCAGGCCTTCAGTCTGAGGCCACACCCCTACACACTGTGGCTGGACTGACTGCTTAAATATTCTTAACTTTTTAAAGTTTTCCAAGGTGTGTTTTTGAACCTGTTTTATAAAACTAAAGAGACTTATATACCACATTAATTGATACCTGATCATCTTGGTAGCACATGCCTTTGATCCCAGCACTGGGGAAGCAGAGACAGGAGGATTTCAGGCCAGCAAAGGCCACTTAGTGAGACCCTGCCTCAAAAGGGATGGGGTGGGTATCAGTTAAGCAGTCTGGGCACTGATGGCACACACCTTTAATCCCAGCATTTAGGAGGCAGAGGCAGGGTGGATCTCTATGAGTTGGAGGCCAACCTGATCTACAGAGCGAGTTTCAGGACAGCCAAAGCTACACAAGGAAACCCTGTCTTGAAAAAAAAAAAAGCTTGATAAATCTATACTGCTTAGGGGACTGGAGAGATAGTTCATTCGTTTAAAGAACTTGTTGCTATTTTTGAGGACCTAGATTCAATTTCCAGTGCCCACATGATAGTTCACAACCATCTGTAACTTCAGTTCCAAGGCTTCTGTCACCACCTCGTAGCCTCTTTATGCCTCAGGTACACACATTGTATACATATATACATGCAGGCGAAACACTCATACACATAAAATAAATTCAATTTTTTGTTAAATCTATATGGCTTAGATATTTTTTTTGAGAGTACTGGGATTAAAGGCATATACCACTATCACCTGGATGATTTATCAAGCTTTTAAACACACAATTACATCTACAATATATCTATGAGAAATTAACACCTTATAAACTAACATAGTCTAAGACTCATTCTCACACACACACACACACACACACACCTACACACACAGAGAAAATAGGATTTCTTAAATGTAAAAATGTAGATGCCAGAGATTTTGTTGCACAGTTACTATTACTATTTTTGAAATTCCATGTTGTTTGTAGACATAAAGCAATGACCATGAACACATATGACGCTGTATGAAATCTGAGTGCACCCAGTTAAAAGGATAGTCCAAGTATAAAGGTTTTTGTGTCTGTCTCCTTGAGATGTTACACAGATTCAGTGACAAGAAAGAACAAGAGTGAAGTGTGATATGAAGAGTTATCACAGGCAACAGAGGGGGCAAGCTCTTACAGATGGAAAGAAATGTCTCCATAGATGTCACTGTAAGCCAAAGGTTTCAATTACATTTTTTTATTGTACCATTTTGCGTATGGGTGTTTTGCCTGTGTGTATGTCAGTGCACCAGGAGCAAGCATCCAGTGCACCCAGAGACCAAAAGATGGCGACTGATGTTAGTCCTGAGAAACATTTCCAGGACTGTCTGATTAAGCATACTTTATTTAGAGGTGAACAAAGGACTGGCCAGAGGGCTGCCTCACCCTAAGTTGGGGTTTCATAGAACACCCCTCACTGGCTTTTGGGGTCCCCTTTATGGGGATGGATTAGGGATGACACAAAACAGCTGCCAAGATAATTAGCTGTTAGTGCCTAGACTTAAGAGTGGGGGACTCAGGGTTCCAGGCTGCCTGTGGGGTAGATAAATGTGATAGAGAACAGCTGTCAGGAGAATTGGCTGTTAGAAAGGAGGCTATAAAAATAAGTGCAGGAATGTATCATGTCATGTTGGCGTCATCAAGGTATCTGGGAAGATACATTTTTGAAGGCAAAAGGGTAATTGTAGATCACAGGTTTAGGAGATTAGCAAAGCAAAAGATGAGGGCACACATTATGGTGTTACAAGTTCAGCACAGGTTAGAAAACATGATTTGTAGGCTGCATTGGCTTAAGAAATAGGAACTTATTCTTGCAAAGTATGGAGACTTAATAACAATGTATAACAATGTGGCTTTTGTTCTGGTTTCACACAGATACCCTAGAAATGGAGTTTCAGACAGTTGCCAGCCAACATGTGGGCTCTGAGGGTCCAACCTCTACAGGAACAGTTAGTGCTCAGAACTCCTGAGCTATGGTGCTCAATTCCTTCAATTGTTAAATCAATTTGTTTTAAAAAGCAGGGTCTCACTGTAAAACTTTTGATTTTTTAAAAAAATATGTAGTGCAACTAGATTGCAATTCCTGTGTTTGCTAGCATATGTTAAACAGGAAAATGAAGCCGGGTGTAGTGGCCCAAGCCTTTAGTCCCAGCACTTAACAGGCAGAGGCAGGTGGAGAGATGTGAGTTTGAGATCATCCTGGCCTAATCCCCTCTTGAAAAACCAAAGAAAGAGAGAGGAGATGGGAGGGAGAGAAGAAAGAAACAACCAAGGACACACACACACACACACACACACACACACACACACACACACCTCTTCCCTAATTGGACCAGGCAAACACTGGCCTGGCTCATTTTCTCTGGACTAGACATCACTCTTCAATGGCCTCTTCAATATAATCATTTACCTGCCTGCCATCTGAGTGTCCCTAAGCTAGGATGGCTAATTTCCTTCCAGGTGGCTCTGAGACCTTCCCAGTCTGGATCAGACACCACCTGCAGATCCAGTGTAGAGTATAAAGACAAACAAAGTAGCTGGGCTTCTGAGACCTTCCCAGTCTGGATCAGACACCTCCTGCAGATCCAGTGTATAAAGACAGACAAAGTAGCTGGGCTTCCAGCCCCTAATGAAACCAGAGCTCCCATTTTGACCCTGAAAGTGATGAAGGTAGCTTTTCAGAATTAAAGGAGATATCAGAGTCTCACAAGGAGAAAGACGTGAGGCCAGCAGAACGTCCTTGGAGGCTGTTAGCTTCAGAAAGGGCAATTAAAGGAACAGTGAGTGTGTCCTTTGGAAAGCAGATGGGAAAAGCAACACAAAGTTCCTTTGGAAAGCAGAGAGGCTGGAGCAGCAGGGAGCACATATCAAGGGAGAGCAGGGGGAAAGGGGTATGGTGTGCTGGAGGATGATCCATTACTTAAGGGTACATACTTTTCTCTTCCTGAGGACCTGAGTTCTATTCCCAGCACACACATCAGGTGGCTCACAACCACCTGATAAAAACAACTCCTTAAAAAGACAGAGAGCAGCCAGGCAGTGGTGGCACACGCCTTTAATCCCAGCACTTGGGAGGCAGAGGCAGAAGGATTTGTGATTTCGAGGCCAGCCTGGTCTACAGAGTGAGTTCCAGGACAGCCAGGCTATACAGAGAAACCCCTGTCCTGAAAAACAAGAAAAACAACCCCCCCCCAAAGAAGACAGAGAATGTTTTGCATCCAGAGAAAGTTGCTTGGGATAGTTTCTTCAGTTTTTATTCCAAGCAAGGTTAGTTTTCCCTGGCAAACAATCTACTATTTGTTCAAGAACAAGATGTGGAGCTCTCTACTTTTGGTGCCTGAGGCAATCATCAAGTAGTAAAGTGGATCCTTGGCCGAAAAAAGAAAGAAAGATAAATAAATAAATAAATAAATAAATAAATAAATAAATCCAACCCTGACTTCTAAGCATCAGTCCCCTAATAATCAGTAGTCACGAAATACACCGCCACTGCTCTCATAGACCCCAGATGAGCTTTAACGCACAGAGAGCTTTCAAAAGGAGCTGTTTCAGTAAAGCAGCCCAGAGACTTAGTAAAAGACATGGTGATGTGGGTGGACCTTGAAGTGGCAGAATCGATGCTACAAGAGATTTACTAAACTTTCTTAGGAAATGTGAAGTTACACAAAATATAATGTAGCTCTCCAGGAGTTCCGCCTCCAGTGTGACTGGAAGGTAAGCATACTGACCAGGCCTGTTAGAACTGTAGGAATGAAAGATTTGTACCAGAATGGAAGTTTGGGTTGTCAAGAAAACATCTCTGCTAATGTTTGTCCCCCAAGATTGACCTTCAGTTAGGCTCCATTCCATATAAAAGGAGACAACGGCTTTTAGGTCCATCCCATATCAAAAAACACGCTTCTAAAAGGCAGCTCTAGGGGGCAGCACAGGGCCATGGCATCATTAAGTCTTGGTCTGTCACTAAGTTTCCTATGTTATATTATCAGGAAAAGCATCATTCTCCCAGGTGGACAAGATGAACCTGGATCACAAGTATCCAAAAAGAACAAGACTGATGTACTCAACACATAATTGAGGGCTGGGTTTGGTGAGCACATGCCTTTAATCCCAGCACTCAGGCAAAGGTAGGTAGATCATTGTGAATTCAAAGCCAGCCTGTTGTACATATGAGTTCCAGGACAGCCACAGTTCTCTAGAGAGAGCCTGTTGAAAGAAAGAAAAAAGAAAGAAAGAAAGAAAGAAAGAGGAAGGAAGGAAGGAAGGAAGGAAGGAAGGAAGGAAGGAAGGAAAGAATCCTAAAAGGCTGGATGGCAGTGGTACACACCTTTAATCCCACTGCCTGACCCAGCTTTTTAAAAATGTTTTTTTTTGTTTGTTTGGGTTTTTTTTTGGTTTTTTTTGAGACAGGGTTTCTCCACTGCCCGGCTTAAATTTTTTTTTTTTCGAGATAGGGTTTCTCTGTGTAGCCCTGGCTGTCCTGGAACTCACTCTGTAGACCAGGCTAGCCTCGAACTCTCGAACTCAGAAATCCACCTGCTTCTGCCTCCCAAGTACTGGGATTAAAGGCGTGCGCCACCAACGCCCGGCTTTAAAAATGTATTTTTAATAGTGGATTTGTATCTGTGTGGGGGCCGGTGCACATTAGTACAGGTGCTGCAGAGGCCCCTGGACCTGTAGTTAACAGGTGCTCGGGAGCCACTTGATGTGGATCCTGGGAACTGAATTTGGGTCCTCTGGAAGAGCAGTAACTGGTGAGCTATTGTGGGTTTTTAAGGTGGGTTCTGGATAAAAGGTTTTGGTTTGGAATTCAACAAAGACCCTGGGCTGGGCTAGGCTGCCCATTTAGGTAAAAGGTTCATTATTCGAGTTACTAATGCCATGGACAGACACATGGATAGCCTCATGGCCAGGACTCTGAGGCAAGTTTGGGAGCACGAGGCAGAGTAGGCGGTCCCTTCACACAGGTCTCAGGAGACTAGGGAGGTTTCATGTCATGTGGTTGATGAGTAGGTCACAGCATAGGTCTGTAGTCAGGCTGTGTCTGATGCTCGGGGTAAGGGAAGGGTCAGGAATCTAAATCCTGGAGGAAGGATGAGAGAGGAGTCGTGCTGCCCTGGAGGACGTCTGTGGACCTACTGGTGTCAGCAGCCTGAGCTTGTAAACTTCCTTGAAGATATGAGATTGGCACCTGCCATTCTCCTGGCATCTGGGCACCTAAAGAGCATGTTAGAGGGCCACAGACAGGATATTTCCTTTACAGCAACTCCAGGAGACAGGTTGCTGCAAGCAGGCGTGACTTGAGTACCCCCTAGTTCCAAACTAACACTGAGGATCCAAACTCAGGTCCTGATGCCTGTGTATCCTTCATCCACGGTTCCTAGTCTCAAGAATAACTTTCTTTTTTTGTTTGTTTGTTTGTCTTGTTTTTTTTTTTTTTTTCGAGACAGGGTTTCTCTGTGTAGCCCTGGATGTCCTGGAACTCACTCTGTAGACCAGGCTGACCTCGAACTCAGAAATCCGCCTGCCTCTGCCTCCCAAGTGCTGGGATTAAAGGCATGTGCCACCACTGCCCGGCAAGAAGAACTTTCTAAAACCTCAAGTGGATCATGTTTCCTCTGCTCAGAAATCCCTGGCATATTGTTCTTACTCTAGGGTTGAAATTCAAGGAAGCCAGTGCAGCCCTTACTCACCCCTGCCCCTCAGTTCCCTAGTCAGCTGCACCTCTGGTTCTATTCTTCAGATCACACAGTGTGTTCTGTCTCAGGGCCTTTGCACATCCTGTTCTCTCTCCCTGCGATGTTCCCTCTAGATCTTCTCAGTTTGTTCTTCCCACATTCTGTCTTGTGTTCTCTAGTAAAATCCAAGCTATTTCCCCCAATCCAAATAAAGGATGGAGCATGGGTGGAATGCGCACCATTAAGTTCATATCACTAGAGTGAAGGGGAGGGCCCACAATGCCTGAAGCCTCAGCTGTGGCAGAATCCCAAGCGCATGAAAGGCCCCTTTGAGGACGGACCTGAATCTCCCACATTTTGTTTTCCTTGGGATCACATCTGCCCTAAGAGCACAGGTTTTTGGAGTTCTGCCCAAACAAGTTTGGGACCCCAGGCTTGCTTTGCAGCTATAGGCTCCCTGGAGTCCTTAGCAACAAAGTATCTTCGGGAATTTTGAGAAGTTTTCTTTCCAGTAAGTTCTGCTTGTGACCACACCTTTCCTAATGTGACTGTAGCAAGCCTCATTACTTTACTTCCTGTCTCCCATATTTCTGTCTCTGTCTCAGTGTAGGAAGTTGCTGTGGAGTGTATTTGATCTCTGCTGAGGGTGGAGGCTTCTGTCCACAGCACCTGGGAAGTGAATCCTTTGTAATCTTTTTTAAAATTAATTAATTTTTAAATTTTACGTTAATTTTGCCTTAGTGTTTTGACTACATGCATTACGTCTGTGTGAGCTAGTAGACCAAACTCTCCCGACCCTCCTTCTTTATTTACACCCTGTAACTTGCATGAACCACTCACCCATCTGCTTGCTTACCCATAAACCCACCTGTCCACCTGTCCATCCATCCATCTATCCATCCATCCATCCCTTTGCCCATTTATCTACCTGTCTGTTCCCTCATCCATCCATTTACCCATTTGTTCACCCACCCAAGCATATTTTGCACCTGTCCATCTACCCACCTTTGCATCCATCCATTCTTCCATCTGTCCAGTCATCTATCCAATATTCCACCTAACAGATATTTTGTGCACTATGTATACGCTGTGCACTGATCTAGACACTGTGATGTCTTAGTAAGTGAAAGAGAAACAATCTGTGATGTGTAGTGCTTGCCTTCATTCAAAGTTATTTGGCAGGCTGAGGCAGGAAGATCAGGAATTAAAAGGCCAAAACAAACAAAGCAATTTTGAGGCCAAAAAATTTAAGATTATGTCACAAAAACAAGGCAAACAATGCTCAGAAGATGGAAAACAGGTTCCTACTGCTGGGGAACAAAAGTGAACACGGGGTTGGTGGGGATCAGGTTGGTGAGACTCGATAAATTCCTGAATTAGGAAGAAGGGCACAGGAGCTATGAGGGTTCAGCCCCTCGCTGTGCTGGTATGAGGAGCCTCCCTGACATCCACAGTGCTATGAGCTTCACCAGGACACCCATGCTGCCAGGAGCTCTGTCCTGGCTTCCTTACCACGAATCAAAATAAATCTTCCCTCTGTTGTTTCTGTGAGATACTTTGGTCATAGTGACAACTGATTACATGTGATGGCCTGCTTTTCAGAGTTCACACATACTTTTTTTCCATAGCCAGCAGATAAAATGCCAAAACTCTGATTCTCAAAGAGGATCTCAAATTTGGGGCCAGCCTGGGGTACGTGATGAGATCCTATTTAAAAAAACCAACCAGACAAGAGCTATTCTGGACACTGGAATACACACCTGTAGCTTCAGCACTCAGGAAGTGGAGGCCAGAGGAAACCCATCTTTTTCTTTCAAGACAGGGTTTCTCTCTGTAGCCCTGGCTGTTCTGCAATTTGCTGTGTAGACCAGGCTGGCCTCAAACTCAGAGATCCACCTGCCTCTGCCTCCCGAGTGCTGAGAATTAAAGGTATGTGCCACCACTGCCTAGCACATCTTTTTTTCATGGATGGTTCATTAGGCTCCATTGCCTTGAGGCCTATGGTAAGGATGGACATCACATTTGGTGACTTAGAGGAGGCTGCTCATCTCTGTGGTGGCAGGAAGCAGACAGGAAGGGACCAGGTGCAGATTATCTTTTCCGAGAGTATACCCAGGTATCTAACTCCTACTGGCTCCACCCTGAAGGGCTTCCCTTACCACCCAATAGCACTACAGGCTGTGGACCAAGCTTTTAACATATAGACCTTGAGGGCGGTCCAGATCCACACAGTAACACATTTCCTCGATTTCAGCCACTAGAGAGGCTCAGAGGTCCTCTCAGTCTCACAGCATGCCTGGTTGGGAATTCCCTCACATTTCTCCTGCAGGAGGTTGACCTTCAGGAACAAATCTTCCAAGCCCTTGGTCAGGCCTTGTGGATCCCATCTCTTCCCTAATCCAAGAGTTTACTAAATCAGGTCTCCACCTAATTTCCTGGCTCAAGTGTGCTCCCTGGACCCTTAAGATAAATTGCTCCTGACATGAAAGCTTGTGCTTGGGTCGTGCTGGGATCTCTGCCGGGTTTGCAGTAGTGATAGTGGGAGAACTGACCCTCCTCTAAGGTCTGGCTTTGAGGCCCATCGGTTGCTACGGCTGGAACCAAGAACCTCATGCATGTTGAGAAAACGCTCTATCCGTCAGGCCTTGGCCTATCAGTAGACTCAGGATGTGCCTCTGCTTAATCTGATGGTGTGGGCTGCCGGCTCTCTGTACACCATAAGGGGCTGCTGGCCTGTACCTCACTCGTCAGAGCCTTGCCCAGTTCATTTTCAATTAGTGTTTTTTGTGGACAAGAGTATTGTACTCTTGGAATTTGTTCATCTGGGAGAACCCTCAGAGGCCACATGATTATGGTGTTGATAACTTTATCCCTCCAGCCTCGTGGAACTTGAGCTTGGAGGATTTTAACATTTTTAGAAGTTCCCTAACCTAAATCCCATATCGATGTACCTGAGTGCTCTTCATTCTTCCGTGCCAGCTGACATTGCTGGCATTGGGACTGACTTCCTCAAAGTTGCCCAGAGTTCTAAGTATGGGATTGCTGATTTGTCCCCACCAAGCTGGAACCCAGGAATGATCCCAAAGCTGGGGAAAATGGACACCTAAAACCTCACATGAAGTGCAATGTGTACCAGAACAGTCATGCACTGAAGCTCAGTCCCTCAGTGCAGTGGAGGCGAAAGGTAGGTCATGAGTGCTAGCTCGGCCCTTAGGCATGGGCTATTACTGCATTACTTACTACTGTAACGGGTGTCTGGACACGTTCCCTTGCTCTTCTGCTGTCTGCCACAGACAGTGCAGCAAAAAGCCAGATGTGACCCTTGACCTAGGACTTTCTAGCCTGGGGAATCCTAGAACAAATCTGTTCTTAGACTTTTTCTTTTCTTTTTTTTTTTTTTTTTTTTTGAGACAGGGTTTCTCTATGTAGCCCGGGCTGTCCTGGAACTCACTCTGTAGACCAGGCTGGCCTCGAACCCAGAAATCTGCCTCCCTCTGCCTCCCAAGTGCTGGGATTAAAGGGGTGCACCACCAACGCCTGGCAAATCTGTTCTTTATAGAACACTGAATCATGGTTCTGCCGTGACGTCACACGGTAGACTAATAAATGCCACAGTGATTACCTGTTTTGAAGGCAAAGCCTAGAAGACCTGATGGCTACCCCTGTGGCAATAGCCAGGACCTCCCAGCTAGATTAAGGTGTAGTGACTGATGCCAACACTGAAGACTGAAACACCACAGTCACTGTTCTTCCCAAGGGACCAAGAGAAAACCAGAGAGCACCTTTGACAACCAGAAAAGCATCTTTAATATCTTGAAGCCATAAGACACAGCTGAAACCCTTAGATGTGATCCTGAGGCTGCAGTTAAAGGTTCAAGCCACAGCCTCACAGGATCTTGTGTATGAAACGTAGGGCAATGAGCTGGACGCAGGACCCTGAGACTAGAAAAAGGACGTGTGGGAGGACTCGAACCAGCCCAAGTCCTGATCTGAGGAACAATGGGGGAGTGGCCAGGTGCTCCAGGGGAGTGTTCCTGTTCATAAGCCAGACTTCTAGATGCTGGCTATGTACCTTGCAACTCAAGATAGAGCCCATTTCAGCCCTTCAAAGGAATAAGGGAATTTCTAGAAATTTTATCTATGTATTACTGAGGTCATTTGTTTCCCAAAGTATGACCACAATACATAAACTGGGAACTATCTAAGGGTCAGGGACTGGTTTTAGATGCTGTGCTGTCTAGGTGTATGGGTTGCAGGTTGGTGACCCTCTTATTCTGACCTGGTCCCTTCAATGGCAGGACAGGCCCAGTAAGCGGTGTCTCTTGGGAATTGCATGATAAGAAGGTGGGGGTGAGACCACAGAGCCTCAGACTGCTGTGCCTTACACTTCTTACACTAGCTACCTCGAGGGTTAGGTCCCGTGTGAGAGGGGCTGCATGAGCAGATTCTCTGTGCTCCTGTGTTTACCAATAGCTCTGTCAGGAACCCCCAAATGACTAACTTCAGGGCAAAGAGCAGCCCACGTGTCAAGAGGCTAGTGTGGCACCATGACCTCCTCTAGGAATCTCTGTAAAGCTGTGGCCCAGCAATGAGGAGTGTGGTCTCTAGGATAAAACTATGAGGTTCAGGTAACTGTGGAGTGGGGATACAGATGGCAAAGTTCTCCAGACCTGGGCTGGGATCCTGATGCTGATTGGCACTGTTGAGCTGGGACACCTGCCAGGCCATGGCAGCCTTTGAAGCCTAGGCTCCCCTGAAGTGGAGCTGTCCCACTCTGCAGGCAGTGCTGAGGATCAAGAAATAGGTTGGGCACCAAGGAGGACCCCTTCCTACACAAACTGTCTTGCCCTATTTCTTCACTCTGGGGCCCCCTGACCTTGCTGTGCCTTAGTCTTTTGTCAGTGACGAATGGGATCATGCAATGTGTTCAAAAGTCAGAAAAGTGAGGGAATGCAGGTCCCAAGACTAGCCTTGGCCCAGATACTACTGGTGGCAGGTTCAGAGTAGGAAAGGCACATGAGTTACTGCCTGTGTAGACTGGGCAAGGAAAAGAAACCCTAGGGTGAGATCTGAGCACAGCACAGACCTACTGAAGGAACATGAAGTCTAGAGTGGCCAGTGCCTAACCACAGGCTCCTGGAGTGATTCAGAACATGGAACAGGTGTTGGGGAGCAGGGGAGGCAGATGGGATAGCACCAGAGGGGCCCAGTTGGGCAGTATTGGCCAGGAGGAAGAGGCAGAGATATAGTTATTGCTACACCGAAAGGCTGTGAAGCCTCCGGGGCACGGTCAGTGGGACTTTAAGGCTGCCAAGGCAGTGAGGAATGCTCAGGCTACACTGCAGGAACTTGAGACAAGCCCACGGAGGAAGCCCAGCCACTCTTCTTGGGTCATTCAAGTACTGTATTGTGGACACACTGCCACCACAGCTGTCAGAGCAGTCAGGAATGTCTCCCTAGAGGCCCAGGGGTTTCTCTGGACCCTGAAGAGTCCCTGTCAGACAGAATGGAGTGGCAGAGGAGGGAGGCAGTAGTGAGTAGTATGCTGGGTTTTTCTGCAACTCTAGGAGGCTGGAAAGGAGCATCAAGAACAGGGTAAGAGCCAGAGGTGCAGGAGGTAGGGAGAGGTGGAGACCATAAGGGTCCATGCCCATGACTGCAGTGGTGAGTGAGGCCCAAAGGTTCTGAGCGTAAGACCTCCCAGCTAGGATGCATGGCTTCCTGGTCCAGATCTCAGTACTCCTGCAGAGTGGGGAGGTGTCTGTGCACAGGTGTCTGGAGCAGCCTAAGTAGTAGTGGGGAGATGGCCAGAAGCCAGGAGTACAAGAAAAGATACAAAATAGATTTTGTGTACCACCATCTCATCCATCTCAAAGGTGACCCACCAGAAAGGCCCTGGGAAGTGCAGCTGAAGGCCAGAGGGCTGAGGGTACTGGACTGCTCAGTAGACCACCACTAAGCCTCTGAGTTGACTCCTGCAGGTGAATACATGGGAAGGCAGATCCTCTGATAGGGACCTTGTTTTCTTCCAGAAACCACATAAGAAGCCAAACAGTGTGGGTACCAAGGAGAGGAGGGTGTCCCCTATCACCTGCCCTCTCTCTTGTGCTCATGTGCTGGTGTGCACACTCACAGATGGGCCTGAGCCAGAGCTGAATCCGCTGCTCTCACACGCCAGGAGTGGCTGCCCCTGCCGCCGTCCTGCTGCCTGTGCCATGGCACGGAGTCTGAGACAGAGAAAGGCTTAGCACTGGCAGTGGCTAAGGCTTGGCACCTCCACCTTGGGACGCTGGCACACGGGGTTCCTGTTGTTCTTCTTGGCTCCAGGAACACCCTCCTCATTTGCAGGAAGGACACAACACCGGGAGGTGGTGACAGGGACTCTATGTCACCCTCTTGTTGATCAGAGCAGGGACCCAGGAGCCAGGCCAGAGGGGATGTGCAGCTGGTAGGAGGAGGACCTCAGCAGGGCTGGAGGATCTCTGTGGGAAGGGGGCTTGGCCACTTGGCCTGCCCTTCATCCCACTCTGGATTTTCACACATCCACAGCCAGCAGCTGGTCCCCATAATCCTGGATGAAGGCTGCAGACGACTGTCCTTGCAAAAATAACTCTGAGCCCGTCCCCATGGGAACAGGCTCTTGAGAGCACATGCGCTGGCTGAGGCCCACACAGAAGGCCCACAGGGTGCACTCCTGCACACAGTGGCCAGGGTCATGGCTGTAGGCGCTCCAGGTACTGTGGCAGGGGGTTCTCCTTTACATACTTCTGGATGTACCAGCAGGTGAGGTGGGCCCTCAGGTCTTCCTCCACCACGAAGTCCAGGGCGGCCTGGGTCAGCAGAGGGAGAACAGCTGTTAGAGGAGCACCTTGCTTGGGGACTGTGGCCCACTGTAGCTCAAGAAAATTGGTAGTCACCAGCTCTGTTACTGCTCCAGGTTCTCCATGTGGCTACCCTTTCCACTTTGCCTAGGCCAGCGTCTTTAGTTCCCTCCCTGGTAACTGAGTTAATGCACAGATAGGCCAGGTCCTGTATGGCAGAGCATGAGGCCCAGAAGCCCCACAGGGAGGGTAAAGAGGCCTATCTAGGAGAGCCAGGAACAGGGAGTAAGGGAGAGAGACAGGATTGGGAAACCAGTATAGGGCTCTTCTGTGAGCCCAGGGGTGAGGGTTGCACCTGAAAATCATTCTTTGCTTCACCTGTACTTGGTCCTCAGGCATCCTGGAATTCTGAAGTGCTTGGGAGAGGCAGGTGGGGACAGAGGACCAGGGCATGAGGCCACTAACTTGGACACTCATCTACTGTGCATCACCAGGGCTACCTAAACAAGTACTGCACGCCAAGTCCTAGTCCCAAGGTGGAGTCAGGCTGTGGGGCTCCTATGCTCAGAAGAGTGGCTGCCTGCCACAGAGGGCCTAGGAGCACCATAGGCAGTATCCAAAGGTCTTCCACTGCCACCTGCAAACTCGTGGCCAGATGGGCCTGTGAAGCTATGCTGTGGTCTAGAAGCAAATCAGAGCTAACCAACAGTCTATCTTCTCTGTAAGGGGAGGGTGATAGCTGTGTCCTGGTCTGCTGCCCATCCTACCTTGGCCAGGTGCTTGGCAATGCCACGCCCACGGTAAGCATCTGGGACCTCTGTGTGTTGCAGGTCCACGATCCGCTTGCCCACATACTCATAGAGCAGGACAGCCCGGTCATGACATCCTGGAGCAGAGACAGAAACAGCTGAAGTGTGGACTCCAGGGGCCCTTGGAGCTTCCTTATGTCCCAGAGTAGGGACATGATGGCATTCCTCAGAGGGCTGTGTGTAGTGTTCAACGGGGCACTCTCTGCAACAGGCTGGTGCCAACGACACTCTACTACCCACAAGTCCTTGCTACTGTCATTCCCCTCAGCTAAACCCCCTTTCTAAGGTCCAGCACAGGACATGACAGAGCCCGTCACATCCTTGACTTCAGTGGAGGAGGAGGAAACAGGAGGTGGTATCAGTTAGAACGTAAGGCTTGCCAATCTCCCAACCAAGACCCAAGCTAAACCAGAGTTCACTAGGCACAGGAAGCAGGAACAAATAGGTACCCACCTTCCCAGTCTTATCAGGACGAGAGTTTACCAGTCTACCAAAAATCCTGCTGGCAATGTGACTGGGGAAGTTGCTCCAATCACAATCTGTAGTTCTGTCTGTCTGTCTGTCTACCCATCTAGTCAATATTTACTGAGTCACAAACACTTTTGAGGTGCTGGGCATACAGCAAGGGACAAGGATCTGCCCTCATGGCTAAGAGAAACAGGAGAAGCGAGTAGTCCGTAATATTCAGTAGAAGGGAAATGGTTATGAGGGATGCTGGATCAGGGAGATGCTCTAGCCAGAACACCTGTGCAAAGGCTCAGGCTAGGAACTTTATCCAGCAGCGAGGATGCTGGTATGGCTAGAGTGGACCAAGGGATGGGGAAGGGACATGGTAAGTGTTGTAGCTTCTTAGTTGTCATGACCTAAGTCCTCAGCAGAGGGTGAGAAGGTAACTGGAAGTGCCAACTGCTCTAACGGGGTCCCGTTTGGAGGACTTGCTGGTAGTTGGGGTGTGCTCAATGAGAAAGAGGCCAAAGGCAAACCTAACATTTTTTATTTGAAGGGATTGCCTTGGTATGAAAGAAATGCTCAAGCCGGCAAGGGGAGAGGGAGAGTCATTATGGCAGCAGTTGCCAGAGAGCTCCAGGACAAAGCCCATTGGCTGGGAAGGACACAGACAAGGGAAGAACAAAGAAGAACAAGTGCAGGCAAGGCAGGAGAGGCCAGATGGGATCACAGGGTTCCCTAGCAATAGAATAAAACATGTCAACGCCTGTCTGTCTTGTCTTTTTTTAGACAGGGTCTCAGGGAGCCTAGGCTGGCCTAGAACTTACTAGAGTTGGGCTTGGTTTGTTTGTTTATTTATTTAAATTTATATGAGTACACTGTAGGTGTCTTCAGACACACCAAAAGAGGGCACTGGATTCCATTACAGATGGTTGTGAGCCACCATGTGGTTGCTGGGAATTGAACTCAGGACCTCTGGAAGAGCAGTCAGTGCTCTTAACCACTGAGCCATCTCTCCAGCCCCAGAGCTGGGCTTGAATGCTCTTCTTTCTTTTCTTTTTTCTTTGTTTTTTTTTTTTCCAGACAGGGTTTCTCTGTGTAGCCCTGGCTGTCCTGAAATTCATTCTATAGATCAGGGTAACCTTGAACTCACAGAGATCTGCCTGTCTCTTCCTCCAGAGTGCTAGGATCAAAGGTGTATGCCACCACTGCTGGGCTAGATGATCTATGTACCTCACATATTTTAACTTTTAAACAAGCTGCGTTTTACATGTTCAAACTTTCATGTGACACAGAATCAGCTCCTAAATGCTGCACGGGTCCTTCCCCTGCCTGGACCAGGCGTTGTCACAGGGAACAACAGGTTCAGGAGAGGATCACCTTCCATACCCACTCCAGGACCTTCGAGGGTTCTGTCTTCAGTGTTCAAGTCTCTTGTAAGTCCCAGGAGGGAGACTGACTCATGTCATTTCCACAGGTAGACTCCTGAGATCAGAGTCATGCAGTCACACAGGGGCTGGAGGCAGAGTGCGACCCATACCTCCCCTCTTTGAGCTATGTGTCTTGGCTCCTTTTCTTCTCCTGAGACAGGGTCTCACTATGGAGCCCAAGCAGGACTAGAACCCAGAGTGCTGCAATTATGGACATGCTTCACCACAGCCAGCCAGAGCGCTTTGTTTATGGACTATGCCCTCTTCTTCCCACCTCCAGACCTAGAATGCCATCTCCCTTCTCAGCCAGATCTACAAAGGCCATGGCCTCACCCTGTGCTGAAACTCATTCCTTAGATTGAGTTATTCTGGGGCTGTGCCCAAGGCCCAGCTGTGACCTCCACAGTCACCCCCTACAGCTTCAAGACATGGGACCCAAGTCTGGTTCTGTACTTGTTGGGGCCAACTAAGACACTGACTGCCCACTATGTTCTGGCTGTGTTTGGAATGAACAGAATGGACACAGCACTCCTTCACGTTTTAGTAAGGGAGACACAAATGACATGAGTCTCAGGAGATGGGCTCAGAGAGCAGAGAAGGGGTAGGAAGCAGGGGCGAGAGCTATCATTATAAAGAAGACATCTGGTTCTTGTGCAAAATACCTGAGGGAACGAGGGACCAGGACACTTTGGTGTGAGGACTCCAAGTGGTAAGAGCAGAAGAAACAAAATCCTTAGAAGCCCAGAACAGCATGGAAGCCAGAGTTGCTGGCCCTAGTGAATCAGGCAGTGTAGGGAACCAGGTGATGGGGATCCTAGGGCCACCCAAAGACCAGCTTAAGCTCCCAGCAGCCTTGGGTGAGTGCCTGAGCTCTTGCAAACTTGCTAATGTCTTCAGTCTCTTCTTGTTCTCAACTCCACGGAGCCTAAGCCTATGGGCAGCCCTGGGATATCACAGTGATTCTCTGCCTGGGCCTTTGGTGTCTAGTTGTCAGGACCAGTCACCATCTTGTCCTCATAAACCTATCCAGGGTAGATACCCAGGATATATCTCTCAAAAACCTACTTCTTCCTACCAGATGCCTGCTGGGACTGGAGGTGGACCAGTGGCACATGGCAACCCCAAGGCCTGCCCCCCCACCCCCGGTCTCTGTGCCTTTGGGGAAATCCCCAGAGAACAGCCAAGTCCCCAGCAGGTGTTTGCTTAGGCCTGCAGAGGTCCATGGGCCTGCTTTCAGATAATGGCAGCAGGCTCCAGCCACAACCCAAATGCAGCCTCTCCCTATGGCAGCCACTAAGAGTTTGATTAGCTGCCCGATGATCTTTCCACTTGCTACATCTATACCCAGGGCCTCCCAGTTGGACATCACCTTCTTATTCCAGGTTTTCCCTCAGAGGCTTCTTCCCCTGACCATCCTCCACCATGGACAGAATACACACATGGCACTGCCAGCTATAATGACCCCCAACACCTGTGCTGCAGATGAGTAGTCACTGCCACCTGGATTAGTGGCAACCTAGGCTAGGCTCTGAGTGCCCCAGACCTAGACAAACATATTGGGGGCAGTGCTGGACATCTAGGAACTGGAGGAACCAGCTGGGCTCAGTTCTGGTTCTGTCTTCCTACTTGGGGGTACAGAGAATTCTGGGAGGGATTGGAGTGAGCCTTCTTGCAACAAGTAGCAATCCTAGAGCCTAGAGAGCTGGCTCAGCAGTTAAGAAGGCTTTCTGTAGCCAGGCAGTGGTGGTGCATGCCTTTAATCCCAGCACTTGGGAGGCAGAGGCAAGTGGATTTTTGAGCTCAAGGCCAGCCTGTTCTTCAGAGTGAGTTCCAGGACAGCCAGGACTACACAGAGAAACCCTGTCTTGAAAAACAAAACAAAACAAACAAAAAGGAGGGCTTTCTGCTTTAACAGAGGACCCCACTTCAGTTCCTAGAACCCACATCTGACAGCTCACACCTGTCTGTAACTCCAGCTGCCCAATCTGATGTCCTCATTTGACCTCTACAGACAGGCACTGGAATGCATGTTGTCTGTATAGACACACAAGCACACACACAAAAAAATAAAAACAGATCTTTAAACGCATACACACAAACCCTGAGTGGCTGATACCCTGGCTGAGGGAAGTACAAGAAGGCCATGGAAGGGGCTGCAGGCGTGGGTCTTGTCTAACGTCTTCCAACCTTCAGATGACAACAACTCTCAGAAGGCAACCTGAGGTTCCATTCTGGACTAGTTGTCCATCAGACTTGTGCCTGGGTCTCCCATCCATGAAACAGTGGCTACACGCCCAGCATTTTCAGAGCTTCAATCTGGGGTCATGTACACTTGCGTTCCAGTCTCCTCCTCATCAATAAACTCCCTCCGTGTTTCCTGTCACACCTGCTCAGGACTTAGACATTTCTTCCCATCCCTGCTCACACTGCTTGGACTTGTGCAGTACCCAGCTCTCCATCAGCACAGCCTTAGGGTTCCTGGTCCATGGCATCTGTCCTCTTTCCCAGGCATTTTCAGGAACCCAGAGCGCTGAGGGTCAAAGCCACATCCAAGCTCACATTTCCAGGTCCTATATTATTCAGCCCCGCCTCCCAATCTCCCAGCCTTCTACCTGTCACTCCTCTATGCTTGAACCACTCCTGGCTGCTTTGAAACACACAATGGGTACTGCAGGGCCTTTGCTCTCAAAGGCTTCTTTCCCTTGGTGCCTTTCTCCACAGCTACAGTTGTTTCTTGTCTCTTTCAGGTCTCTTCTTAAATACCACCTGCTTGGAACTTAATGCCAAACAGCGGCTCTGCACCAATATACACTATTTCTGTGCAGCCTCACTTCTCCCAAGGCCTTTGTTTTATGAGATGTTATGCAATTCATTTGAGACCCATCTCCCTCTTTAGACTGCCAGCCTCAATAGTCCTGGGCATTCTGAAGACTGCTAGTAAACAGTGGGTACTCAGTTAACTGTTGGCCCAGGCTGTGCAGGAGGAGCTGAGGAGAGGCTGCTCGCCTCTAGCCACGGTCTCCCTATCAACAGGCGGCAGGCTGCAGAACGAGTTAAATTAAAGGATACGGTCTGTTCACTGCCAGCTCTCAGTGTACTGCCCTTTTGACTGGACAGACCCATTTGGAAGAGAAAGAAAGAAAAAAGTAGCCCAAGGGTTCTGCCTTTCTATTTGTGGATCTGGTGCGCCTCCACAGTCACCTGGAGAAGCAGAGCCTCCCTGGAACTAAGACAACTTCAAAAAAGAGGATCTGAAAAAAGCCTCAGATAAGGCCTCGCAAGTGATCAGGGCCAAGTGTCACTGTCAGCTGAGCTACCATTAGCATGACAACAGGACTTGTTTCTCTATGGCAAGAATATGGCAAGGGGCAGCTGGGCCCAGATTTGAATATGACTCTGGTCTTGTAAAGGCTGGGCAGGTCACACTTCCTGCAGTCTCAGCCTCAGTTTACTCATCTGTAAGTGGGGCGGTATGTCACAACACAGGAAGTAACAGCTGCCTCCACGGTGGTTAGGTGGCACAAATGGGAGACTAGGCCTCCTCTGCTTGTGACCAAGTGCAGGTCACAGAAGGTTGGCTCAGGAAGTCAGGATAGGCTTACACTTGACTGCTTACAAACTACTGGCCAACCTCACACAAGTGCATCCCTCCAATCAAAATAAGCACAGTGGCTAGGTCGGTCTCCAGGGGGCCCAGCTGGGAGTGGGTTACAGAGAGCTCAAGGTCCCATATTCTACAATCTTTTCCAGCCCCTAGGATCAACAGGAGGAGTGTCAGTCGCTGGTACAAACGCTACAGAAGATAAGGCCTTGACCTCTCTATCTGGTCTGAAAAGTAACCATTTATCTATGGTTATCAGCACTTGCTGTGCACCAAATGTGTCATTCTGAACCCTTAACTGCCACTGCATTTCATCCAAAGCGGTGTGCACTACAGCTACCCCACTGCAGATTCAGGGAGAACGAGGCACATATCGACTAGACAAGTTGGCCAAAGTCTCCGAACCACCTACCCGCCTCCTCCTCCAGGCCACACATTCCCTGGGTTATGCCCCAGGCCCGCGAAGGCTCCTCCAGGGCGGCAGGAAGCAACCGAACACCCAGGGGTGGGGGTGGGGGGTGGCAGGCCACCAGCGACCTGCTCTCTGGGATCCAGGGTGGCAGCCCTCCGTCCGCGATGCCGGAGGACGGCTGCGCTAGCAGGTGCGGGCTGCCTGGGCCGGCGCGCTCCGGCGGTGCCAGTCGGGGTTCGGGAGCCCTCCCGCCCCGGGATCCGTCCGCCCGCAGGTCCCGCCCCGTCCCGCCCGCGCGCGCGCAAACAAAGGCAGCGCGGTACCGTTGAGGCGCACGGAGAACTGGCGGCGTTGGCGGTCGTGCTCCACGCGGATGGGGCCGCCCTGCTCCAGCGCGCTCGGCGGTGTAGCGTGCGCCATCGCGCGCGCTGAGACTGGGGACCGCGGGCCGCAGCGAACTGACTCTTCGGCGGCGCGGGCCGGAGAAGGGGGCGGGGCCGGAAATCAGCTGTGAGTCACGTGCGCTGCGCGCACCGTCTGTTTGGATACATTCCTGGGGTCTCTTAAAGAGACCGCGCTGCGCGTTTCGCTCCGGGCCTCAACAATGATGTGCTGGCCCATCAAGGGTGCCGACTGTCCTCCGGAATGCCCCAGAATGATCATTAGGACTCACACGGACCCATCTGAAAAACACGCAATGACCTGTGTGGCAATTCTGATCTTCCCCGCGACAGCCATCGAATATTAGGCATTGGCCTCACTGCAAGCCTGGGGCATAAATACGTCAGACCCCTTTTACCGATGCAAGGCATCGACGACAGGCATACCTACTCTCAGCTGGAACCGTGCGGGCTGGCGCTATGCAGCCTGTCCGCTCTGGGCTGCTGTAGCTGATATTTAGAGATTACCCTCAGGCATGTTTGGGAATGGGTGAAAAGCCACCCCGCCTAAAGAAAGGCAGAAATACGAGGTCCCTTGGGAGGTAGCTACCGGGAACCAGTGTTTTCCTTAAAGCATAGTATTTGGAAAGCCTGGCTACTATGTATGTTCATAGAATCACATCCTGGTTTTTTTTTTGGGGGGGGGGGAGTTTCAAGACAGGGGTTTCTCTGTGTAGCCCTGGCTGTCCTGGAACTCACTCTGTAGACTAGGCTGGCCTCGAACTCAGAAATCCGCCTGCCTCTGCCTCCCAAGTGCTGGGATTAAAGGCGTGCGCCACCACCGCCCGGCTGAATCACATCCTGTTAATTAAGGTACAAATTTGATGTCCGCATCTATGAGACGACCACACAAATAGACATACAGAAAGTTTGAGTGTAACTCAGTGGAATGCTTGAAGGCTGTAAGTTCAAACCTGTACAAAATGTGTGTGTGTGTGAGAGAGAGAGAGACGGGGTGGGGGTGGGGGAGAGGCGCAGGACAGACCAACCAGGAAGCATTTTATACCTAAATGGAGATTTTTGTGGGCTCCCTTCCTTTTAACATAGCTGTGCTCCTTGACTTTTAGCACTATTGACTAAACAGCTTTTCCTAAGAACATCCTATTTCTTAAGAACTAAACAATGTTCACCTTTTCATATCTAGTTTCTTTGCTTCCACCTGCCATCAGCCATGTTGCTGCTGTCTATCATGCTCATCGCTGTGTCAGAGATTTCCCAGTGAGCATGTACCAGTTTTCCATCACGTGTTAATGGGTTGTTGTATTGTTTTGGTTTGCAGCTGCGATGAGTAACTTGCCGTGGATGTCCTCTGGCTAGCATTCCCCTGGGGTAGCTCCCAGGAATATACTGCTGAATATACAGCTGGTGTATATTTAGTTTTGTGAAAAACTGCAAGGTCCTTTTCCAAATGTACAACCTTACATTGCTACAGAGAGTCCTGTAGGTTGCAGTGGGCATTTTGTCATTAGTGGCAGTGACTGGCTCTTGAACCTTTTCCCAAGCTGCCAGGCCATTTACATATCCATTTAATGAACACTTTCCTCTGGGTTTTTTTTTTTCCCCCACAAATTTTTCATTTGACTTCTTCCAGTTATTTTTATTGCTTGGTTAGGGGTCAGACATACTATTGAGAGAATCTTTGCTGAGCAAATAATTTCCTTTTCTTAAAAAGTGTGTGATGTATCTCAGCATTTGTAAACAAAGGAAGGCCGAGGTGGGTCATTATATGCAAAGTGACTGAAAGGGCTCCACCAATCAGAGAGGGCTGTGAGCTTGTCTGAGTCGGGGCTGGAGGCAATTGTGAACTAGGAAGATAAAACCTGTGAGTCTCAGGTGACTTCGCTTCTAAAGCATGTAAGTGGAGAAGGTCAAAATATGTTCCTGGACAGTGTCTGAACAGGTCACTCATCTGCAGGCTACTGGGCATAACTGCCCAAGTACCACTTCCTGGGGAAGTCCTGTGCATTTATGTCTACAGATGTGGCATCTGACCAGCCAGTCTGGACCAGGGGAGAGTCTGGTCTGATAAGCCAGTTCTCAATCAGGTTGTGACCCTCAAACTACCCTTTCACAGTGGTTGTCTAAGACCATTGAAAAATGGATATTTATATTACAATTAATAACTAACAAAATTACAGTTATGAAGTAGCAATGAAAATAACTTTATGGGGGGTCACTAGAACATGAGGAGCTGTATTAAGGGTGGAAGCCTTAGGAAGGTTGAGAACCACTGGTCAAGCACAATCCAGACTCTCTTTTCTTTGACTCTTTCTTCTCTGCTTATGTCTCTTTACTTACTGGGGTCTGTAAGCCCTACAGAAATCCCTTCTGGAAGCCAAGGATGGTACTGGTCTGTAATCCGAGGACTTGGGAGGTCAAGGTAGGAACTCAAGGCATTTCTCAGCTACATCCTCAGCTTCAGCTATACGAAACCCTGCCCACCCAAACTAAATACATAAAGTCCTTTCTGACAAACAAAAGAACAATGCGAGCAATGAAAACATTTGCTAGAGTCACTGAGTGACTCAGTACTGGAAGCTTCCAAACGGCTGTGCCTGCTTGAGTCTCACGAGGAACAGAGGATGGACCAGCGAGTGGATCTGACTTATTTGGGTGCCCTCGAGTCCACTGGGTATGTATTGAGCATCTCCTGTGGAGACACACATGAGCAAAGCAGAGGAAGCGCCCCGTGCCTGTGGTATCGCTCCACAGAAGTGCATCTGAAGGATGCAGAGGTCAGATGGGGCAAATCCTCCCAGATCCAGCTGCTTCTGGGATCATGTGTTCCTGGAGGCAATTTGCTCTCAGATAGGGTGTCCACACCAGGCTTTAGCTGAGATGGAGTCTTTTTAAGGAAGACTCAAAGGAAGTAAAGGGGTGAACGAGTTGGGTGGTAGAGGGAGAGGGGAGAACAGTCCGGCAGAGAGAAGAGCTAAAGCAAAGGCACTGGGTTAAGTTTAAGAGCGCTGGTGGGAAGCTGCTGACTGCCATGAAGTCAGCAGGGCAAGGGCCTCTCACACCGAGTGGCAGGGGTGGGATAGGGGGAGGGGGCGGGGCGGGGCGGGGCGGGGCAAGTCCTCTGCAGGGCAGGTTATTCATGATTTCAAGCACATATATATATATACAGAATAGTAAAATACAGTCCTATGGATTTACATGGTTGCTGTTTGTTCTCATTTAACAAAATTTAAAGGCGGTTTATATACAGTAAGAGCTCCTTTGAGTAGGCATTCCACAAGCCGCTGAACCACCACCTCCACCACTCCTCCGTCTAAAACAACGTCCACCTGACGCTTCTTTCAACCCCTTCCCCACCTACCTGACCAGTTTTTGGTCCCTGTGCTTTTTTGCCTTTGCCACAGAGTGTCACACACCAGGACCTTGCAGCTTGTGGCCTTTCGCTCCCCCTCCCCCCACTCTGATGCCCCTGCAGTTGGCTGGTTGACTGGGCCACTCAGCACCCGGTCACTTCGCTGCTCCATAAGATCTGGGAAATGAAGCTATGAACCCCTCTGCTAACTGTGCAATGGTGGGCCAGAAGTGAACAGGGATCAGGGACCCTGCACTGGTCCCAAGGACAGTGACAACATGGCTGTTGTTCCGTTCCCGGTCCTAAGCTCTGCCCCCTAGTCCCCATGACTAGGAGGTCTCCATGGAGGTACCTCCAGATTGTGGACACTTTGACCCTTTGCTGTGCTACTGTGACCATCCTGGGAAGAAATAAAGATATTCTAAAGACATCGTTGTGGCTCTCCATCTGGCAGACTGTTGAAACAATCATGTTGAAACAACCATGAGGAAGTAGGAATTTCCCCAGGAATTGCCTGCTGGGAGAAGGGAAAGACACTAGCCACAAGGAACTTGACAGCCGAAAGAGGTCTCACCCAGGTAACAAGCTGTCAGACACTGTAGGATGAGACTGAAGCCCAGACAATGACTGGCAGGTCCACAGGAAGCAGGAAAGCAGGACCACACCTTGTCTGCACTGCTTGGATGTGCTTATCCTTGGCTCTCAGTTTACACTTTGATCTCACTTCAAGACCTTGAAGACTTGAGGTTTGCTGGAACTCTGTCACTGTGCCACATTGAATACTTTTTCTTTTCCGATTTCTACTTTTAATCTGGCTCTTTTAGTTGTCTTGTTGAGGATGAGTGGCCAGATCTGACTTGGGACACAGGCTGTGACTCCTCCCCCGTCAAGTTTGATAATAGTAACGGAGGACACAACCCCAGGGAGACAGACCTGACCTTGGAAACCGAACAAGCCAGAGACCCCACCCACCTTGCACAAGCCACTTGGCTTGATGTGGGTGCCCTCACCCTATAAGGGAGCTGAAGTTCCACCAGGAGGGGTGTCCACAAGAGCTCAGTACCAGGTCTTGGATGATTCCTGGGTCTGTTTGTCTCCACTGCTGTCAGTTTGGTAATCTTCAGTCAGTTTCCCTTCACTTGTGAAACAGAACTAATGAACATAAACTTGGTGTCCAGGTATCTTAATGTTGGAGACCAAAGCCTGATTAAGACTGGCTCATCTGTCCCTGGGCTGCTGTGTGGTCTTAGGCTAGTCCTATGTTGTCTCTGGGTCTTTTGTTGTTGTTGTTTTTGTTTTTTTTGTGTGTGTTTGTTTTGTTTTGTTTTTTTTCGAGACAGGGTTTCTCTGTATAGCCCTGGCTATCCTGGAACTCACTCTGTAGACCAGGCTGGCCTCGAACTCAGAAATCCGCCTACCTCTGCCTCCCAAGTGCTGGGATTAAAGGCGTGCGCCACCACCGCCCGGCTGTCTCTGGGTCTTATTATCCCTCCACCATGTTCCTGCAGACCTGGCTTTCTGTGTTCTCCAGCTCTGGAGCTCCCACCCCATCTCTCCTTCCAGGACACACACCTTTGATGGACTTGAGTGAAGTGTGCACAGGTGGGATGGTGGTGGCCTCTCTGTTCAGTAGCTCAGCCTGTTTCCTGTTAGCCCTCCACCCTGACCCCACCTTTCTGTCTATAGCTATGTTTTCTGATTAGAAGCATGAGGGGATGCTCATTTTAAAAGCTTAGAAAAAAAAGTAGGAAAATATTAAGATAAAGTCCCACTTAAATCCATCCACCTTGCAAGCCTGGTGTGGCCACATGTCCTTAGAAAGAAGCCTAATCTTGTCACCCATTGTCCACCCACCCACCCACATGTGCTTTCTGAGCTGCAACCACACGTTCTAGACTAGTGACACAGTAAGAGCTGAAGCAAAGTGCCTGCTCACACAGAGACTTGGCACGAACACAGTATTTTTTTCAAAAAATGTCATCAACACATTTGCTGAGTTTTCTGTTTTGATTATTTTGGTTTGGTTTTGGAGACAGGATCTCTATAAAACCCAGGCTGGCCTTAAACTTGCTACCCTGCCTCAGCCCCTGCATGTTCAGACCATAGGCATGAACACTTTTTTCCCACTTAACAATATACTATGAATATTTAATTTGTTTAATATATAGGAAACCACTCTTTAAGATTTTTTTTGTTGATTTTTTTTCTTTGGCTTTATTTCTTATTGTTGCTTTTTTGAGACAGGGTTTTACTCTATCTGGTTGGCCTCAAATACCTGCCTTATCCTCCTGAGTTCTGGGATTACAGGTTTCCACACCACCATGCCCAGTTCAAAAATACTTTGCAATACCATTTTAATGAGGTCATTGTTGTAGTTTAGATCTGAAGTATCCCTTCCAAGACCCACATGTTGAAAGCCAGTCACTGGTTTGACCCTATCAGGGTTGGTGAGCCTTTAAGAGGTAGGGCCTATTAAAGGAGGGTAAGTCACTGGGCTGTACTCTTGAAGAGGGTTGTTAAGCCCTGGACCCTTCTTGTCTTCTTTTACTTTGTGCCATGAGGCTAGTGATTTGTATCATCACAATACTGCCACAGGTCCCAAAGGAGGCGTCTCCAAAGCTGTGGCCCAAACCAAACTTCTTCTCTTTACATGTTTATGACCTTGGATGTTGTGTTAGATTGTCAGAAAGCTGCCAACAGAGTTGCAAAGATATATATATATATATATTTAAGATTCATTATTATTTTTTGTGTATGCGTGTTTTGCCTGCATGTATGTCTGTGTATCATGTTTATGCCTGATGTGTGTGAAAGGCAGATGAAAGCTTTGGGGTCCCTGTTGGAACACCATCCGAGTATAGAGCTGTGTGAATAGATTTCTGAGTGCTTGTGAGAAAACTCCAAGATATCAAGATAAGAGTCTCATGACCTCCATTTCTTCAAAAACAGCATTGTTCTTGGAATGCCCTTTTGGGTGTGCCACATGCAGCTTGCCCTTGTGACTATTCTTTACTCATGTGACTTCTATTATCCCTCAGAGCATAAATTGTTTGATGCTCTGAATAAAGCTGACTATTTGCATGAGACTTTAGCCTGTCTCATTTATTGGCTCCATTCTCCCAGGTCCCACTGGGTAAAAGATGGCCTAGTACTGGAGTTAGGATGGGTGTGAACCACCATGTGGTGCTAGGAATCAAACCTGGATCCTCTGTAAGAACAGCAAGTGCTTTTAACTGCTAAGCCATCTCTCCAGCCCCTGTCAAAGTCTTGTCATCTCTTATCTGTGAGGCATTGGCACAGTGTTCCCTTGCAGACAGCATGCCCACAAAGCCAGTCTGACTGAGGCAGTGCCTTGCAGATGACTTTAGGCTTTGTCAAACTGACAATCAAAGCTAACTATGATAGGCCTCATATTGCATGAAATCTGTCACATCCTTCTGTAGACTCATGATGACTTATCATACCTGGCATAGTGTGAATGCTACAGAAATAGCTGCTATGTTGTCTTTTCAGGAAATAGTATCAATGAAAAGACTGTACATGCTCAGCACAGATGTGATATTTTTTTGTGTGTGGTATGTAGTGTGTGTGTATATATGTGTGTGTGGTGTGTGTATGTTTGATGTGTGTGTATGTGTGTGTGTGTGTATGTGTGTGTAGCGTTAGCATGAGTGTGTGTGTGTGTTTTGGGGCTGGAACCCAGAGCCTTATGAGCACTAACCAGGGCTCTACTACTGAATTATATCTAGTCAGTCCCTGAATGTCTCTGGCCCATGGTTGGCTGGAAACACAGATCTGGAATTTGTGTGGATAAAGGCTTACTGTAGGTTCAGAACTGCGGAAAACCTGCCTCCCATTTTGTCTGTCATCTGCTGAGCTCTGTATGAGTCACATGCAATGGAACTTTAAAAAAAAAAAACCTGTCCCTTATGAATTCTTCTAGAATTTTATACCCGTAAATACAAGTTAGGATCAGTTTGTATCTGTTCTTTATTTTTTTTTATTTTGAGACAGGGTCTCTCTGTGTAGCCCTGGAGGTATAGTTCAATTATAGAACACTTGCATGGCATACATGAGGCCCTAAGTTCAAATCTCCAGTATTACAATATATAAATAAACAAATACAATTTAAATACATTAAAAAATTATAACTAGAATATCTTTGTCTCAGCTGTGGGGTCTAGATCACTTCCAAATTCTCGAATCTCTGAGTGACTATGTACTATTTTTTTTTCCTCTCTTTTCCAAGAATCCTCTCAGGAGAAGGTAGTAGAAACAGCATTGAGTCAGCCTTCTCATGCTCAGCTTCCTGTGTGTCACCTGATCAGCTCAGCTTGCCTACCAGAATCTGGGGCCATGAGATGGAGGTCACAGCCTGAGAGCACCTGAGGACTTTGCACAGCAAGCCTCCTTGGTGACATTTGGGATGTGACCACCATGAGGCTGAGTCCGGAATCTGACGTCTTGAACTCTGAATAAGCAGGGACACCAAGAAGCTGGCCTGACCCATTTGTTTTGTGGTGAAAGCAGCATCAAAAGAACATAGAAGAGCCTGGGCTTGCAGGGTGTTGCTCAAATGAGGAGACATCTGGGAGTCCAACAAGAAGAGACATGTGGTCCTGTGGGACTGCCAGCCTTGCCTGGGATCTGGTCACTGCAAATGTTCACTGTCAACAGGAGCTAAAAAGCAAGCTTTGGCATGGACTCTCTGTGCTTATGTAGTGGCAACGACAGCAGAACATGGTTCACACTGTGGTAGCTGAGGGAGGGGCAATGCCTACCAGTACCTCAAGCAGCAGTGAGGCTGTTCATTTGCTACCCACAGATATCTTCTCTGGGTAGGTATCTGTTTGAATCTTTCATGCATTTTCGTTTGGCTGGATGCTTTTTCGCTCTCCGGTTGTAGGAGTTTTACACATATTCTGATACAAGTCCCGCAGCTGAAATGTTTTGTGAAAATCTTTTTCTCAGCTTGCTTTGAACTTTAAACAAGGTCATTAGCACTTAGTAGTGGGTGCTAGAATCACTGTCAATATTGCCATAATTAGTTCATTGCCCTATTATGACACCGGGGCTAGGGCCATGAGCCCTTAGCTCAGAACTGCCAGTAGCATCTTCCCACCAATTCTTCTTGGTACTCCAAAACCTGGTACTCCAATCCCTCAAGTTAGACTATTTGAGGAAGCCAACAACCTCTTATAGAGCCTAGGGTCATGGTTGTATCTGATATTTATTTATCAAAACCTGTCAGCTGGCCCAGGCTGATTGCTAGAGTTGTTCATGGAAGGGAAGGGAGGTTCTGGGATTTTGACCTCACCCTCCCTGCCCTGCCTGAGACACACAGCCACAGTCTTCCCCAACTCCTAGCCCACACCCACAGCTTGCTTTTGCTGGGTGCCTGTGGACAGGTCTTCTCATCAGAGCCTTGTCTTGTCTCATTTCTGATTCCTATTTACTGAAAAAGGCCACTGAGGTGCAAAGATGAGCTCTACACATTCCTGTAGAGGAGAGGTATAGACCAAGAGCCACTCCAGGGACTCGTACTAATGATAACACTCTCATTCCCCTCTACTCCGGCCTAGTCACACGGGGACCTACTGTGGGTAAACACAACTGCTGAATATCTAGCAGGCTCCACACAGCAGCTTCTTCCAGAATGGTCACATATTAGGGAAGTTCTTGTTCTTGGGTGCTTCTTCTGTTTGACAAACTAAAAAGTCTGAGGATTAAAAACCTGGAGCTTGACTACTGGATCAGATGGGACCTTTCATGTAAAGCCCACAGGTTCAGAGGATCTAGGTACGATGTGGGTACATCTTTGCTAATCATCACAACAGTCCCCAGAGTCCCACTTTATCTATGTCCCCTTCCCCTCCCTCTTCTGGTTCATTCTGGGCCTCCATTTTTGTTCCCATCATCCCTTGGAGTGCTACATGCTGCGCTCCTCTCCTGAAGCTCCCATCACCCGTGTCTACCCAAATTTCCTGGGAGAATCAGGAGGCCCTGCTGGATGCTTGTGCAGAGAGCAGTTTCACCCCATCTGTCTTTAATCGGATGCAAAGGAGATTTTCCCAAGCAGTCCCTTCCACTGTCTTCTTCAGATGCACTCCCATTGCGGAGGAGGGATTGTCTGCACAAGGGCAGTCACTATCACTGCAAATTATTGGAGCCACCCAGATGGCTAAATGCACCACAGCATACAGAAAGCCATTCTTAGAATACTAATGGTGGGGCCCTTGGGAATCTTCCTGCCTAGTTGCTGGACACTCAGCTGATGGGGCCTTTGGGTCAATCCCAGTGGAACTTTGGACCTTGGGGACAGAATAGACCTACTCTTTTATACTAGCTGTTTTTGTTTGGTTACTTTGAGACAGGGTTTCTCTATGTAGACCAGGCTGGCCACAAACTCAAACTCAGAGAGGTCTGCCTGCCTCTGTCTCTTGAATGCTGGGATTAAAGGTGTGCACAACCATGCCTGGCTTCTACTTTTTTTTCTTTTTCTAAATGTAGGCTATTTTATACCAGGAAAGGGCATAAGCTGGCCAGTGACTTGAGAGATTCTCTGTTCTCATCATTACTCGTTAACCAGCAGACACCTGCTGTAACCTGCCAGATACTGAAGCTGTTGGGGCTGTCTAGTTCAGAGTGTGGTTTGTGTCAAGCCCTAGCCTACTGTTCGCCCTGCACAACGAAGTAGAGGTAACACTAGAATCAAGAACCATTTGCTTTGATCCCATGTCCTGCCTCCATACCCAGCAGATGCCACTTGAGTCTGGGGGCTTGAGTCACTACATGGTGTTGAGACCCTTTTGGATCCATCCTGCCTCTGCTGGGGTTGAAGGAGTGTACCACCAATATCTAGGAATTACCAGGGCTTGGGATACAGCTGGCTGTATAAATAGTGAGTCCTTTTTAAAGAAAAAGGAAACAGTAGAACAATATGAAAGAAGATACCCGATGCTGACCTCTGGCCTCCACATATGTGTGCATATGCATGCATTCACGAATGCATGCAAGCACACACATACACACACACACACACACACACACACACACACACACAACTGTCATGGCCGAGCAGCAACTCTTTCCTGTTTTTACCAGCAGCCCCACCTGCCATAGCCCATGGCAAACTCTTCTCTGGCTTCTGTGGAGGAGAGACTAGTTGGTGAAAGGGAGTGTCCTACCATCCACCACAGGACTCCTGGCTAGTAGGACCCCTCCCTGTTATCACAGTGGACCTTCTGCTGCTCTGGTACCAGCCTCTCCCTTGAGGTGTGGCTCTGCCCTGAGGGATAGGAATATCATTCGTTCATAAGCCCTGCCAGTTCTTAGCTCTCAAATCCCGCAGTACAACTAATAAACTCAGGCTCAGAATAGCTCTCAGCATAATAAATAAATGCAGACTCAGGACAGTGTAAATCTCTAGGGCTAAGCGGGCACCGCTATCAGGGTACCCAAGGCCTGACAAATGCACCCAACTGGCAAATGTCTCAACCCATCCAAGTCCTGTGTCCCAGGAGAAGAAATTTACTTGTTCAGGGTCTCCCACCAGCCCCCTCTTTAGACAAGTCCTCTCAGACCCATATGCAGCCAGAGGCCAAGTGTGCAAATACACCTCTTCTCCAACTCAAGGAAGGGTAACTCCACACTGGAAACACGACATGGATGCACAGGGTGTTGTCTGAGACCTGGGTTACAGGCAAGAGAGGCCCAGGGCTGAGCAAACAGATGTAGGTGTCAAGGCTTCCTCTTTGCACAGGCAATGGAAGATGTTCAGAGAAACCCCAGCATTTGATACCACTTCTCCTTTACTGTTTGCCTGGGTGGGGAGGTACTCACTCCCAAGAACAGATCTATGACTTGGCCTGGGAGTGTGGCTCGCTTGCTCTCTGGCCTGATATCCTTGTGGGAGCTCATAGACCTCCAAGGCCTGGCCATAAGGCCTATGCCTTGTAATTCAGGCCCAAGGCCATGCTCTCAGGAAAAATTGGGGGGGGGGGAGTGTAACTGGGAACCCTTAGGCCAGCTCCTTCTGCCTGCCTGGCCTAGATTCCTCTCCTTAGGATGCTGCCCTAGAGAAAGTGGGTACCAGGGATAGGGGTGTCTTCTAGCCTACCTTGGTACTGGGATGCAGCCAATGCTATGCGTGGGATAGCTACCTGTCTGGAAGTATGACTAGGAGGTCACTGTGGCTCAAGGTACAAAGGCCAAATTATTGATAGTATCTTCACACACATAGCTCTGCTGAGAAGCCTGTGGCTCTTTTGTGAGTCAATAGTTCATGGGTGGGGTTTAAGAGTGACCCTAAATGCTAGTTTGGTTTTCTATTTTTTATTTACTCCTTGGCCTCCCTTTCTTCTACTACTTTCTTCCTCTACATTTGCCCCGTGTCTTGTGCACAGTGGCCTTTTTCATTTTCCCCTGAAAGTGAATACCTTTTTATTTTTATTAAAGCACGGTAGGGACATGGTTCTAGATGCCAGATGGCACTATAACAACAACACAGTAACCAGCAGCCACGGGCTCCCCAGCCTGGTAGAGATAGTCTGCATCAATCACTGCCAGGCCCCTTACGTGGGAGATGAGGCAGGGAGCCAAGCTGATCAGGTTCCTACCCTGGAACTTTGAACTCCTCCTTCCTTCCCTTCGTATGTGCACACGGCTTCTGTCCTTCCATCCTTCTCCATTTTAGATAGCATCCAATGGCTTCCCAACACGGAAAGTAAAGACTCAGCTCTAGTACAAAGGGGTCCATATATCTGACTTCCTGCAAGTTAGATAGACCAGTGGAGGACATCCTGGGCACCAGGCAGCTGTAAGCACTGTTAAGACATTAAAATTGCTTCTCAGTGTTATTATATTCAAGGCTAAGTTTGCAACAGCTAGCTTTTATGTCAGCTTGACACAAGCCAGAGAACTTCAGTTAAGGAAATGCCCCCAGAACATCAGGCTGCAGGTAGTTAAGCCCATAGGCCAGTTTTTTTTTAGTGATTGATGGAGAAGGACCAGCCCACTGTGGGTGGTGCCATCCCTGGCCTGGTAGACCTGGGTTCTATATGAAAGCAGGCTGCCAGTAAGCCGCACTCATCCATGGTTTCTGCATCAGCTCCTGCCTCCAGGTTCCTGCCCTGATATTCTTCAGTGATGAACAGTGATGTGGAAGAGTAAGGAAACAAATGCTTTATCTCTAACTTGGCTTTGTTCATAGTATTTTATCATAGCAATAGTAACCCTACCTAGGACAAGACTGTAAGCATGTTTTGTTTTTGTTTGTTTGTTTTCTGATGTTCACTTCTGTAAATGAGCAAAGTAACTGGGGTAGGCAATGAGGTTCCCTAAGTAGCAGCAGCTGGACTCTCCCTCGATGCTCTGAGTGAAAGGACAGTCAGTCTAACATCCAACCAGACTACCCTGTGCTAGCACCAGCTATCTTGAATACTCCACAGACACTCTTAGAAATGTGAACAAGTTATGAAAAAAGCATGGCTGACCACCTTGGCTCTTGAAGGTGCAGCTTCAGCCAGCGATGTTTGGAACAGTTTGTACCAGAAGTCCCCCCCCCCCGCCTCCCCGCGCGCGGTACCCCCACCCCCCTTCTTTTTGAGACAGGATCTCTAGCTTAGGAAAGCCTCAAACATCCTATGCAGAGGAAGATAACCTTGAATTTCTGATCTCCTTTGCCTCCACCTCTCAAGTGCCGGGAGTACAGGCATGTGCCACTATACCAGGTGCTGGGGATCGAATCTGGGGCTTTCTGCACGACTGGCAAGCATTCTGTTGAAGTACAACTTGACCCCTGTACTAGACTCTGCTAGCTTAAGTCTTGCTGAGCGCTGCCATTGGACTCTGCAACTATTTTCACTCTGCCCAGAAGGGGCGCAATTTCTCCAGTAATCCCGCTGAGGGACTGCTGAAGCTGCTGCTAAGAGGAAACACTGTGATTGGCCCAAATGAACGGCTCAACTACGTCTGTTCAGGCTCTCTAGACAGTCTTCTGTGCTACCTACCATTCCTGGTGTTACAATAGGGCTCAATAAAAGTTTCTCTCAAGTGCTCTCTCAGCCCTTGCTTTCTGTAGTGTGGGCTGAGCTGGTGACACCTAAAGAAATAAGCGGAGACCGTAGTAAGTGGTGACTGTAGTAGAGACGGTGGGAGAAGAGAGGCAACAAGAGGCAGCAGAGCAGCAGTGGCGGTGGCAACAGAACAGGTGGGAAGCCAAGCTGTGAAGGCAACAAAGCAGCTATCACCAGGAAAAAAAAAACCAGTGGTAGTCCTGGTGATGGTCCCAGTGGCCCTATGAGAAGGAAGGCCTCCTCCTTGCCAGGTGCCATAACTTCCCAGCAGCGGCTAAGTTGTGGAAGGGGTCGGGCAACTTGGGAGTGGCTGAGAGGGAACAGAAGCAATGATACCTGTGGATGGGGGAAAATGCCCCGTCCGAGCACTAGTTCAGCTAAAGCATGAGGATCAAGAATTCAAAGCTAGCCTGGCCTACATCTTGGGATCGTGTCTCCCAACACACACACACACACACACACACACACACAGAGTACATATGCACGTATAGCAGAGACAAATGATTGGCTCAAGGACTCTGTTACTTGGGGACTTAGGACTTAGGTAGACCTGGAACTGCCTCTATGGTATAGTTGATGCAGAGGTGATGCACTTCTGCCTCTTTTTTCTTGGCTGTGTGACTGTGAGCAAGTTGCTGGTCTCTGCAATACTTCTCACCAAATCATGGCAATAAGAACATCCCTGTGATTCTGGATTCCAGACAGCAGGATAAGTACTCTGGTATAAGGCCCTACCTGGTGCTTTCAGCCATCCTCAATCATTTGAGTTAGAATCTGGCCTGCTCCCTCCTTGCCATCAGACCCAAGAAAGATGCTTGGGTCTTGGTTTCCTCATCTAGAAAAAAAATTTCCAACTGTCAGCTTCACTGAGGTGTGAACTTGTGAGGCCTGGCAGGCGACAAGTGGCAATAAATGCTTGTGTTCTGTGTCCCGTACAAGAAGGACCATGTCGGACACCTCTGAGCCTGGAACTCTTTCCTGCTGTGGCCAGAGAGCTCTACATAACCCTTCAAGGACCTGTTCTGATCCAAGGGTAAAGAGCTACTGTCTTTTTAGAAAGCCATGGAAGAAGCTCAGAGAAAACTGTGTGGCTTAGAAGAGAACTGTGAGCATTTTAGTGAGAGCAGGGGCAGAGAAAGGCAGGTGAAGGGGCCGCGGTCTGCAGGACTGGAGTCTGAACAACAGCTCTGTTGCTGCACTGGTTGAGTGTATGTGCAGGTCTCCATCCTCTGCTTTCTTCTCTTTCTTTCTTTCTTTCTTTCTTTCTTTCTTTCTTTCTTTCTTTCTTTCTTTCTTTCTTCAAGCTGGCCTTGAACTCTTGGAGCTCTGCCAGCCTCTGCCTCCCAAGTGCTGGGATTAAAGGCGTGTGCCACAACTGCCTGGCAATCAGTCCTCTGCTTTCTATTCTGCTCTGTGTCCGTGAAAATGCACACCTCCTTGGGAGGTGTGTGCTCCAAGTGTTCAGTGAGTGCCTACTGTGTACTGTGGAGGCCAGTAGCCAAGTGTGGTGCTGCTCCCTACAGCTTGCCTCATAAGGAGTCTGCATGAAGGACCAACACACAGTAGGTAGGGCTGTGAAAATGGCATCTGCTGTTGTACAGGTAGTGTCATGTCACATGCATGAACTATCATGCATGAATTTCAAAATGGTGGCCATTTAAATACAGCAGGTAAAAAAAAAATATCTAAGAGGTAAGTATCCCCTGTGTTTTTTCATGTGGCAGTGGAAGGAGGGTAGGAAGGCAGGGAAGGACATCCCTGGCTGAGGGAACAGCCTTCAAAAAGACAAGATCAAAAAGGAAAGCTTAGTTCTGAAGTGTCTGAATATGTCAACAGGGGAGGAGGGTTGGAAATTCCTACCGAGGGAACCAGGAAAAGTCTGAGCTTGGCCAGCCCCACTTCAGAAAGCTCTCTCTGCAGTATTGTCGAGGGTCTGCAGCAACTAGCACCGAAGTGAGAAAGCTGGACAGCAGGCAAAGCACAGAGGGTATCAGTTATCCTGAGCTGGACACCCACAGAGCACAGCCACAGTAGGGCTGGTCACCCTAGTTTATCCTGAGAAAGCACCCACCCCAGGTCAGCAAGCCTTGGAGGCTCTACAGATGGCAGGGCACTGCACACACAACCAGAGCTGTGCGTGAGCGCTGTGCCTGTCAACAGGCCTGCCACTGTGCAGCCATACTAAATGCATACAGACATTGTGCATCTCATGGGAATTCATGTGTGCTTGGGGTGTATGACCAGTGAATGGGGAGGAGACTCTAACAGCATCTGGAAGGGCTGCATCTAAGGGAACCTGTCACCTCTGACCATCCCAGTGGTGACACAACTAGTTTGGAGCTTTTGCTTCCTGTCTTGGAAATGCTTATCCTTTCTCTTGCTTCTTCAAGTCTCTGCTTCTGTGGCACCTTTAGGGAGGCTTTTCCTGACTGCCCTCACTAAAATCACACTCCCATCTCTAGACACACTATCTTCTACGTTTTTCCCCACAGCATTTGTCAACCTGAGACACCCTATCATTTAACTTAGGCCAGAAATCCATTCCTTTCCCGAGAGCAGAGTTGTATCTGTTTTGTTCATTGTTGATTCCACAAGGCTACATGCACAGTATGTGCTCAATGAATGAGTTGCTCCCCCCACCCCAGGTTTGGACCGTCCTCTTTCTTCAACTCACAGTCACATGCTAACACAGGCTGAATCCTTCCCATCCCAAACCTAAGTTTTCTGTAGAGGGGTCTGCTCTCCCGGGAGTCAGGGTAAGAAGCAGCCTGCTGGGATCCGAATCTAATGCTCTGGTCAGTTTCTGAGTGGTCATGTACTCCCCCAGCCTAACTGTGCTACTTAGGGACAGGAGGGTAACAGATGCTGCTGCCAGAGGTGGCCAGAGAGAAAAAGTTTGGTGGCCTTCCATCATGCCCCTGACTTGCAGGAACAGCCTAGCCTGGCTTCCTGAGCAGATCTCCACTCCCTAGCCTGGCCTTTCTGTTTCTTCCAAGGATGGTCTCTTACCTCTCTTCCTGGTTACTAGTCCATGAAGGTCACCTTCTCTGACCCCACCCAGGTGAGGTAGGGCTTCTTCTTAGGACTCTTATATCTATTTATAGCACCTCACATGGAGTCTGTGATCCCTGGGCTGTTTGTCAAGTTCTCTGACTAACCCATTAAACTCCTCCTGTTTGAGGGACTTGTCTGAGTCACCCTGGTGCCTGGGAGGCTGGCACGGGACTAGAGTCACTTTACCCATGTCTGTGACATGCTTTTCCTACTTCCTCTGTTCATTCCTCGAATAGTTCTCAGGCACCTACTATGTGCATGGCTCTGAGCTAATCCTTGGGATACAGCAGGGGATGAGACATTCGGGATTCCTAATGGGGAGGGGCAGGTGGCACGGGAGGAGGGCTGCGGTAGAAATCAAATATGCAAACCAGGCATTCGGGGCCTGAGTGTTGGCCAGAGAGCTAAGACTTGCTCGAGCTCCGACTGACTCCTTGACCTTGTGCTTCTTGCCCTCACTAGACCTGGCTTTCCAACCGACCCCAGAGATTCCTGGTTAGTGTGAGGACAAAGGTTCAGCGACCGACGGAGATGGAACCCCAGTCAAGGCTGGCAAAAGGTATTTCAAATGTTTAGAATGACACTTTGTTTAGTCTGAGACTACCCCCAGCCTGGGGAGTAGAACTGCTATAATGTTACAACCAAAACAGTTACTTTGTCATTAGGCAAAGGTTAGCCACTGAATTCCCCCGCTCCCTAGGTGCTGGCGTGCCAGGTGCTCATAGAGGCTGGACTTAAACGCGTGCTCACACAACAAGGCGCAGTAAACTCTTTCCCACGGTCGGTGAACACTCACCTGGCACGCGCCCGCCGTGGGATCGCTCTTTTCCTGCTGCCCTAGGAGGCAAGCCGGTGGTCGCCGCTCTCTTCAGGGGAGCACATGGAAGCTCACCCTCGGTACGGCTCAAACATTTACGAGTCCAGCCTCACTCAGGACGTACTTTTAACTGCACCGAGCGCATCAGCCCGGCCCGGCCACCCTAGAGATTTTGGACTTTTCCAGATTACGACCCGCACATGCTGTGCCGTAGGGGGGCACAGGCTGGGGTACCCAGAACCACGCCAGCACAATCCTGCGAGTGGGTAGGGCTGTCATCTTGATGGCAAGAGGGCGGAGCCGGGCTGGACTAGGGGAAAGCTGGGTTGGATTCCGGCTCTTGGAGGGTGGGGTTTGTGCGTGACAGTTCGAGCGGCGTCTGATAGGCTGGGGCCTTTTCAGGCGGGCCAATCAGTACAATGGGCGGGGCCTGCGTGGCGCCGTCGGCAGGCGTCCGGCGCTGCCCAGTGTGGCAGTGGCGCCGCCCGCCTCGGACGCTTGGAACCGTCGTGCCTGTGTCGCCTGTCGCCCATCGCCTGCCGCCGCTGCCAGCCACCAGCAGCCATGAGCGCGCCCGGCCCCGGTGTAGTCTGCTGTCCTCTAGATTAGTGCTCTCCGCCGCGACGGTCCGCAGCATGGAGTCGCCCGCCGCGAGCCCTCCGGCCAGCTTGCCTCAGACCAAAGGTAGGCTCTCCCGCCCTACTGCGCGGCCCGAGCCACATTCAATTTGAGCCCGCCCGTGACCCTGGACTCCCTTCCGGGCTGGGCACAGGCATCTGCACTCCAACCCAGAACTGGGTCTAGCCCAAGCCCGGGACCTCACGGGACCTCATTGGAATCCGGATCTTAGGCCGTGGGACTTCAACCAGGCAGGACCTTGTTCTCCTTACTCCGCTCCAAGTCTGGAGCCTCCCCGTGAGCTTCCGGGCTTCATCCTGGACTCAGCCGGGATTTCAGTGATCCCTGCTAGAGGGTCTTAGGACTGCATTAACCCCCTCACACCAGGCTCTTGGATTTTGTCCAGGCTGGAATTTACTCTCTTCTGGGCCCCTGGGCTGTGTTCCTAATGCCAGAAACCTGTCTACTCTTGAATTCAGAACTCCTCCTCTCTTCCAACTCCTTCCATCCTTGTAAATCCTCCTTTGCCCCATGCCTTGGTGGCCTGCACACTGGCCGCCTGCGCTCCTCTCTAAGGCTGTACCTGTAGAACTTCCTGGTGTCTTCCCTTTGCAGCTCAGCCCATGCTACCTGCTACTTGTTGATTCAGTTGCAATCTTCTCACTGAGTTTTAGGAGCTGACCGATTCTTGCACCTAGTGTTTCTTGGTCTGCTGCTCTTAGACCTGCAGTGTGGTTCTTGGGCTAGCGCAGGCCAGGGGCTGACTGTACAAGGCTTGGACTTGTCTTCTCCAAGTAACTGTCTTTCCTGGAAATTTCTGTGAGGTGGCAGTGGTGCTGCGTGGGCAGCAGCAGCAGTATTTGTCATGGGAAGTGAGGGGGACAAGATTTGGAGGTCAGAATGCTTTTTTTTTTTTTTTTTCCAGGAAGAGAGAAGGATGTTTTTGACATGTCAGAGTTTCAGTAGGTTGGACTGCAGAAGAGATTTCCAAGCTGGACCTATAGATGTGAATGGGTTGACTCTCTGCATTCTGAACTGCCTCACCTGGCCAGTCTCTGGCCATGTCTAGGCCTTATCAATGAAATGGCTATTAGGAGTGTGATGTGAGATTGACTATAGGTTTGAAGCAGGCATGTTTGAGATAATCAAGAACCCAGCATAGCACCCAGCACATAGTAGGTACCCAGGGGAAAATAGTTCCCGCACATCTTTGACTGTTTCCAGTTTTCCTGCTGGAAAGGCTCAGCCCTGTAGGGTCTGGGCCCAGTTTTGGATTGCAGCTGCAGAGTACAGAGGACAACAGGGATGGCGGGCACTTTAGAGGGTGCTAGTGCAGTGGTGGCCTTCTCTCCTTCTGACCTAGGAATCCTGGACTTCAGGAGTTCTCGTCTTGGGCAGGCAGGGGCCTTTTGGGTCCCCTGCAGCTGGCTTCCATGGCTGTGCAGGAGCCTAGTGGGCGGGGTAATTGCATCTTACATAAGTGGGAGGCCAGATCCCTGACCATTGCCCAACTTCTGTGAGTAACTAGGGAGGCACTTATTGGGGGAGGTGGCTGGGGAGGGACTTGCAGTGCAGACCTCGTGGAACTTGAGAACCAGGAAATTAGATGCTGCTCCACTCAGGAAGGGTTTGGAAGCGGTGTTTGTTTTGGAGGCATTTCAGCTCTTCCAGGCAAGAGCTGCCTCATCAAAATAAAAGTTGCAGTTGGAGATCACAGGGGGAAAGATTGTGAGTGACACGGCAAGGCAGTGTTTCGGGTGATCGTGGACTTTCATGTGCTTGGTGACTTGAGGACTGGCACTGGACATTCCGGGCCTCTCTTCTGAGACGGCCAGTGTAAATAAGACAGATTGTAAGTTAGGTAACTGGGTGGAGTCTCTTTCCAAGGTCCAGGATCCCTGTAGCCTTTTAGGGGTCTGGAGATAGCTGTTGTGGAGGACTGACAATATCCATTCACCAAAACTCTAAGAGATTTTTTTTTTCTTTTTGCCACGTGCTATACATTGCTTTGTTTATTACTCATCGCCTCATTTGCCCATAAACAGAGGCTCAGGAACACTAGCCATTCACAGAGGCTGCACAGCTATGATGGCAGAGCACAGCTCCAGCAGGACTCTATGATGATCTCCCTGGGGCTCCTTCCATCCCATTCCCATGTGAGGTGCTTAGGGGAGCCGTGGGACACTGGTAACCTGGCCATCACCCCCATGTTCACTGGAGCATGAGGCCTACTGAAGCAGAGGACCACCTATTGTACACGCAGTCTTTACAGTGGACGCTTCCCTTAGTGTGGCCCTGCAACAGATGCAAAGTGGAGACCTTGGTGAGGCCACACCAATATGGATCCTGACAGGAATGCTTTTCCACCTTTGCAGGAGGCTTAAATTAAAAATTACACTTATACACACACACACACACACACACACACAAATATATGCATGCACATGTATGGGGTCAGTATACTTTGTGGGTATTTGTTCTTTCAGTTCAGACATATGGATTTGTCTTCCATGTGGGTTTCGAGCATGGAACTTAGATCGATCATCGGCTTGATAGTAAGTACTCTTACCTGCTGAGCCATCTTGCTAGCCTGTTTGCAAAGGACTTTGAACAGAGCGGGGAGTGGTAGCACCTGACCTTTGGTGGGGACTGCAACGTTATCTATGAACTTCTCACTGGCAGCCTGTTCTTTGTGTCCAAGCCTAGGACGTTCTCCCCACATGTGTGAGGCGTGTAGGTCCCACAACTTTGTTGACTTCTCCTGTCTCCTTGCTCAGTAGTGGAGCACTGGGTGCCATCTGAGGCCAAAGGCATCTGGTACAGGGGCACATGTAGTCAGGGTGGTCTGGGTTTGCATGTCATATTTGTCCTTGTACATATTGTCAGGGATGCCCTTTGGCACTCTGTTGGAGGTGTCATCATTGGAGGCTAAGGAGCACTGAATGTCTTGTCCTGGTCCTGTCTGCTATGGTTATAGCTTTCCTCCTGTCCTGGGACTTGGAAAGACTAGAGGGTGGCACCTTGGGGACTTCCCCCAGTCCTGGTGTGACGCACAGGAAACTCTCTATCAGCCAGCCTGTGGCTCAGGGCCTGAAGGCAGTAAAGTTCCCAGTCAGCCTGTGTGGGGAGAGGCAGCCAGGCTTCCGGTGGGTGAGTCAGCAGGCGCTGGATGCTGACTCACCACAGACATGCCAGTCACTGCCTATAGCTTAAAGGGGCAATGCCGGGCAGGGGCTTACATACCAGCACCTGTAGGCTGCCCCTGGCCCTGGGCAGGACACCATAGGTGGTCTGCTCTGGACCTTCAGTTGAGCTGGGATTCTGGGCAGATCCTCCTGTCCTGTCCAGGAACTTCCTCTGTTAGGTAAACGACTCTTGCTTCCTCTTGCTCACCACATGAGAGTAGATGGCAGCTGTTGTTGACTGCCCCTGGCCCAGGGAACAGGCCTGGTGAAAGCCAGGAGCAGTGGCTTTGCAGGGTAAGCCAGATTGAACTGCCTGGAGTCAGCTCTGCCCATTTTGCAATGTAACATTGAACAAATTGTATCTAGTGCATTCTTGATACTTTGTGTAGGTTTAGGTCCAGTGAGTATGGGGCATCTTTCAGAGAAGAAGCTGAAGTGTCTCCCCCTCCCCACAGCAAAATGAGTCCTGCGCCTTGCCTGTATGGATGCAGATGGTCTTTATCCGGTGGCATTGCAGCTATGTTATAATGGGCCTAGGATCCCATCCTGACTCTTACTTCCTCATCTGGGCAAATGGCATAGCCTCTTTGACTCCCAGTCCTCTTCTGGGCAGTGGGAGGGAGCGCCTCTCCCCTGCAGGGTGGTAGTAAAGATGGGAGATAGTGTTTCCCAAACAAATAGCATCTGTCATTATTTAATTGTTGGGATTGTGGCTGGTTCTTATTGGGAGGTGAATAAATGGCTTCTGATGATATACTCATAGAATTTGTAGCACAAGCCTTCTTTGGTCAGAAGGCCAGAGTTTGCCAGGCTCTAGGACAATCTTCCTAATGCTGTGACCCTTTAATATAGTTCCTTGTGTTGTGGTAACCCCCGCCACACAATTATTTCCATTGCTATTTCATAACTGCAGTTTTGCTACTGTTATGAATTGTAATATAAACATCTGTGTTTTCCAGTGGTCTTAGGCGACCCTTGTGAAAGAATTGTTTGACCCTAAAAGGTCTCGACCCGCATGTTGAGAACCCCGAACTCTCAGCTCTCTTTCTCCTCTGCTTTCTAAGCTGTGAGCTACTATTGCTGCCTGAACTCCCTGAGGAAATCAAGAAGGGAAGCAGAGAACTGAGGTAGTTGGTCCTTTCTGCAGATCTGTCCCTGTCACTCAGCTTTTTTGACCAGTGGCCTTGAAAGCATAGGAGAGGGACGCTTGGGAGGTGTAGGGCCGGCCTCAGGGTAGAATCTCCTGGGCTAGTTTCTCAGGTAGTAGAATTTCATCCATGTCAGACCTGGTGCTAACCTGGGGAGTGAGTGAGTGAGTAAGTGGGCAGCAGGACTCAGGTGTGAATTCTCCCACACCTCCCCTTGGTTGTTTTTCCATGTTGCCCATATCTTTCAGGTCTGTGTGCCCAGCAGCCCCTGTAGATTTTTCTTCCCCCATTGCAGGTAAAGAGCAGAGACAATGGCAGCTTGGCCTATCCTACTGGGGCACATAGACAACAAGCCTAGCGGTACTTGGCCTTGGGAGGGTCAGCAGCTTCCTAGCTCTCCCTCTCCTTCTCCTGCCTGCAGGGTTAGGGTAGTAGTGCCTTGACTGAGCTGGAGTCCAGGGCTACTCTGGCTTCTCAGGATCTTCTGTGCAGCAGCTCTCACAGCTAGTCCCGACTCTGAGAAGTTTAACCGGACCTTCCTTCTATGTATGGACCCATGGGGAAGCCTGCTCTGTGATCCCCTCTCCTGCTTTCCCCTCCCCGCAACTTCCTCTCTCTCCCTTTGCTCCCCATCTCCCCAACACTGCTCTTCATCTTCTCCCCCCCTCCTCTTCCTCCCCTTCTTCTTCTTCTTCTCCTTCTCCTCCTCCTCCTCCTCCTCCTCCTCCTCCTTTTCCTTTTCCATATTTATTACAAATGGTCCCCCCCCCCCCCGTTTTATGTGGTGTTGAGGATCAAACTCAGGATCTCTGGGGGTTCAAGTCAGGGTCTCATGCACACTAGGTAAGCATTCTACCAGTTGAGTTATATCTCCAGTTTTAAAAGTTGCACTTATTAGCGATCAGTTGGTGGAGGCAAGAGACCAGAAGTTCAGTGTTGTGGTCCAATAGCTGTGGTGGTATATGCCTTTAATTTATGCACTTAGCAGGAAGGGGCCATCATGAGACTCTGTCTCAAAATGAAAAATTCAATGTCATCCTCAGCTGTAGAGTATCCAATGAGGTCTTACGTGATGCTGGCTTAAAATACACAGATAAATAAAATAGAACTTTGGTGTGCCCAAAGTCTTACGTGATGCTGGCTTAAAATATACAGATAAATAAAATAGAACTTTGGTGTGCCCAAAGTGTGTTTAGCCCTCTGTCCTACAGAGGCCCAAGCTGTTCCACACTGTCGACTACAGGGTATCCCTGGGATGAGAAGAGGAGGAAGCTGGAGTCAGATGGCTAGGATCACTGTGTCTCTTCTCTCTTGGTTTTGGCTTCATTGTATTGGGATCTCAGTGGAAGGGAAGTTCTGTATGCTGGTTGATGAGGTGCTAGTTTAGGATAGTTCAGAGTCTATGTGGGTGAGTGTTTTTCTGGCTGCCCCAACCTGTGTGTTGTCCACCTGTGGGGCTATGTGGACAGCCTTGGCTTTAGTCACCTGCATTACTGCAGATGACACCAAGTTCAGGAGTTTGTCTTGAGTCAGCAAGTGTGCAGTGACAGGCCAGGCTCCTTGGGGACAGGGCTGAAAAGGCCCCTGTATATTAGCAACAGAGTTTTGGCACAGTAAAAATGTAGATGGTGGTATCCGGGATCCAAGGGTCAGTACTTCGGCTTGGCGCATGATAATGCACTGAATTGCCATGGGAGTGGGAATAGGTGGGCTATCAGAGGAACAATTTTTAGCTGAAGGGAAATGAGCATTTTGACAGCCCTCAGGATGAAGGCTTAGTGAGGTCTGTCCAGAGGAGAAGGACTCTTGATTATTTTGACCTGTGAGGCCAGTACTGGGTCCTGGAATTGGTTGGAGCTCTGCCCTCAGTAGCCACAGCCTCTTCCCCTTTCCATCTGTGCTTGGCCATGTTGCCATACTCAGAGGGCTCAGGCATTCCATGGTTACCTTATCCTGCATCAAGTGCTTACCTGCCTTCCAGGCCCTTGAAGCTGGCACATTTTATCTACCCTGGGGAAGCTGCTCACCAGAAAAGCTTGCCCTTCTTCTTGGTGCTCAGTTTATTCCGCTCAGTTGTGGATGGCCTAGCATGTTCTCTGAAAGACTGCTGCATGCAGATGGCTAGCTGAGTGGGCAGATGGGACATCTTGCTTCTGACACTTAAGTGGCAGTATTAGCTTCCAATTTAGTTGCCCAGGCCCAGGAGCCGTATGAAGCTTTGGCGATGGGGCGGGGATCGTAAACAAGGCATGGGTGTCATTTTATTTTAGTCATTAGAAACCATGGGATGGGACTTACTGACTTATGGTGACTGCTCCCGAGGCCTGCTCTCAGACTATCCCTGCTGATGGTTGGATGTTAGAGCAAGAGAGTTTGTTTAGGGTCACATCCATACCCCAACAGATACTCACAGTGCCCTTTGTCATGCCATCTCTCCACTTTGATCAACTTGTACAGTGGATCAGTAAAAAATTTTCCCTCGTGGAACAACTGAGAAGGAGGTGTAATATGGGTGGTGGCCTTAGTTATGCTCCCTGATCCTCTGTTGGGCACTGCTGGGTCCTGGGAGGTCTGCCATTCCTCTTCACATCACACTGAGGCTCTGCTGCCCAGAGAGGTGGAATCATGTGTCTGAGAGTGCAGAACAAAGAAGGTGCTGAGTGAGTGAGGGTTGAGCCCAGTCACTTGGTTCCATAGTGGCCTGTCTGGAAAAGTAACTTCGAGAAGCCACAGGTGAGCCTGGGAGGACTCAGGGACAACAAGGGGACTAAGTTTCAGCATCAAGTGCAGGGTCAGTACCAGCCTTTTGGGGTTGAAGGGCAGAGAGCATGGTCCGTACAAAGCAAATATGGTGGGAAACAAGGTGGCTCATCCAGGGAGGTGTGAGGGGACAATGGCGTGAGGGCAGGAGAGGGGGCCAGAATTTCACCCTATCTCTGGGTACTTCATCATCAGGGCTGGAACCTCAGGTTAGTGGTTGAATCCTTCTCAGCCTCAGTGTCCCCACTTTCTGCCTGAGGAACTGCTGTGAGGTTGGAGTGAGCTATTTTCATGCCTAGTACTGAGCTGGCCTGCACAAAGGACCCCGCGATCCTGGCAGGCCTGTGGTTTGCTCATGGTGGCCAAGAGCCTCTGTTTGTTGTGGTGACAGTCACCACCTTGAGCCACACCTGGGTAGCCCCAGGCTGCCTGACCATCTGGGCCCAGCCCTGGTACTGGCATTGGATAGTGCCAGCAGTGGCTGGTGGCTCGAGGCCTCTTTCAGGGCTGTCTCCATGGCAGCCTTGCCCATTCCCTCTGACAGCTGGCATAGCTGCCCTAGTAGCTCAGGTCACTCTTAACATAGGCTGGTGGCCTTGTTAGGGTAGTTGGCCGTGTGCTGCCCAGCCTGGGACAATAAGAGAACCTTGCCACCATGTCCAACAGGCAGGTATGGGCATGACCTTGACAGATGGGGCAATTGAGGCCTGGCAAAGGGCATATCTTATAATATCTCCCAATCTACTGCAAGAGACACAAGAGAGCAGAAAGTGGAGGTGATGTGGGTGGGCAGCAGGTCCTACTTAGACAGATTTGCCAGGGCTGTGACTCTGGATGTGCTAAGCAGAGTTGTGTATTTTATTACAGATTTTTTTTTTTTTAGACAGGGTTTCTCTGTGTAGCCCTGGCTGTCCTGGAACTCACTCTGTAGACCAGGCTGGCCTCGAACTCAGAAATCCGCCTGCCTCTGCCTCCCAAGTGCCGGGATTAAAGGCATGCGCCACCACCGCCCGGCTAGAATATTTTATATTTTGCGTACAGAGAGCCTCATATCAGAAATGAAAACTAGATAGTGCAGGCCAAAGTGCAGAGAAGTAGCTTGTACACGTGCCAGATGGGGTACATGCAGAGTGTTTGCAGCTGTCTACCTCTACCCTAGCACATGTAGCCGGAGGTGATGCCTGGCAAAGACTTGGACCCACGAGTGCATGAGACTCAGGACTTGTCCTTCCAGCACAGGGAGAACCCCCACCAAAGGGGTCTGCAGTGGGCCCAGCTGTACCTTGGTCTTCTGGTCAGTACTTTTGAGAGTCACTCTGGGCTGTCCTGAATACACAAACCTTACTGCCTGAGTCACATTCCAAGCTCTAAATTGTGTGTAGCTATGGATCTGCCAGAAACTGGTTTAGATGTGGCTTCAGGAGCTGAGGTCTCCAAGGCAGGTGGATGTAGGTATGGTGGGCAGTTCCCGACTATAGGGCTAGGTGGCCAGAGTTAGCTGACGGCAATTTACAGGATCAGTGGAAGTCTGTGGAAAGGGCAGGTACTTGGTCACTGCTTTTCTGCTCTGTGTGACACTGAGGAGACTTGTCATGTTTACCTCTCTTATTCTGCTTCTCCCTGAAGTTTTCTCCCCCTGTGGGGATCAGAGCCCCTGCTTCCTGGAGAAGCTGAGACTGAAAGAGTCAGTGCTTGCTGCCAGTGGTGGGTGCTGAGCCACGTGGCCCTAGAAGTAGCAGGTGGAAATCCTAGGGCAGTTCATGCCAGTTGTGCACCAGGCCATGTCCTCATTGCCCTAGTGGGTGTCTATGCTCTGGTTGGACCAGTGGGCAAACTGAGGCTCTGAGTGTGGAAATACAGTGAGCAGGGAATAGAACGCAGTCTCAGGCACTCCCCCACAAAGCTTGATCCTTGTGGAAGGACACAGTGTGGCAAGAGTTATTGTCAAAAAGTCCCACGACCACAGAATGGGCAGCTTCCACAGCAGGAGTCAGGATAGGCAGTTCTCAGGCCACACGGGAGTCTGGCTTTGTCTGTGTTTGCTTTCAAGCCTCTTTGGCTAAAGGGTGGCATCTCCCGTGGCTCGCTTATCTTCTTTTTCTGTACCTGTTCCCTCTACTATAAGGACGCCAGTGGGACTGGGAGAGCACTTACCTGGGATTCATTCCCCTCTCCCCCATGCACATGTGTGTGCACATGCACACATGCAGACACACTCACCAGCCCTGTTGCTGGATTAGGGCCAATCCTAATGATATCATTTTGATTTAAGTAGCTGTGAAAACCCCATTCTCCAAATAAGGTCACATTCTTGGGTACTGGAGGTCAAGACTTTTCAGCATCTAAGTTTTGAAAGACACAGCTCAACCCATAACAAGAGACATGAGCTTTTGTGTGGTTGGGAACACTGGTACTGGGCAGACGACATTCCATTCCTGGCAGTAAGAGGCCTGGAGACTTATAGCATGAGTGTGTGTGTGTGTGTGTGTGTGTGTGTGTGTGCTATAGGCACAGCTGTCTGGTGCCTCCCAGCTGCAGTGCAGCTCCCAGGAGGGTGGGGCTTGGCTTTGCTATTGTGGGAGGAGAAGAACTGAACCTGGTCCCCAGCATGAGAGGGACCATGCTTGCCTACCTCAAAGCCCTAAGGCTCCTCTGGGCACTGATCACACTGACTCTCAACATGTATGTGTGTGTGTGGGGAGGGGGAGGGGATGGTCAGGTCAGGTAATGAGGACCAGGGGCCTGAGTAGATTTGCCCGGCCTAATCTGTGTGTGTGTGTGTGGGGTGGTGGTGGTGGTGGTCAGGTCAGGTAGTGAGGACCAGGGGCCTGAGTAGATTTGCACGGCCTAGGACTAAACATTGACCAGATCCCCGTCTTTTCTCCACTTCAGGAAAATCCAAAAGGAAAAAGGATTTACGAATAACCTGTGTGTCCAAGCCACCTGTGTCCAATCCCACGTGAGTCTGCCTTAAGTTTCTCACTCTGTTGAGACATGGAGAGGCGGCCTGGTGGAGGCCAGGGGTGTGAGTAAGAAGCAGGCATATGGGGGTCGGAGGTAGGCGAGAGAGCAGTCTCTTCTCATCCTGTCTTGGGGGCTCCAGTGGGACTTAGGCACATTGGCTGTTTGCCCCATGCCTTCCCAGTCCTTGTCTTGGGGTCTCTGTCAGGGCTGCCTGGCAGCTGCACCATCACACTTTTACCTGGCGGTTGCTCAACAATCAATGAACTGAGGGGCTGTGTAAGCTGCCCCCATGGCCAGCATATTTCACCCTCCTACCCCCTATTGTTCCTTCTCTCAGAGAAGCTTATGGATCTGATTTCTCCACAGACCCCCCCGGAACCTGGACTCCCGGACCTTCATCACTATCGGAGACAGAGTAGGTGGTGACTAGACACCGAGAGAGGCCTCCTACTTTATCCCATAGGGTCACTGAGCAGTGGCTGTGGGTGGTAGACAGAGCTGGGCTCTGGGGAGGAGCTTATCTCTTTTTTTTTTTTTTGCTTGTTTGTTTGTTTGTTTGTTTGTTTCGAGACAGGGTTTCTCTGTATAGCCCTGGCTATCCTGGAACTCACTCTGTAGACCAGGCTGGCCTCGAACTCAGAAATCTGCCTGCCTCTGCTTCCCAAGTGCTGGGATTAAAGGCGTGCACCACCACCGCCCGGAGCTTATCTCTTATCTTGCTGGTGGTTGTGGCCCTGGGCTACCTGCCCTTAGACCTCCTATTTGGAAGAAGTACATTCCACCTGCCTTATAAGGGTGTGGGGAGCTCAGAGTGTTGGCTGTGGATCCCACATGAATTCTGTATCACCTGGCAACAACATGTGGGGCATGCAGGCTCCTGGGCCCCCCAGACCTCAGGTCAGACCCTAGACTCCATATTGTACATACCCCTGAGTGTCTTGGAAGACCTACTGTTGAGAAGCCTGATTTGGGAATGTACACTAGGGCAGAGTATGCTGGGAGCCTCTTCTTGGAAGATCCTCCCTCCCCAACCCCTGTGACTGCCTGGTGTTCTGTTAGTCCGATTGTGTAACCCCATGTCTCTCACTCAGGGGAGGGAACTCCCACAAAGGTTCAGTACATGATTGACTAATAGCTCCCTTTGCTGAGATGTGTGTGGAAGACTTCTCCCAGCGTCTCCGAGTTTTTGTTTTGTACTCATTTTATAGAGATCAGTGGCAGGGTCAGATTGGCTAAGTTCTTTCCACAGGGTCACACAGCATGGCATATAGCAGCTTCGAGCTCAAATCTGACTAGCTGGTCCTCTGCTTTTTTTCTGGGTGAGAGACAAGAGCCAGTCTCTGGCTTGATGATCACCAATCACCTCTCCCTTTTGCTTCTTAAGAACTTCGAAGTGGAGGCTGATGACTTGGTGACCATCTCAGAGCTGGGCCGAGGAGCCTATGGGGTGGTGGAGAAGGTGCGGCATGCTCAGAGTGGTACCATCATGGCTGTCAAGGTAAGCAGGGCTTTACCCTACCTGGAGTAGCACTAGAGGAGGCATTGTCTGAGCTTTAGGGTGACTCCCTACCTGTGGCTCTGTCCCTCACTGTCATCATCAGTGTTGAGGCAGAAGTTCTCAGACAAGGCTGGGCCATGGATTTCCCCAAGGTTCCTGTCCCTCGTGGACTGGGTAAGGGGAAGCAGCCTAGATGTGGCCCCGACATGTGGTTCCCTGCAGCGCATCCGGGCCACCGTGAACTCACAGGAGCAGAAACGTCTGCTCATGGACCTAGACATCAACATGCGCACAGTCGACTGCTTCTACACTGTCACCTTCTATGGTGCCCTCTTCAGAGAGGTAGGCTCTGTCTCTGCCCACCTCTTGCCAGTCATAGGTGCCATTCCACTCCTATTGTGTGAAGTTCCCAGGACCTTGGGTATAGGGGAGCTGTACTCAAGGTATAGGGGGCACTCTGCTGCCTGATGAAGTTAGCTGGGATCTTGAGAGGCAGGCTTTCCTGTGGCTGGACAACTCTGTGCCTCAGATTCCTTGTCTGAAGATGAAGCAGGTGAATGAGCAGTTCTCTTCAGGTTGTAGTCAGGGGCCTGGAGCTCCGTGCCAGCTGAGATTTGTATTTGTGGTCATTTGCTTTCTGCTAGTCCTGTAGTGGCTATTCAGGGGAAGCCCCCAGGGGAGAAGCACTGGAGGAGTGAGGATCTGGGCTAGATTCTAGATGTATGTTAGGGAAGAGGAAAGCAGGGTGAAGCAAGGTATAAGGTCTAGGACCAGGAACATAGAGCTGCCGTTTGAGCCAGCTGGAAGCATAGAGTGTTGGAAATAGCATGAAGTGAGCACCAGGATGGAGCAGTGACTTCCCATGGTGACCTGCCATCTTGGAGCTCTTGAGTGGTCCATGATGTTTCTCTGCCCTGGCTTTCCTTTGGGCCCCTCTCAAGTCCCAGTGGTGGCTCAGGCCCCACTTTATGCATCCCATGTGGTGGGCTGAGCTCCTTGTGCAAGTGTCAGCCAGGTCTGAGCTCAGGAAGTCTTGGGCTGAGCCACCTCTTCTGGAGGCCATCCCAAGGCTATGCAGGTTTGCTGGGAAGAAGAGAGGTCATTTGCCAGTGAAGACATTTTGTTGTTGTCCCTTTATGTCCTGACTTGAAAGTCTCAGAACACACCATGCTCCTGCTTCCCTGGGGATACTGTTGAACTGAGGCACAGGTGGGGGACACTAGGGCTAGGGGGCATAAACTGCATGGTGAGGTGCCAGAAAGGCAGATGGCAGTGGTGAGGGGTGAGAGAGTTCATTGCGTCCCTTCCCAGGTGGAGGCTGAACCTGGTGCTCAAGGCTAGACTCTTTAAGATCAGGGCCAGGGAAGCCACTGGGAGCCTGTAGACAGTCCAGGGCTGGGCAGCACTGGTGGACCAGCTAAGCACTGGATGTTCTCACAGGGGGATGTGTGGATCTGCATGGAGCTCATGGACACTTCCCTGGATAAGTTCTACCGGAAGGTGCTGGAGAAGAACATGAAAATTCCGGAAGACATTCTGGGGGAGATTGCTGTGTCTGTGAGTGGCCTTGCTCTACCCAGTATGCACAGAGTCTACTGTGTGACTGAGTCTTGGCAGAGCTGCTGTCCCTCTAAGGCTCAGTACTTCTCAAGTCTGAGCGCAGTACCTTACTGAAGAGGCCCCAGGGATGGGGCTCCTCAGGCTGGGCTGCTCCCATGACTGGGGCTCTCATGTTCCCACTCACTTTGAAGAAAGGAGCTCAGTATTTCCTTCTGTCTTGTACTCAGATGCCCCATGACAGCTATTGGAGGTCCAGGCTGCTTTGGGGAGACGTTTGCTTTTTGAGCCTACTGTTTCTAGAGGAGGACAGCAACTCTGGTTGGGGCATTGCTATAGGGTGGGCAGTGGAATCAAGGATGCCCTTTAATCCTGTTTGCATCTGGAAGCGTTTAAACCATCCCTTGCCTCAGGCTCTTTTTTTTTTTTTGCCTAATCTTCAGAGGTGGCTCCTGGGGGAGTGAGAGAAACTTGGGGAGGGGGTCCTGGGAGGTCTTGGTGATAGCCCTTAGGAGGCACTGCTGAGGGGGGTCCTGGGAAATCTTGGTGATAGCCCTTAGGCGGCACTGCTTGGGATTTGTGGAGTAGGAGGAAGGCAGGAAGCTGATGCGTTTGTCCTAGGACAGCCAGCATGGTAGGCAGGTCTGGGCTGTGGGCAGGAGCTGGGTGATGGGAGCTGGGGTGTGTTTAGAGGAGATGGGGCTCTACTGCTTGGTTATCGTTGCTGTTACCTGGCATAATCGCAGTCCTGCCTCTCCCCCCATTCAGATCGTGCGGGCCCTGGAGCACCTGCACAGCAAGCTGTCCGTGATCCACAGAGGTCAGTGTCCTCCATCAGCCACTGAAGCTCAGGGAGGGACAGACTGCGATATACCTGGTGGGGCATAGGTCACTTTCTGCATTTGTGCCTTTGGCTCTGCTGTGCTCTGAATAGGAGGAACTAAGCGGATCCCTGCTTTTCTGGGCTCCATGGCCCACTTCTCATTCGTATATTTCATGTGCTGTGAAACACCTGGGTTGTAGCGTGTCACTCTAGGAATCTGATACAAGCTCCCTTACCCCACATATAACCATCATGAGCTCTTCTGGGATTCTTTAGCCCCCGTGGCCACTGGTCGGGATTTCCCCCTCCAGGGCTGTACTTATTAAATATCAGCCTCCATTAACTTGGTTGCACAGTACCTAGAGGACACAGGAGGCTAAGTGGACTTTGATGCTCAGCACCCGTCCCATTCTATCCTCAGGTCATTGCTGTTGGCTCTTTGGCATGGAAACTTCCTGTCTTTTCTGGACATCTTTATCTTTTACACATCCACATGGCCCTTTGCTTAGAGGTTCCTGCCTCCTGTGAGGCAGGGGATGAATGGGGCTCCTCATTTGCATGCTTGCTGGCTTTGTGTCGATAGCTGGTAGCAGATGCTTGGATAGCCTCAAGGTAGATTCTCCAGAGCTCTGATGTTTCTCTTTGGTTGGGATAGGCTGAAGTACATTTTGATTTGTCATCCAGCCGAGTGATGGGGCCTGGTGCTGCAGATCTCACTGCCTCTGTTTCCTTGTCTAATCCTTGGGGCACTGGGTAGTCTGCTGCTGGCCCACAGGGCCCTGGAGAAGGCAGCATCCCATTTGGCATGGACTGAGAAAAGTGTGCTCTATTTGTAGACGTGAAGCCTTCCAATGTCCTCATCAACAAGGAGGGGCACGTGAAGATGTGCGACTTTGGCATCAGTGGCTACCTGGTGGACTCTGTGGCAAAGACAATGGATGCTGGCTGCAAGCCTTACATGGCCGTGAGTGGAGGCATCCTTGCAAAATGGAAGACAAGACAAGATTTTGCCTCTGTGGAGTGGGCTGGATTGTTCCAGCTGAACCTCCAGTCTTAGGGACCCTGCCACTATTTAGCTATACTCCATGATTCCTGTTTGGATGAACTTGTGCTCTCTAGTGTTAGGAAGGCAGGAGTCCTTAGGACTGGTGGTCTAGTGGGAAGGCAGGGGTTGGCTCTGGCTCTTGCTGGCCTATGTCATGCAGGCAGGAGAACCTAATGGCACTCCGTTTTGTAGTAGAAGAGAAAAGATTTCATTGAGGGAGGCTTGTTGGGTGTTCAAGCCTTCTGGTCTCTCTTGCAGCCTGAGAGGATCAACCCTGAGCTGAACCAGAAGGGCTACAATGTCAAGTCTGACGTCTGGAGCCTCGGCATCACCATGGTACTGTCTGCCTGGGGCGGGGTCAGCACTGCTGCTCTGTGGGGTGGGAGTCTGTCTGGGTCACCATGGTACCGTCTGCAGCCGGGGTCAGCACTTGCTGCTCTGTGGGGTGGGAGTATGTCTGGGTAGGGTCTGTGGGTTCCATCAAACATTCCTATTTGAGTAGGAGGATATCTGTGAGTTGTAGGAACCCTTTCCTGATCATCATGATGTTCTCTGTACTCTGTGATGTCAGCCTTTTCCCTAGAGCCACTGGTGTAGATCAAGAAATCCCAGCCAATGCTAAGTTTAGTTGTTGTCATACAAGTAATTTCCAAATCAAGAAGGTAAACTCTAAGCTGGGTATGGTGGCACCCTTCTGTGATATGATTCCTATGGTAGCATCCTTTTGTAATGTGATTCTAGGTGGTCAAGGGTATCCTCAGCTTCATAGTGAATTTGAGACCCTGTCTCAATATCCTTCCCAGCACTCAAAAAAAAAAAAAAAAAAAGGCACCTGGTTGCCCCTACTCCCTCCCCCAACCCCCACCAAACAGGAGCCTATTGCTGTCGGTTCCTTTTTTGTTTCTCCAGGTTCAGTAGGATGAGGCTGTGGATCCTGGCTTGTGGAAGCTGAAAGGACCCTTGGTTTGGAGGGAGGAACAGGGCCCAGACCATTAGGATTGAGTTGGATCAGAAAAATCTAAGTCCAGACGTGGGGATGGACCTTTGCCTTCTAGAACTGCCTGGCAGAAAGCTCTAACTCACCTATTGATGTGATAAGACACAATAACCAGAAGGAGCTTGGGGAGGAAAGGGTTTATTTTGGCTTACACACCTTTACTGAGGGAAGTCTGGGCAGGAACCCTAAGGCAGGAACTGAAGCAGAAGCCATGAGCAATGCTACTTCCTGGCTTGATCAGCTTGCTTTGTTACATTACCCAAGACCACTAGCCCAAAGGTTGAGTTGAATGTCTATGGTGAGCTGGGGGTATCCTACATCAATCACTCAAAAAAAAAAAAATGCATAGGCTTGCCCACAGGCCAATCTGGTAGGGGCCTTTTTTCAATTGAGGTTCCCTTTTCCCAAATGACTTTATGTGGACTTGACACAAAACTAGCCAGCACAATGTTACAATGAGGTTGAATTCTTTGAAGACAGGGAGACTTCTGTATTACACACGTGAGAAAATGATATAAGGAGAATAGTCTATCTTCAGTTGCAAAGATGTTTAACAGAAAGGGCCATTCTGACCATCAAGAGCCACAGTTACCAAGATATGCTGTTCTTCCTGTCTCATTGTTTTGAGACTGTTCAAGTTCCCATGATTGATCTCATGACTGTCAGGTAACACATTTTGTTATTTTTAAAGAGGCTTTATCTTGAAGGCTGGGGCCAGAGTTTTACAGTAGGGTTTTCAGGCCCCAGAAACAGGAGCAAGGCTTGGACTGTCGTCTAGAACCTCTCTCTCCGGGTCCACCGCTCATGTGTGTCCTTGGCCTAACATTTCCACTTAAGATGCTGCCATCCCAGGGAGCAATGGCGGGCTTGGTTCAGTGCATCCCTCTTGGTGGGCTCTGGCCTTGGGAGCTCTGGACACACAAATTTTCTGTGTCTCGGAACACAAGGGAGTTACCTTGCACAGACACAGGTCACACTCAGGAAGGTTCTGAGCCAAGAAGGACCTGAGTGGTGTCACCATCCCCACTGCTGTCCTCAACACTCAGCCATTATAGGGGGCTGGCTCCCAGGGGTGGTCTTGTGATGGGTAAACTGTCTTTGAGTTGAGGTAATTTTTGTTTATTATTTTTTAAACTCTTTTTAAAAAAAGATCATCAGAATGGGCAGTGGTAATATATACCTTTAATCTCACAGATTAAAGAGGCAGAGGCAGGTGGATCTCTGAGTTCAAGGCCAGCCTTGTCTACAAAGACAGCTCCAGAATAGCTAGAGCTACACAGAGAAACCCTATCTTGAAAAACTGATAAAGACAAGATGTTTGAGGTCCAGGCTCTGGTGCTTTTTGGTTAGGTATATGGGTGCTACTGAGCTTTCTCTTATTGTCTGCAGAAAAGTCCTGCAGTAGATTCTGGAAATGCTGAGTGCAGTTCTGTCCTGTGGGCAGGCACACATATGACACACACTGTCTTCCTACCTGTGCAGTTCCCATGTTGGCTGGAAAGGCATGGAGACTGACAGGAAAGCCCCTTTTCAGCTTAGTTACTAGTGCTCTCTGTGGGGCCAGTTGCATTTGCTATAGAGGTGTCTCCTCTCTTCCTTACGTTGGTTACAGCCTGTCACCAAGACCTTCCACTGTTCCAGTCAGGAGGTATCCATGCAGGAGTCTGCCACTCCCTGTTGGCCTAACTAGTAAAGACAACAGCTGGATAGGTGGCGCTGAATACTGAAATCTCTGTTGGGGAGGTACTGAAGAGGCAGTAGCTGGGGCCAATAGGGGCTTAGGACTTGACTTAGTGAGGTACTTTGCTGACTGCTGCCTCATGGGAAGGTGTATGTGGCTGCCACTCCTCATGATTGACATGCTATCTGGAACCCAAGTTGTTAGATAAAAATCATCCAATTTTAGAGTGTTTGAAAAAAAAAAAAAACAACAGTAATGGTCAAACCCAGCTCAGGGCTAGCCTTAGTCTGAGCTAGATCTGCCAGTCCAGTCAGAGGAGCTCCAGTAGTTGGCCTGCTGCTTGGTATGAGGGCAGTCAGTGTCAGCACCACTGGCCTGGCCTGAGGTGCTGGGGATGGATGGGTAGATTTCTACTTCATGCTTCTGGGTACCAAATGAGCCTGCTGACTCTGCTGTCCCTACTTCAGATTGAGATGGCCATTCTGCGATTCCCTTACGAGTCTTGGGGGACACCGTTCCAGCAGCTGAAGCAGGTGGTGGAGGAGCCATCCCCACAGCTCCCAGCAGACCAGTTCTCCCCTGAGTTTGTGGACTTCACTAGCCAGTGGTGAGTATCTGGGCTGTGTCCCCTCCTCCTGCAGCAAGTTAACCCTTGAGCCACCTGGTATTAGAAGGCAGGAGATAAAGCTAGCTCCAGCAGAAGTAAAACCTGGGTCCCAGTAGTAGCTTTTAGTTTTGCCTTTGCAGAAAAGGATGAATCAGGTAGACCCAAAGAGTGGAGGGAGTGTGTGTGTGTGTATCTGATAATATATATTATAGAAGATTAAAATGTATAATAAAGTTGCTTTTTTGATATCTAGAAGTTTTTTTTAACCGAATTACAGAATGTTCATAGACGCTTTATAAATGTTATGTTTTTAAGCCAGGCAGTGGTGGTGCACATCTATAATCCCAGCACTTGGGAGGCAGAGGAAGGAGGATCTCTGTGAGTTAGAGGACAGCCAGGGCCACACAGAGAAACCCTGTCTCAAAAAACAAAAGAAAAAAAAAATGTTTGAAGTTATGAAAGAATAAGAATAGCAGTTATACAGACCAAGCTCTCTGACCCTGATTAAATAACCACATGGAAAATTAAAAGTAGAGTCTTATAAATAACTCTTGGATTACAATAGTGATTAAGAAAATACATTCTTAAGAAGAAACCAGCGAGAGCAAACCAATGTTTGTATGCTTTGGCCCGTCAACGAAAAAACAAGAAAAACTTCAGGCCCATGAGGCCAATAACAAAGTCATTGATGAGTTTGACTCTTTTTGATTGAAATTCATGCTCCAGAACCACTGACTGGAGTCTTTCCTTCTGATAAAGGATAGTCTAGTGTATGGTTTAAGCAGAGCATGTCAGGGTTGTGCCATGGACCTAGCCTGGATCACTATAGAGACAACTGGATTCCAAGAGGCAGGGAAAGTTGCCGCAAGACTATAGTTAGTACCCATGGACCCAAAGCCACTTTGCGAGACCCCCAGACAGTTCGCTCCTTCTCTGAGCCCCAGGAGTATGCTGCTTAATGGGGGCAAGCCCAGCCTGTCTAGATTCGCTTCCTCCGTGTGAGCCTGGCTTCACTGCCCTCTTTCCTAGCCTAAGGAAGAACCCTGCGGAACGCATGAGCTACCTGGAGCTGATGGTGAGTGTGTACGGGAAGTGCCTGTCCTATCTCCTGTGCTGTGTAGTGGCTGGATGGGGTGGTCTGGGACTGTAGGGAGAGGGTTGCATCCCAGGGTGAAGGGCTAGTGCTTCTGCCTGGCTCCTGCATGTGCTTGTGTAGTTTCACCTTTGCTCATGAGTGCACTCCAGGCCTTGTGGAAAGGTGCACAGGGCTATGGCAGTGGGGCACAGGAGCCATTGTGGCATCAGGGAAGGCTTCCTAGAGGAGATACCATTTGAACTGAGCCTAGAAGGATGGATATGGGCTCTTTGCTGATGAAGGAAGGGTAGAGGGTCTGGTAGGGCAGAGGTCTGGTACCATTGAGGAAAGAGATGTCTGTGTGGTGGGAGAAGCACTGCAAGAGGGTGAGGCAGAGCCAAAAGCTTTGATGGTTTTGGAGGGCTTCTAGGAGCAGTGTTCCTAGAAGGATTAGCAGGAGTTGGCCAGGTAGGAGTATGAAATGAGGGAGTCTCTCTTTTATACTTTCTCCTGTACCCCTTCACCCCCAGAAACTGTACCTCTCTTTCCTACCAGGAACACCCGTTCTTCACCTTGCACAAAACTAAGAAGACGGACATTGCTGCCTTTGTGAAGGAGATCCTGGGAGAGGATTCATAGGAACTGGCCTGGGACCCCACTGGTCTGCCAGCATCCATACACCTGTGCTGGGGCAGCACTTACCTACAGCCATAAGCTACTGCCATTCTGGTCCTGGGCATTCGAGAAATTAAGGGGGTTGTTCCTGTCTGTCTCTGCAACTAGCTGTCCCAAGTGCCAAAGAATCAGACCTCAGGGGCTCCCAGCCAGGCTATATGTGTCCCACAGTGCCTCTGCTGTTGCTGCTCCCAGGGTCTCAGGCCTCTACCCAAGGGATGAATTTGGAAGGGCCTGTGTACCCCGGCAAATGCTGTTGCTTCTTGAAGAGCAGGCAGCCGGTGCCTCTTTGGACAGGCCATAGCCTTGGTACTGTCCTGGATGCCATCCAGGTTGTATATATATTTTAAATCACAACTGAATGAATGGACTTTGTACACTGTGGCCTCTGGCCTGGATCAGGGACATCTCTTTCCTGTCTCAGGTGCTGAGGACACTGTGGGGATGAGCCATATGAATCCCCTAAGACTTTCCTGAGAGATGTGTTGAGCTTCCCAAGGCCTTCACCCAGCACTGGCCAATGGTCTCTGAGGGCACACTGCCCTCAGATAGCCTCTGGTTGCCACCTCTGGTGGTATCTGCCTTTCTTTTTGAACTATTATCCCTGTTGCCTTTTGCTTTGTCGGTGTTGCTGGTTTTTCTTGCATGGTTTGGAGCTGATCACTTAACCCTGGGTACCAGCAGGCTCCCAGGCACCCAGTGCTCAGACTGGAGTCTGCAGGATGGCTCAAGCTCTTTGCTCAAGGCCACGAGGGAGCTGAACCAACTCTCCAGGTGTGACCAGCTCATGGATGCTAATAGGTTTACTTTGGTGGTGTTTTTAAAAAAAAAAGAAGAAGAAAATATATTTTTGTGAAGAAAGGCCTGCCTATTCCAGCCGTTTCCTGGGCAGGAACCTATTGCTGTTTTAATTAAAAAACAAACCAAAAAAACCCAAAAAAACCCAAAACAAAAAACCTGTGTGAGACTGACTGTGACAAGCCTGCTTTTTCTTGGGGAATTGTAGAGCCCTCGGTGGAATCTTTATTTTGGGACCATGCCTGGACAATATGGCCGGGGCCTGGAGGCCTCATTCTTGGCCATAGTTCACAGGAGGACACAGGTGCTACGCTGAGGTGCTTCATTCCATGGCCAACCAGGCTAGCCCCCTGTAGAGGCAACCTGACTCACTGTCATCCAAGTGATGATTGATGGATGACTGGGTTCGAGGAGGCAGGTTCCACATTGTTTGCATTGTTATTTCAGCTTACAGATGAGAGAATGTGCCCGGAGAGCTCCCAACACTTACTCAAAGCCATCTGAGGCACAGGACAGGTAGTGAAGTGGTGCCTACGAGAAGGCTGTGAGGGTGTGGCTTTGTAAAGCCCTTGCTAGGTCAGTGTGGCCCTGTGCTTCTTGAATGTGGACTAGGAGTCTTCCATAGGTTACATCCTCCTGTAAGCAAGAATGTGTGTCATCTTAGGCACTGGTGGATTCAGGACAACATCCTAAAGGACCTGTGTCCATACACTACTCTATGAGGTCATCAGATTCTAGTGGCTGCTTCTCCTAGCTTGACAAACACAGGTCCCCAGCCACAGTCCTCTGGAGGGTTACTCCTGGCTAGGAAGGACTCATGTGATCATGCCCAAGTCAGAAGACTAGAGTGTAACTTCAGGCATAGGTGGACCATGGGGAGAGTCAGCCCACACAGTTTGAGAGCAGGACCTTGGTGTGTCTGGGAGAGTACAGAACCCCAAGGGGCTCCGTCACCACTCTTCCTTCACCTCTGTGCAATAGTTTCCCAGGTTTGGCTTTCATAGCTCCACAGAGCCTCTTGTCTTTTAGACATACGTTGGTTCTCACTCCAGAGGTCTGTGTTGGCGGGTTTTGTCTCAGGATGGCCATGACTTAAAACAATGGCCTACCAGGCTCAGTGCCATCAGGACACATGTGCCTTGCCACTGTATTCCTGTGAGAGGAAACTGCCTATCCCTAAAGGGACTTGGTTAACTTTTGTTGAATGAATAAGGGGAGAGTATCTAAGTCCGGGCGTGAGCGCCCACAGGCTAAAGTGGGAGGGCAATTCTGCTTGCACATGCGCAGGTTCTTCCTTGCGGCTGTCCTTAGTCTAGGGCGCGGCCACATCGCCTTTCCCTGGCCGCCAGGAGGCGGTAGAGCCTCGACCTAGTCCAGCCCTGTAAGCCTCTATAGGTTCGTTCTGCAGGGTACGCTGCTGTTCTCCACACAGGGCTGAGGGAGCTGGCTCTGCAGCTGACAAACCATTGCACTTCTAGAGTGCAGCACGCTTTACAGAGTGCCCAGCGGCTGACCAAACAGGCTCGGTAAAGTAGATAACAATTGGCAACTCTCCACTATGTGGGGCTCCAAAGGACTTAATAATTCACAGTTTGCTGCAATTTGGCTAGCACCTCACAGTTAGCATATTCCTCTTTATAGTACTGCAAATAGTTACTTCTGTCCTCTTACTAGCTGGGGACCTTTAGTCCACTATCCAGTGTGCAGATCACGTTGACATTTCAAAGCATGGCCCGGTGGCTACAGTGAAGGTCCCACACCATACTCCTTTCTTAGTGGCAGGCCCCTCTTGTCCTTATTAACACTTCTTGAGTCAGGATCAGGAGACTAGGAACCTAAGAGGGCCCCCACAGAGACCCATTGTCTCTGTTTTCCGTCAGGCAGCTGACTGGGACCACAGGTATCTCTAGGCCTGGGGTTCATGTCTCTGGACTGATAGACACAGAGGGCTTTCTGTTCCAGGCACACCACCAGAACCCTCAAACAGCACATACACTACAGATAGAGAGGCCTGTCCTAGAACAGCTTCTGAAGGACACGTGGCACTTACAAGACACCCCTTACTGGAGGTCAGAGTAGGTGGCTTTGGTTCAATATCACCACTGTCGCCTCCCTCAGAACTGCTGCAGCTCCTGCCTCAAAACTCCCCTACAATGGACTCACCCAGGAGACAGACCTCTGGGCACGACTGTGATGGAGTTTCTAGGTTGGTCTAGCTGAGGTGGGAAGACCTCTTTCTAATTCAGGTGGCACCGTTCTATGGCATAGCTTCCTGGACTGGATGAAATGGAGAAAGAAAGGAAGAGGAACCAGCATCCGTCTCCCTCTGCCTCTGGACTGTAGATGCACTGCGGTCAGCTGCCTCAAGCCTGGCCTTTCCTGCCATGATGGGTTGTACCCTCAAACTGACCCAAAGTTAAACCCTCCTCCTTTAAATTGTCTTGTCAGGTATTTTGTTGCAGTAATCAGAAAAATAGCTATTACCTTCCAGGAGTCCTACAGTGCCCGTTGTAGTTGGCCCTGCTACCACCCCCACCTCCTGGCTTTTTACTTCTATGCCATCTTCTCCTTCCCCAGTACTTTGCCCTGAGATGGTCTGCCCAGAGACCACCTCCCTGGAGAATCTGTCTCATTTCCTTTGTGGTTATCTGTCAGCATTCTTGTCCCTTCTCTGCCTCTGGGACTGGACCAGGAGGGTCTGATTGCTCTGAGCCTAGTTCAGTGCATGTGTGAGGTCTGGAAGCCAGAATGGGAGACAAAGACCTAGATGAAGGTCCCTACAGAACTATGAAATCTGGACAGCCCTTATGTGGAGCCAGCCCCACCCTGGCTGACGTCCTGTGGGGTCTCCCTGCAACCCAGGATGATCTAATTCTGTGCTGGGGGCTGGGCTAGGAGAAGCCTTTTGCTTACCTGGTTATGTGACACCCCCCCGGCACACGCCACCCCCCCTCCCCAGCTGTGAGAACTACATGGCCTCCAACAGCTCCCTCTCTTCTATCTTAAGGGGTTTCCCTGTTTTGGGGGCAGGGCTTTACCTAGGCAGCAGGATCCAAGTTGCCCATCTCCCATCAGGAAGGTAAGGGTGGATGCCTAAGGCTCTCCCCAGCCACTCATACCCATGGAGACTCTAGCATCGGCTTTATCTCTACACTGACCCCTGCCAGGGAGGTCACTCTGTGAAGACAACCTTTCCAGAGCATCCTGGTTTGTCTTCTGGCCCTGTTCTGCTTCCTGAAGCCCACAACATGAGGGCCATGTGCACATTCTGGCCTGTGAAGCCATTGCTTCTCTAGCTCCTGGTAGCACACGGGAGGGGTATGTATTTGCATTAGCTGCATTGCATTCATTAGAGTGCCCTCTAGCTTCATCCCTTGGGCAGCAGGCAATAGGGCTCTCCAGAAGCTTCCAGAGGCTCACCAGGGTTCTGGCTACTGGAGAGAGCACAACCAGGCAGAACCCAGAAACCAGATATCCACATGACCCAAGCTCTGCGCCATTGCAACTGGGCTACCTACCAAGCCAGGATTAGTTAGCCACAGTTGCCCTCTGTGTTACAGCGGGAGCCACGGACAACTCTGTTTCTTTTGAGAACCAATATTTTGGGGGACCTGACTTAGGGAGGTGGCAGTGGCAGCCATCTTGGGTTGGGGATGGAGCAGCTGCTCTGTGCATTCACGTCCCAAACTTTCCTTCTGTGGTGCTCTACTGCCCACGGCACCTACTGGAAATGGAGTCTCTACAGCAAGGGGAAGGAGGGATTGCCTGTGTTCTCTGCAGGGCTTGACACATGGTCCTTGCTGCCTGAGCACCTACTGTGTAGCAGGCAGCATTGTAGTCCCAGAGAAAGAGAGAGAGAGAGAGCGAGAGAGCGAGAGCGCCAAGTGGGGCTTCGAGCCTGAGCCTGCGCTCAGCTTGCTCAGCTAGCGTCTCAGATGTGACTGCTCCACCTACCTTGTCGTCACTCCCCACGGGACAAACATCTGCTTACATTCAATTAATTAATGTGACCATTATAACTAATGAAGCTCAGTTACAATCCAGTCATTCCATTTGATTAATTGAATTATTTAAATTGAATTTAAACGCTCCCAGGTGGGAGGACACTTACTGGCACCAGGAGGACTTGGAGCTGAAGGACAGGTGGCACTGGTCCCTGTGGGATACACAGAGTATACTTGATTTCCAAGGAAGGGTTTAGAGCAGGAAACGTGACAAGATTGCTTCGTGCTGTGTCCTTATCTCAACCAGGTGACCAGAATTTGCTTTCAGACCTCTATTCTTTGCCCCTTACTCTCAATCCCCAGTACAGACAGCTCTGAGTCCCATTCTGACCTTGATGATGTCCTAGCGTCTGAGACTTTGCTTCCTCTGATCCAAGCTGACTTCTCCAAACGCTGACCCTGTAGACTGTGGTAGCTTCTAGGAACACCCTTGCAAACTGTAAAAGACCCATTAAAGGCAGACAACTAAGTGCTACATTCCTATGCTTGTCCCTCTAGTTCATGTCAGACTCCGGTTCACCATGCTGTCCACAGCTACTGCTAACGGAAGTCTCCTGTGTGGAGCCAAGCTTGCTCTTCCAGCCTTACTCTCAGTGTCTGTCCTGGAATGGACAGTGCGTAGGCTGCTGGGGCAAGTAAAACTTCAACAGTATGGGAACAAGGAGAGCAGCTTGATTAGGTCCCCAAACTCTGCAGTGATCATAGAGAAATTTTAGTGAGTTACCATCTTTCCAGGGCTCAGGTTTACTGGCAGAGGGGCCTTGGGCAGCTTGCCTAGAAGATGGCCCCAGACTGGGTAAGTGTGGAGCTGATCTTTTTCTACTTTGAGAATTCTTTCTTCCCACCCTTCTCCATCCCTTTTCTTCCACCCTTTCAACCCCCTAACACTAGATAAGAGGAAAAAAGGATAGAGGGGAAAGGAAAGACATCTTTGAATAAAGTCAGGAGTTGGAAAGAGGTGATGTTATCGTTAAACTACTTTCTGCTGATTAGGGGCATTTGAGTTCCTTGGGACAAGTTTGATCTTTGCCGTCAGGATATTTAATTTTTTTTCCCTTTTTGTTTCTTTTTTGAGCACAACTACTTAACAAACTGTGACAAACAACAACCACCCAACAACCCACCTCTTGGGGCTGGCATTTATACAAGTGGGAAACAGTACATTGCCTACCAAGGATCACACACAGAGCTCCTTCCCTAAGCAGGGTTTGGATATTGGTCAGCCAGCTTATCCAGCATCACCTGACTCTTTTTGCCAGGGAAACCCACTCATCTTTCCCTTCTGGTAGCTCTACTGTCCCTCACAGGAACAGTCACCTGTGGTGGGTACCAAGGTGCCTGTCCTACCCTAGAACCCATGTCCCTTGAAGATGTGGCTGCTTACCTTCCAAACCACTCTGCCCAAGGCTGTCTCTGGACCAGTGCCACTTGTGAGGGTGGTAAACAGGTCAGCCAGGAACTGGTGTTTCTCAGAAGCATCCACAGGCAACGAGAAGGATCTCATGTTCTGTGCTGCCCTGTTCATTACAAGAATGACTATGCTAGTCATGTGCCCTTTGCCAGCTTCTCACTTCCCTGTCCAGATACTCTATTTCCTCCAATTCCAGGATTCACTGCATCTGAACCCTCTCAGTGTCCTAGTGTATTGGGGGTCCAGGTGAGAGAGTACCTTTAAGGACTGTGGTAGAGCAGCCTTGGGGGCCATGACCTACACGCCAGCCCTACAGTTTGGAGTCTTTCCTCCTGGAGTCTCCTCACAGCTTACTTCATTCTGTCATCTCTGTTTCACCCTCTTCCTTCCCACCCGGCTTCTCCACGATAGCTGACTTGGGGAAGTCCCTGCAGTTCTGTGGTTCTGTGCTGGGACATACTGCCAGCATGGGCTTTCTGGCAGCGGAATCACGGATCTCATGGTGGCCTCCCACCAATGGAGGCTGGTAATAAAGACGAATGGGAATGGGCTGAGATTATCAGTGAAATGTTTATTTTTGGGGGCCAAGGAATCACAAAGGACCCACCTGTGAGGCCCACCTTCTGGGTTCCTTGGGTGTAGCACTCTGTTGAGACCTTGTTTCTGGGATCCCATACCTAATCTCAAACCCTGAATCTCAGATCAGCTTTAGAGGAGTATAAAATGGAAGGTGTGGACCCTTGGCTTACAACTGAATGAGTCCCAAAGTCCTTTAGGGTCCTGCTTCAGCAGGCTAGAGGTGTTCCTCACTCCAACTGTCCCGACTCCTTCATTGATTCCCACTGGGATAAGGACCTCAGTGAAGGTCCTTTGTTTTGGAGAACCCGGTCGAAGATAATCTGCGAGCCTGGGTACCATGGTGGGTCAGTAGACCCAGAAAACTGGGTGTCTAGGCTTGGCTGCTTCCTGGAAGACAAGGCAAATCCCATACAAGAGGTGGTTTAAAGAAAAAGCTCTTATTCTGTCTCAAGAGTGGGAGGAATCCGTGGTTTGTCGCAAAGTGGGAGTTGTACAGGACCATTGCCTAGAGCCCTTCTGTTGGGCTGCTCTGCCTTTCCTTGAGTGTTTGATTCCTGAGTCCACACCTCCCAGGTGATTGCAAGACCAAGCATGTGGCAGGATGGGGGAGGTAGGAATCAGTGTCCCCTTCTTTTAGAAGTGGGGCACACCACGAGGCTCACAGCCCCTTGGTTGTCTTTTAGTCACATAGTTAAGGAAGGCTAGGAAATATAGTCTTTCTATTTGTAACCATCTGCTGGCTATACACCCAGGGCTCTGTGGTCACAAGAGAGGGGCAGAAATAGGAGATACGTTTCCATATCTCCCATAAGGAGGATACAAGAATGTTACTTTGAAGCAGAAAGATTTTTTTTTTTTTTTGGCCAGGGAGAGAGAGTATCTTTGTTTAAAGAAACATGCTAAGGACATTGTGGGTGGCCATGTAGGAAGTGTCTCCCAGGGGGCATTCTGGGAGGTATCTGGTGTCTCATGTACCAGTCAAGGTACTGGAGGAGGGCACAAGGCATGATTAGGGAGGAGTTCCTAGGCAAAGAGACCTTCTCTTTGAAACCCAGTCTCGGGAGTTTGGATCCTCAACACCCATGTAAAAAGCCAGGTGTGGCAGCATGCCACACATCAGCCAGTCTAGCCAACTTTAAAGGGACATTTAACACATAGTGGCTTTTGAGGGGAGGAGAGACCCCAGAAAAGGAGTGGGAGTGAAGGCTTCAAGGACCAAGCCAGCTTGAGGATGCAATGTAGCTGACACAGTACCCCGGAGGACATCGGAGGTTAGAGAGCCACAGACCTTCCTTCTCTCTGTGTGTGTGTATGTGTGTGTGTGTGTGTGTGTGTGGTTGGGGCTATGTGTGCAGGCTAGAGAGGCCAACATGGAGTGTCTCCGTCTATTGCTCTCCACCTTATTGTTTGAGGCACTGGAGATCCTCAAACCACCTCTCATAGGGAGTTTGCTTTATGAAGAAATTGGAACTCACCAGTTGGCTAGACTGGCTGACCAGCGAACTCCAGAGAGCCCCCAGTTTTGCCTTGTTAGTACTGGGGCTGCAGACACATGCTGCCATGCCTGGCTTTTTACATGGCTGTAAATTTAATCAACTGAGCCATCTTTTTAGCTCCACAGTAACCTTCTGAGAACCAAGGAAGCCCAGTGAACGTGCCTCAGCTTCCCTTACTGGTCAGCTTCTATTTGAACCGTGAGTGTTGTCCAGACAGGGCAGACGTAGTCTCCATTCACTCTTCTGGGGTTGATAGAACAGGTCATGTGGGGCTCAAAGCCATGCGTCCTCACCTCACAGAAGTCTGAAGCAGTCTATTCACTAATTATTGTCTTAGGTGGCTCCTTCTCATCCCATCACCTACCTGTGCTGGATGTCCACAGCCTCCAGGCTTCCTAGCATGGACATTCTGCACAGGCAGCCTGTTGACATTTCAGAGTCCGTATGATTCTGAAATGAACATGTTCCAGAAAGGATGCATGTGAGTAGAATCACATCTGCCTGTGAGGGCCACAGTGTGAAGCTTCAGGGCCTGGTTGAGCCAATTCTGCCATCTTCCTCTAGGGTTAGAGAAGTTTGTGCCCTATGGAAAAAGTGGGTTTTTAAAAAAGGAACTGTAGAATACACTAAGTAACATGGAAAGAAAAACTTTATGTATGATAATTTACACACAAAAATTTACACACCAATTTTTGTTATGAAAATGTCCAACATAGTGAACAGTAGAGAGAAAGGCATAGCATGAGCCCTCTGGCACCCACCAGCTCTGACTCCATCACAGCCTGTCCCGGCTCCATCACACCCTGTCCCGGCTCCATCACACCCTGTCCCAGCTCTTTTGTCTTTGCTCATTTCCCCTCAAATCATCTGGACATCCATGCAACTCAGCTCAGACATGGATAATTTAATTTTCAAATATCCCAGTGTATTTCTGGAAGATTAGGGTTTTTAAAATGACAATAGCATTAGTTAGTATTCATACGTGTAACGACAATCCCTCACTATTGGCAAATACCTAGTTTCTGTTCAAATTTCTAATTGTCTCATAAACGTCAAAATTAGTAAAAGAAGTGAAACAGGGCCCCTTAATGCGGCTCACAGTGCAGCTGGCTGGCACATCTGTTCAGCATTTTTTCAGACATGTCTCCAAGTGTTCTCCCTTAGAATTTATCTGTTGAAGAAATTAGGTTATTAGGTACCCACACCCTGTGTTTGCTGGAAATCGTTAGCAGGGTCTACAGTGACCAGATTCAGAGCCAGTTGTGGTCACATGCCTGCAATTGCAGTGCTTGGGAGACAGAAGCAGGAAGATCAGGAGTTCAAGGTCATCCTCAGCTGTATAGGCAGTTTGAGGCCAGACTGGGATTTATGAGACTGCTTTTAAAAAACAAAACCAACTAAGATTCTTAACCATATATGGATTGTACTTAATAAGATATAATAATAAAATATAATAGTAACATATAACAATAACATATAAAGTGTAACAAAGTAACTTTTTTGAGACAAGGTTTCTCCCTGTAACCCTGGCTGTCCTGGAACTCACCCTGCAGACCAGGTTGGCCTTGAATTGATCCACTTGCCTCTGCCCATCACCACCGCCCAACACAAAGCCTACACAAAGTTATTGTGCAAATCGTTATCGCTGTTTCATTAAACATGTCAGTATTTGACACATTGTGCACACATCAGTGGGTGTGGTTTTTTAACTGGATGCATTCATGCAGTGTGCACTGGGAGAGTGTCCATCTCCCCACCTGGCATTTCTGTGTGTGAGAGCTTCCAAGTTTTCCTCCAGTCGTGCTTGTGTCAGAGCATCTGACACTCCTTCCAACAGTGTTTTGATGTTCATTTTCCATTCCATATCCCTCACTCCGTCTTGCAGAATCTCCAGGGCTCTGTATTTTATTCTCTATTATGTGGTCAACTCTCTTAGCTTCCTTATGCAAATGAAGGAGAATGCACAGTTTGTCTTTCTATGTCTGGGTAAACTAATAACACCCAGCTCCATCCACGCTGCTGGCTGCATCGGACAGAATTTCATCTCTTCAGTGGTTGATATCCCACTGGGTTCACAGATCTCTTTCCCTTCCTTTCTTTTTTCCTTCCTTCCTTCCTTCCTTCCTTCCTTCCTTCCTTCCTTCCTTCCTTCCTTCTTTCTTTCTTTCTTTCTTTCTTTCTTTCTTTCTTTCTTTCTTTCTTTCTTTCTTTCTTTCTTTCTTTCCTAAATATTCATTGAGTATGCTGTTACTGACTTCAGACACACCAGGAGAGGGCATCGGGTCCCATTACAGATGGTTGTGAGCCACCATGTGGTTACTGGAAATTGAATTCAGGACCTCTAGAAGAGCAGCCAGTGCTCTTAACTGCCGAGCTATCTCTCCAGCCCCACATTATTTTAAAAATAAGTTTTTGAAGATTTATTTTTTTAAACCTCTCTCTGCATACAGATACACGAGTATAGATGCCCACGGGAACTAGAAGAGGACACTGGGTCCCCTGGACCTGGAGTTACAGGTGGATGTGAGCTGCCTGATACAAATGCTGGAAACTAGATGGAGTCCCTTGCAAGAGCAGTACATGCTGAGCTGTCTCTCCAGCTCCCCACCTCAGACCACACCTTTTAGACCATTCACCTATCAATGGACATCTTAGTAGATTTCATCCCCTGGCCATTGTGGATGAGGCTGTGATTGGGATGGGCAAGCCGGTATTTTTTTGCCTGGTGTGACCTATCTCCTTTGGCTCTGTAGTCAGCAGTGGGCTTTGGGGCCATATGATAGTTGTCTTTTCAGGTTTTAGGAAGTCTCTATACTGTTTCCCACAGTGGCCACACTAACTACATCCCTTGGGCATCCTTGCCAACATTTATTGTTGGCTTTTGTTTCTTCAGTAAGACCTGTTTAACTGGGGTGAGATGTCTCACTGTAACTTAATTTACATTTTCCTGGTGGTCAGACAGGCTGAACATTTTTTTTTCTTTTTCTTTCTGTAGTTGACTACTTACTTGTTTATCTTCATTTGAGAAATGTCTATTCCCCATTTAAAAAAAAAAACAGATTAAGGTGGGTTTTTGACTATTAATTGAATTTTTTTCCAGATGAATACTTTGAAGATGTTTTCTGTCAGTCTGTAGGCTCTCTCTTCACTCTGCGGATGGTTTCCTTTGCCGTTCACAGCTTCGTAGTATGACACAATCCCATCTGTCTATTTTTGCTGTTGTTGACTGTGCATTTAAGGTTTCCTCCAAAACACTGTCTTTGCCAGTGTCTCGGAGTGTTCCCGCTCTGGTTTCATCTGGCTTCCTTCTGGCTTCTTCTGCTTCAGTTCTCACTTGGTTTAGATTCATGACCTGTTCTGAGCTGATGTCTGTGTGCAGCAATAGGACTCCGGTTTCACACTCCCTGGCAGGCTCTTCTATTCTGTTTTTCCAGCTCTGTGTATGGAAAAGACTGTTCTTTGGCCTCTGTGTATTCATGGTCTCTTTGCTGAAAATCAGCGGACTGTAAATTCATGAATGAATTTCTGGGTTTTATATTATTTCCATTGGTCTGTATATACACCCCCACCCGCCACCCAACGGCCAGCATTGTGCTGTTTTGTTTTTTACGGCTTTGTATTGTATTCTGACCTTAGCTTTGGTTGGTTGTGTCTGTGTAAAAGGTGAGCCCTTCATTTAGGTCTTAAAATCCATAGGTCTACAACTGCTTGCAGTGGTCTTTAAAGAGCAGGGTTTTGTTTGTTTGTTTTTTGTTTTTAATCCTGTGGTATTTGTTGACTCATTTTTCATCTCTGATTTTATTGATATGATTATTTCCTCCTCTTTCTGCTCCTCTGAGCCTGGCTAATGATTATTCAATTTTATTCATCCTTAAAAAAAACTCACTATTGATTTTTTTGTATTTATTTTAGCCTCTATTTTATTACTGCTTTGATATCTTTTTTCTACTAAATTTGGGTTTGATTTTTCTTTTTCTTCATTTTCTTTTCTCCCCTTCCCTCTTGCTCCTGGTCCCCTTGCTCTGGGCCACGCCTGCTCCTACCTCCTCCCCCCCCCACACACACTGATTTTTCTTTTTCTTTTTTCTTGAGACAGGGTCCCCTTCTGCAACCCAGGCTGGCCTTGGGATTTACTCTGTAGCTGAAGCTGGTCTTAAATTCACAGCACTCTTCCTGGCTCAGTGTTCCAAATTGTTCTTTCTCTTTAAATTTAATTTTATTATTATTCTTTATTTTTTAGACAAGCAATCACTACACAGCTTTGACTGGCTTGGAACTCACTGTCTAGAGCAAACTGGCATCACATTTACAGAGGTCTACCTGCTCCTGACTTCCAAGTGCTAGAATTAAAGGAATATACCTCTATTACTGTATTACATGTACATTGCTGTGTGTGTGAGACTCTGTGTGCATGTCCCACAGTACACAGGTGTCTTCTCTTTTCTACCATGGGTTCTGGGAATTAAACTCAGGTCATCAGGCTTGCATGACAAGTGCTTTTACCTGCTAAGCCATCTTATTAGCCCTGTAACTTGTTTTGTCGCTCAAAGCTTACATGGTATGTTTTGGAGAATAGTCCATGTACTAATTAAAAAAAAAAAAGTGAGTCCCAACCATTAGATGATCCACTCTGCCTGTGTGCAGGGGTCTCTTGGCCTACAGTATGGTTTAAATTTGATGGAAGTAGGGTATGGAAGTCTCCAGCTATTAACCATATAGGCATCCACTGTTGCCTTTACTGTGGTATTTGTCTTATGTGTTGCTGCTGCAGCGTGATGCGAACATGTTTGTAATTCATTCTCTACCAGTGAGCTTTTCCATTTTTCTTTATATAGCTGCCCTTTTGTCTTAGTTACTTTTCTGTTGGTGTGAGAAGACACTGTAACCAAGGCAACTTATAAAAGGTGAGTTTATTTGAGGCTTACTGTTTCAGAGGGTGAGTCCATGTTCATCATGGTAGGAGCATGATGGCAGGCAGGCAGGCAGGCAGGGAGGCAGGCAGGCAGGGAGGCAGGCAGGGAGGCAGGCAAGGAGGCAGGCAGGCAGGGAGGCAGGCAGGCAGGCAGGCATTCATGCAGGGAGGCAGGCAGGCAGGGAGGCAGGCAGGCAGGCAGGCAGGGAGGCAGG
>NW_021604711.1:1573875-1617246 GCF_004785775.1 Grammomys surdaster | reverse complement strand
AGGCAGGCAGGCAGGCAGGCAGGGAGGCAGGCAGGCAGGCAGGCAGGCATTCATGCAGGGAGGGAGGGAGGCAGGCAGGCAGGCAGGGAGGCAGGGAGGCAGGCAGGGAGGCAGGCAGGGAGGCAGGCAGGCAGGCAGGCAGGGAGGCAGGCAGGCAGGGAGGGAGGCAGGCAGGCAGGCAGGCAGGGCATTGGAGCAGTAGCTGAGAGCTTGCATCTTGAGACACAAGCATGAGGTAGAGAGAGCTAACTGGGAAAAGTATGAGCTTTTCAAACCTCAAAGCCCACCTCCAGGGACACGCCTCCTCCAATAAGGCCACACCTCCTAATCCTTCCCAAACAGTTCCACCACCTGGGGATCAATTATTCTAACATATGAGCCTATGGAAACCATTCTCATTTAAATTACCACGTCTTCCTTGTCTTCTGTTAAGTTTTTTTAAATTTTTTGATTTACTTATTTATTTTTGTGTATGAATGTTTTGCTTACACATATGTACGAGCACTATATGTACATTTGGTGCCTGAGGGGATCAGAAGAGGGTGCCATATCCCATGGAACTGGAGTTGCAAAAGTTCAGGAGCTACCATGTGGGTTCTAGGTCTTCTGCAAGTACAACAAGTGCTATAAACTGCTGAGCCATCTCTCCAGGCCTCTCTTTCAGTTTTTGACTTAAGATTTACTTTATGGTATAAGCACAGCTGCCCTTGTGCTTTCTATTTGCATGGAATGTCATTTCCAACACTTCACATTTCAGCTTGTGTGCCTACTAGTAGAATGAATGTCTTGTGGTATACACTTGGATCTCTTTGGATTTTTGTAATCTTAAATTCATTCAATGTCTCTTTCTCTGCCCTTCCCCATCATTTACTCTTAGTCATCCTCCTTGTCTTTGTCTCCCAAGTGTCTTGGATCAGTGCCACTCTGTGTTTTGGTGATTTAAGCTACTTATATTCAAGGTTGTTATTAATAAGTATGAACCTACTCCTGCCACTTTTGAGTATTTTTCGTTAGAATAGAAAACCTGTTTAATGAGATTATATCTAAAAATCTTCTGCAGCCTTGGGAAAGATACACACATGCAGGCACAGGAAATTCACAAATCCTGATAGGCTTGACCAGAAGAGTCCTCTTCAGACTGGAGCTGGAGCTCAACTGTGTTACAAGGCCCTAGGTTAAGTCTTCATCCCCCAATCCCACCAAAAAGTCTTCCTCTGTCACAAAATTCAAAGTCCAAAACAGCAAGCCACATGTAAGGGACGAGGTTAAATGACGACAGATTCCTTATCTCTCGTTGTTGCTGTTTATATTCATGTCTTCAGTGTGTACGTGTGTGTGAATGTGCACGCCATTGTGCACCTGTGGAGGACAGAGGAGTTGGGCCTCTTCACCACACTGGTCCTGGGAATCAAACTCAGGTTGGCGGGCTTACTGACCAGTGCCTTTATCCTGGTAGGAGCCTTCACCCAGAGCCATTTCAATGGCCCCTGATTCCTCATCTTTTATGCATTCTGTTGGTCTTCTAATGGTCAAGTCTACTTGTTTCTCTTCTTCATGTGCATCTATTGTGCCAATGAGTGTTATTATTTTGCCTGGTCTGTTTTAGGTATTATTGTCCTTTGACTCCAGGACTCCCTTAAGTGGGTTTTGTGTGAATGAGTGTGTGTGCATGTGTGTGTGCATGTGAGTGTGTGTGTGTGTGCCAATGTAGTGGTAACGGACTCTTTCATCTTTACATGTCTAAGAAAATTTTTCTTGTCACTTTTGAAGCGCAGCTGTGCAGGGTGTAGAATACTCTGTAGATAGTCTTTTCTTTCATAATTTTGAACATGTTATCCATTTCCCTCTCAGTCTGTACAGTTTCTATTGGAAAATCTGCTATTGGTGTAACGGAATTCCTTAAGTGTGACTTGCAGCTTCCTGCATCTGTGTGCTTGCGTGCATGTGTGTTTGCAAGTGAGACCAGACTGACATGTATACAAGCATTTGGTACATTTTCTTGATTGATGACTGATGTGGGAGGGCTCACTGCTGGCAATGCTATCCCTGAGTTGGTGGTCCAGAGTGTATAGAAAGCAGGCTGAGAAACCATGAAGAACAAGGACTCTTCTGTGGCCTCTGCATCAGCTCCTGCCTCCTGGTTCCTGCTCTGAGTTCCCTGAATGATGTGCTGTGGTGTGGAAGTGTATGCTGAGCAAACCCTTCTTTCCCCAAATTGCATTTGGTCATGATGTCCATCACAGCAATGGAAAGGAAACTAAGACATTGTGGCTAGTCTGGACCAGGCTGGCCTTAGATTTGCAGCAACCCACTGGCTCTGCCTCCTGGGTGTCGTGGTTACAGGAAGGCAGCACCTCATCTTGCTTTGAATTTTCTTATTAGTCCTGACTTTTGACATTTGGACTATACTGTACTATGAAGAAGGGTTTGAGACAAGTTTTGTTTGGAATCCTTTGAGCCTGCTGGTCTTGGATGTTTATACCTTTTCAAAATGCTGGGGAACCTCTCATCTTTTAGTTCTTGGAATGGTTTCCCCATGCTTTCCTCTTCTCCTGTAACACCCATAAAGTGAATATTTGTTTATTTAGTGATGTTCTGCAAGTCTAGGCTTTTCCATTCTTTTTTACTGTGTGTGTGTGTTATTTCTAAAGACCTCTCTTCTAGTTAAGTAATTTTTTTCCTGCTTGGTTTATTCTGTTGTTGAGATTGTCCATTGGATTTTTTTATGCTACTGAATTCTTCAGTTCCAGCTTTTTGTTTGGATTTTAAAATGCTTGTCCTGCTCTTGAGATTTTTGTTGTTTGCTTTTTTGCTTGTTTGGTTTTTTTTTTGTTCCAAATCATCAGTTGATTTCTTCACTTTCTTGAGTTCTCTGCGCAGTTCTCCATCTGCGCAGTTCTCTGTCTGCGCAGTTCTCCGTCTGCCCAGTTCTCTGTACTCTCTTGAATTTCTCCAGATTTCCTAGGGGCATTATTTTGAACTCAGCTTTAAGAATTTCTTAGGTTTCCTTTTCTCTGTTCCTGGGAATTACTCTGTTCATTTGCTTATTTAATCTGTCCCTCTGGGGAACTGTGGCTGTCTGTGCGTGTCGTATGGCAGTCACCTTGTCTGGTTTTGCAGAGTGGCTCAGTATTGTGGGCAACTCACGGGTTGATGTCATGGCACTTAACTTTGGCTTGGAGTAGGGCATAAAGTTAGAGTTTGTTTGTTTGTTTATTGCTTTTTTTTCTGTGTAGCCCTTGCTGTCTTGGAACTCACTCTGTAGACTAGGTTGGCTTCATAGAAATCCACCTGCCTCTGCCTCCTGAGTGCTGGGATTAAAGGTGTAAGCTGTTCCTGCCAGGCTGAAGGTCAGAGTTTCTGTGAGTTCTTTAGCTGTGAGCATCTCATTGGCTTAGATTGCAAGTGTCTCTGGAGATGGCAGTGTGACCAGGCAAGGGATGTGGGCTGACTGTTGTTCCAGTGTCTCTAAGATACCTGAGGTTAAATAAAGACCCAGTGGTACTGAGTGTGGATCCAAAGTTGACCTAATGGCATGAAAATCATGATCTGTGCAGTAGCTTTCTGTACTGGGAAGGCCCACACTGTGTCTTCTAAGTCTCATTTCCCACCAAGGCCCTGGGTTCAGGTACAGTTTCATTAATTCATTAGGACTTACTCATGACCTTAGGACTTAGTGGAGCAAGCATCCATCACACAACTTCAAGTGACAGGTTCACTCTCTCAGTGGGAAACATATCCTTAGGCCCTGTACTGCCAGTAGAGACAGCCAGCAGTGGGGTGACAGCACCGGAAGCATGGACGCAGAGGGTGCCTTGCAGAACCGGGGAAGCTCCTTTCTAAGAGCTAACTTTCCACAGCTGGAGTTGAGAGCGGGGCTTCATTATGACACTTTCATACGTATGTATACTTTCTGCTCCATCTCTCCTCCTCACAAGAACCGGTTCTCTCCCCATTCTGCTCTCATGTCGCATATACGTCCACATGTGACAAAAACACACAGTATTTGTTTTTCTGCATCTGACTTATTTCATGTTACATAATGGCCTCCACTGCCATCTATTGTCCTATGAATGGCATAGTTACATTTTTTTTAACCCCCAAAGACCTCCCACATTTCTATGCACCACATTTTCTTTAACTACTCATGAGCTGGTGAGCATCCAGGCTGTGTGTCTGGAACAGTGTCTGTGCTATGCTGACTTAGATTCCTTCTAGTGTATACCCAGGCATGCCATAGCTGGGAGCATAGCATATCTACACTGATTTCCACAGTGGTAGCACCTGCCAGTTTACACTCCCATAAGCAGTGGACTAGGACTTCTCTTTCCCCACACCCCGAACAACCTTTATCATGGACTTATTAACCAGTTGCATTTGCTCTTCTGAGCAGTGTCAGTGGACAGTTTTCCCATTTATTGGTTAGGTGGTTGGGGGGTTATTGGCTTTTTGGAGTACTTTGTAAATTCTAGACATTAACCTCTGTTGGATCTAGACCTGCCAGAGACTTTTTCTGAATCTGTAGAATCTGTAGTTGTGTCTTCTACAAGCTCTACTGTAGGTGGAGGCTCTAGTAGGGGGGGATCTGTTGATCTCAAGGGCTGAAGCATGAGGACATGTCTAGAGACCCCTCAGGAATGAGCCCTACTGTTGTGGAGCAATGGTAGTTGCAGGGATGTGTAACATGAGGAACCTGTCCCCAGCATCTGCCATGGTGAGTGTTACTGGAGACAGCAGCTTCCAGCAGCAGCAGTGGAGCTGAGGATCTGACTAACAGAGGCCTGTCCTTAGGCTGCACAGTGGCCAGAACTCACGGGAGTTCTGGGGGACATGTGTAGTGGTGATTAGAGCCCTGGGTCCTGGGATGCAAGTGTTTTAGCTAAGTGTCAAGAGATGTACCTTCATTGTCCGCTGTTACTAGGGCTCTGTTGTAAGTGGGTTCTGGGGTGTCAGGACACAGGCTGGCCTTGTTCCGAGGTTATAGCCTTTTGTGTGAGTGTGAGGTCCTTTTTGTTCTCCCTAGAACTTTTTGGGTTTTGATTCTCAGAATTTGGTCTCATTAATTCACTAGTAGTTTGCAAATAAATCTAAAATAAATTAGTAGATATACAGTGATGGTTCTGACCCTATCTTTCCCTTTATCTTTATGGTTGAAATAGTTCTATAGGGAACAGTCACTCCTTAGATTTTGCACTCCTTGGCTGCCTATTGGTGTGATTGGTAAAGGAAAGGCAGAATCCACGCTTCCCTGGCTCATCCAACAGTTCTTTAAATAAAATAGCTCTCGCAATAGCTCACAAAGGCTAAGAAACAACTGAACTCATGAATGCAAATATACTTTCTGTGTTTTAATTGATTGCAATAATTTCTGTCATTGGGGTTTGAATTGTTCTATCTTTAACCAGTCCTGAGCCCTTGGCTTTGCCGCTGATGTTCTTTTAGAGGTGCCTGCTATCTGGTTTGGAAAAGTGTTTCAGGTTTATCTAGAATCTTCCTATTCAGGCTGGACTCAGCCGTACCTCTGTGGAACCCAGGGCCTTGGTGGGAAATGAGATTTAGAAGACACAGTGTGGGCCTTCCCAGTACAGAAAGCTACTGCACAGATCATGATTTTCATGCCATTAGGTCAACTTTGGATCCACACTCAGTACCACTGGGTCTTTATTTAACCTCAGGGATCTTAGAGACACTGGAACCACAGTCAGAAAACTGTCCTCTTGAGCCCACAGTACACAACGTTTGGGGATGTGATGGAAAACACTAGATGATTTTTCCAGTTTCTTTTTATTATTGCATTAGCTAATTAAATCAGTCAGTTATGAAGGGGCAGTGAGTGTGTACATGTGTGTGGAGGTCAGAGGACCGCTTACGGGAGTTGGTTTTCTCATTCCACTTGGGTTCTGTGGATTGGACACAGGTTATCAAGCCTGGCAGCAAGCTCCTTTACTCAGTGAGCCATTTTGCCGGACATCTGAACTTCTTTTAAATGTTAGGATGTATGACAGTGGAGATGTCAGGCTATGGGGCACTGAAGTCCTTTGGAAGGGTTCTTTTTTTTTTTTTTTTTGTGCTGGCAAAGCCAGGGTGCACAGACTCATTTGTTTTCAGTGTTTACACTTTATAAATATGTATTGTGGAGGCCTGCCCTTTTCTGAAAGGGAATGGAACAGCAGTGGATCTGAGAGAGAGGAGAGGTGGTGGTGGAGGTACCGGGAAGAGTGGAGGGAGGGGGGTTGTGGTGAGGATGTATTGTAAATTATAAAATTAAAAGAAAAAATAAATTATTTAGAGCTAAAAAACCCCCTATGTATCATACTTGCATTGTTTTGAAATCAAGTCTAGAAATCATTGAGTTGACAGTAATCACTAAACAGAACGCCCACTTTCTTCGGTCTTCTCTCATGTGCTCACAGATCAAGGTGCTCTGAGTTCCCATGAAGATCTTTGAATACAGCCTCTGCACTTGGTAGTTTGCCTGGGTTCTAGCCTCCCTGTCCCTTACTTGGTCTCTTTACAGAAGATGCTACCCCTCCATCCCCATTCCCTGGGTTTTCTGCTGTTGAATGGGGTGGAGGTGAGTCTGATTGGGCTGCTTTCCCTGATTTGTGATGTGGTCTTTTCCTGACTCGGTGGTATCATTGAATGAATGTCTTATTGGTTATCACCTTCCTTTGAAATGTTCTGGATCAGTTTTCCCCCTTCCTCTCTCTTTTCCTTCCTTTTAATGAGATAGGCTGTCCTTAGGGTTACTATTGCTATGATGAAACACCGTGACCAAAGCGACTTGGGAAAGAAAGGGTTTATTCAACTATGTTTCCATATCATTGTTTGTCATCAAAGGAAGTCAGAACAGGAACCTTGAGGCAGGAGCTAATGCAGAGGTCATAGCGGGGTATTGCTTATTAGACTGCACTAATGGCTTGCTCAGCCTGCTTTCTTACAGAACCCAGTGCTGTAGGATCTTTGATCACATTGGGAACCCTAAGGTTGTATTGTTTACTGAAAACATTTGTTTCTAGTCGTGGTGTAGCTCAGCTTTAGCACACACTGTCAATTCCTCTGGCTGGAATACAGCCATGCCCTTAGTACACACCTTTGACCCCAGACAATGAAGGTAAAGTTAGTTTGGAGGAGGAAGCATCCATGTTTGAAAGTGATGTCTAATTGAGTGGCAGACAAAGTGATGAATCAGAGTAAGATTTGACAGACTAGGAGGATCTGCCCAACTCTCACAAGAAGAGAGAGGAAAGGGAAGCTACTTAAGAGAGATCAGCACACAGAGAGAAGAGGCAGTTTTCCTGGAACAGTTGTACAGAGACAGAGTCCTGAGAGACAATGAGCTAGACACAGGTGAAGACAGAACAAGCCCAAGATTGAGAAAAAGCTGGAAGATTAGAACAGAGTTATCTGAGAACAAAGTTAGTCTGAGGTCAAGCAGAGAAATTCAGGAGAAGCTGAGAGAAGCCAGATTGAATCAGTCAGCTTGGAGAGGAGTTTGAGCCAGAACAGCTGAGTTGACCAGCCAGTCCGAGTTCAGAAAAAGCTAGAAAGGGTGAGCTTACTCAACAGTAAGTCTCAGAGGCTGAAAATATTCTAGACCTAGATAAGAATGTATGGAGGCTAGAAGCTTCCAGGACTAGGCCTGGGTTAGCACACGGGGGCAGAAAGCCTTGGAGATGACAGTTACTTCAGGTGAATAAAAGATAACAATTACAACCCAGGAGCGCCAGCCCAGGATGACCCCAACCACAATGGGCTGGATCCTTTCACATCTATCACTAAATTAGAAAATTCCCTACAGACTTGCCTACAGCCTGTTCTTATGGAGGCATTTTCTTAATTGAGGTTCCCTCAATGACTTTAGCTTGCATTATGTTGACATAAAACTATCTACTACACAAGGTCTCCCTGTGCAGCTTTGGCTAGCTTGGAGCTCCGCATGTGGGTCAGGATGGCCTTGAACTCACAGAGATCTGCTTGCCTCTGTCTTCTGAGGGCGGACTAAACTTTTTTTTGATGTAAGGTAATTAAATGTCTTTATGATCATAGCACTGTGATTGAGAGATTATGTTACCTGCAGCTGAACACTTTTGACTGGTGAACTATGAAACAGTGGCAGTCCTAGAGTAAATGTATCTATTTTCCATTGCTACAACATAACATGTGGGTGATGGGTACAGGAAAGGTTATTTAGTTAACAGCTTTAGATGTTCAAGAGTATGGCATCAATATCTTCTTGAACCTGGTGAGAGCCCCCGTAGCTGTCATATGGCAGATGGCTGGAAGGGTCAATTTGATCCTTTATACCCATCCTTTCATAAATCTACCCAGGTCTCATGAGAACTACACAGTTTCCTACAGCTCCCTCAATCAACAGCCTACTTTTTTCAAGGTACCATCTTCCAACATAACCACACTGAGGACCAAGCCTCTAATAGATGAAGGCTATGTGGGTGGGTGGGGATAAATAACATCTAAATCATACCAGGGCATACATCTGCTTTTAGTGCTCCCGTGCAGTGCTCCCATTCCCCCTTGCCCATATTTTATCCTCACTAGGTTTCAGAACCAAGAAGACCCCTAGAAGTCCTACTCTTAAGAACACCCCAGAAAGCTGGAGTGGTGACTCCCTCCTTTGGCATAGAATTGCCGTGTCTCTCCAGCCTTGGCACCAGTCCGTGGCAGAGTAAAGAGGGTCCTTATTCTCCTCTTTAGAGCTGTACCCAAGTCCTAGAGATGTGCCAGGCAAAGAACAGTTGCTCAATTAATATTTGAGAATAATATACATGTTATTTTAGCATTCCCCACCCTACCCTACCCAAAATAGGTTTAAAACAAAAACAAAAACTTGTGCAATGAGGTAAAGTTCTCACAACACTCAGAAGTGGAGACATTCAAAGTAGATTACTGACCCCTGCTGCACACCACCCGTCACTTTAATACCTTCCTGGTATTAAAGAGTCATATAGGAAATCAAGAAGGTGATTTTTAAAAAAATTCTCTAAAATTCTAGTGGAGTTAGTTGGCCAATAAAAAGATAAAATATGATTTATATAGTCAATGAGATGTTACTTATCTTTAAAAGAATGGAAATTCTGATCCAAGCCAACCATGAAAAACAAACATGATCAAGTTCCACCTGTAGAGACCCACAGAGGAATCAGACTTGTGGAGACAGAAAGAAGAAGGGTGGGGCTTGGGCTGGAGAAGCTTTTGGGAGATGGGTTAAATAAGTCCAGAGTTTCAGGACAGGAGAGAGCTCTAGAGATGAAGGCAAGGATGGCTGCAGAGCACTGTGACTGTTTCCAGTACCACACAGCACTGTGACTATATCCAATATCACAGAACCACATGCTCACAACAGTTAAGATGAGGGGCCAACTGTAAGTTTTATCATAACTTAGTCTTTATATGCCACACATAGCACAGATATCCAAAAGAGTGTATGAAATGAATGAACGTCTGGTTTAAACCTAACTCCAAGATGAACCCTGTGGGGAAAATTTAAGAAGGCCGCCACAGCGGCGCAAGCCCCGGAGGGGCTTCCGCTGCCGTGGTGGGTCCCACATTAGAGAAGAGGTCCTATGGTTCCAGCGGCCTGAGGGCCTTGGTGGTGGCAGGCCCCAGTAACACGAGGAAGTCCTTGGTTCCAAAAAGGTTTATTGCCATGACGGATAATAGATGGATCTAGGCATACCCCCAAAAACTCAGGGCAGTCTCGAGTTATATAGGGAGGGAGAAAGGGGGAGGATTGGGGGAGGATCTGGGGGAGGCATGTTTAATTTGCTCTGCCCTCTGGCCTTCATTAGTATGTAAATCCCTAGGGCCTGAGGCCTATAGCCCGGCCTATGTGACTCTGTGGAGACCTTGACTGCTTTTCAGGATCCTGGATGATGGGAGGGATCGAACTCCTGCCGGTTCTCTCGCAGAATTCCACGCAGCAGAGTCTGCAGAGTCTCGGGGTTCTAGGTGCCTGCTCAACCATGACCCAGGATACCCTTACGCAGTCCCACAGAACCCCAGAGGTCCACCTCTTGTCTAAAGAAATAGTGTCCTGTTGAAGTCCTAAGTCCACTCTCTCTCTCTTTTTTTTAAAGACTTATTTATTTATTTTATGTATATGAGTACATGGTCCCTGTCTTCAGACACACCAGAAGAAGGCATCGGATCCCATTACAGATGGTTGTGAGCCACCATGTGGTTGCTGGGAATTGAACTCAGGACCTCTAGAAGAGCAGTCAGTGCTCTTAACCATTGAGCCACCTCTCCAGCCCCCTAAGTCCACTTTCAACTTCCTCCCCACCCCACCTTCAAAAGTCCCCCCTTTAAACATCAGGTGGGTCATTTCTACTTTCTTCTACATACTGTGAGCAGTGGGTGATGCCAACACCGTGTCCTCTGTGTCTCCTTTCCTCCATGAAGATTTTGAGAGTGTTTTTCCCTTTCTTTCTTTCCTCCTCCTCTTCCTTCCTCCCTTCCTTCCTCCCTTCCTTCCTTCTTGTTATCTGTTAAACTTGTGCACATGCCATATTCTTGTGCTGTCTCATGTATTTACAGTTAAATATAAATATGTAAAGTGTTAACTATGAAGACTGACACCTTTGAAGAACCCTGACTATTTTGATAGCCTCTGGGTAGAGAAGCATAACACCAGAGACAGAAGCCGCCATGCACAGGTTGGCACATTGGATGGCAACACAGCTTAATGTGCTCGTGGATAAAATATATCTTAAGTAGAGCAGGAAGTGGGACATAAAAATTAGAAAGAAGGCAAGGGAAAATGCATGTCCTACAAATCAGACTGATGGAAACCTCCCCCATCTCCACTCCAATCTGTGCTGGCTCATAAACAAATCATTCTTTCACCAAGGAATCTCACTTTTAGGAAACAACCAGAGATGTGCACTAAAATTCATATACAAGACATCCTTCACAGCCACATCTGTAATCAGGAAAAAATGGAAGTGACCCAAATGCTAAGCAGCAGGGGACTGATCCAAGCATCAAAGTGCCTGAATTGTTCTCCAGAGACCAGTCTGTGAGAGCGGGGAACAGGGGTTGGAATTTAGTTTTTTTTTAAAAAAAAAAGCAGACAACGCTCTAATAGATGGCAGACTGGAGGGCAGCAGGGTGTAGCTGCTTTGACAAGCCTTCTGACAATCTCTTGGCAAGGCAAATATGCATATACTGTACAACCATAAAACTTAATCTCAGCCCCTAACCCAGTAGAAATAAAAGCGTGGGACCGTGCAAACCTGTGGCTAAGTGTTCCCTGCAGTTTTATTTACATAAACAAACAGGAAACAGACCAAGTACCAGCAGTTGCAGAGTGAGTGATGAGCACACTGTGGTATGGTATGCTATGGAATAGCACTCAGCACTGAAAAGGAGGGGCCTCTGAACCTGTCCCCTAAGGGTTGAGATGAAGCCCTTCACAGAAGACTGTGGTCCCATTATGAAATTTCTCACACATGATATTTTGAAAAAGGCAAACCAGACAGGACACAAGTCAAGTTTGCCAGGGGTTAGGGATCGCCAGCAAACAGGCAGAGGGGGCCTCCAAGTTGAAGGAGGTGCTCTGTGTCGTTACTGTGGTGATGGTTCCGTAGCTGCAGCATCAAACCTCTATAGAGTCTTCTCGATCGGGGCACAGCTAGAGCACTCACTTCACATGCAAGAGTCCTTGGGTTCAATCCCCACCACTGCCAAAAACCAAAACAAACAAACAAACAAACAAATCAAGCCAAACTAAAACTAAGCTACGTTTTAAGCAGTTTTTAAGTCAGTTATAAAATGACATGGCAAGAGATTCTTCGTGTATGTGTGTGTGCGTGTGTGTGCGTGTGTGTGCGTGTGTGTGTGTGTGTGTGTGTGTGTGTGTGCAGGTGCAGAGAGTCTTTGTAATAACAAAGCTCACAGTTTTGGTCGCTGGACCAGTCTCACCCTGTTGTAACTGACTGTCTGAGGCCTTTTCCACATGCTGACCCTCACTTCCCTCTTGTGACTCAAAGGGTTTCCACAGTGACCACCAACAAGGGAGACAGTAATGGAGGCAGTGTCCGGCCCCTCAACTGTCCTAGCCTGGAGTATTCACTGTGACTTAAGTCACAAGACCATGCCTCAACAGTAGGAAGGCTGTGGGGTGCAGGAGAGATAGACAAACAGCTAATGCCAGCTCTTCCTTCTCTCATTCCCTCAAAATCATTTGTTTCGCTTTCACAGGAGGACCTAGCCCTCACTCTCAAAATCTGTTCCTGCCAGCATAGCCTGTGGGCTCCCTGGGCAAAATGCACTGGTAGTCAATCCATAATTAAAAGGTGCCTTTACAACAATATGTCCAATATGTTTTCTTCATTATGTTTTTTTGTTTGTTTTTGTTTGTTTGTTTTTCAAGACAGGGTTTCTCTGTGTAGCCCTGGCTGTCCTGGTACTCACTCTGTAGACCAGGCTGGTCTTGAACTTAGAAATCCGCCTGCCTCTGCCCCCCAAGTGCTGGGATTAAAGGCGTGTGCCACCACCGCCCGGCTAAAATGTGCAGCTCAGGCTGGCCTCGAACTCGAGATCCTCCTGCCTCTGCCTCCTTCAGCAAATCCTACCGGCATGCGCCACCACAACCGGCCTTCATTATGTTTTAAAAAAGAATATATATGTCTGCCCACAGCCTACTGGGCTAAGAAAACAGGCCTCTGTCCTTTCTAGGTAGCCCAATAATACAACAGATATGGACCAGAGAGGCAGCGGAATCACTTCTGATAGAACCTGTCTAGACATTCCAAATCATGAGCCATTTGGGACGCCCTGTCCAGGCACAGTCTGGTCACCCCATGAATCTCCCAGAGGTCTGCTGCCCTTCTTTGGGGAGGAAGCCACCCGCTGGGGTCTTCCAGACCCTCACTGTGGATTCAAGGAGAGATTCTTTCTCTCTGTTTTGTTTTTCCATCTTGCCCTATGGAGAGAAAGATTTCCTACTTTCCCCAGCTGGTATCTTGTTTCTTAGAAGGGTTATGATCTAATTTAGTTCCATTTTAAGTTTCAAGTCATCATAAGCCTGGACTCGGGAGCTACACTTCCGGTAGAATCCGAGGCCTCTCCACCCGGGTTGCAGTAAATGCATCTTCCATACCCCCCAACCCCCCTCGATCTCGCTGCCCTTTCAGTAACGCCAAAGGCAGTCTGTGTGGAGCAGCAGGTAGGAGGCCACGCTTTTAGTCCAACCTTTAGCCTGAGATATTGTCACCCACTGACAGAGTTTGCAGGGTTTAAGGTTCCAAGTGCTTGAACTGCTGAACTCTCTCTCCCTGGAAGGAAACGAGAAGCTGCAGGGATGCTCCCTGTTCCCGCCCCCATCTTTGTCCTGGATTTCTGACTTACCCTGTCCCTTTTGATTCCTTTTAAATGTCTTCCTTACAAGACTTGCTGAATGCAGCTAAAAGCTATAAGCACAAGTTCACTCAGTCCTCTCTGCCACCAGGGCTAGGAGGAACTCAGGACTAACTGAGTTACCTTCTAGGTGACACATAGCTGTGGGGTGAGCCTGAGCCATGCTTGGCCACTGTCCTGGCCAGCTCCACCGCAGCCAGGCTGAGGCTGTGATTGTGGAAATCCCAATGGCAGTATTTCTCGGCTTAGCTCACTCTTTGGCTTTGCTTGTTTGTGTTGTGTTGTCTTTTGCAGTGCTAGGGTGGTATCCAGAGCCTTGCCACTGAAGGCCACTGAACCACACCCCCTGAGGCCCTATGTAAGCAACACTAGAGAAGGTCGCATTAACAAAGTAACCTATGACTCATATTGGAGAAGTTTGCTCTGTCCCTGCACAGTCTCCTACAGCTGGATGAGGATCTAGGACTGAAGATCTGGCTCCCTTCTCCTCTGGCTCAGCAACCCCCTCCCACCCTTGGTGTAGGAATACAGCTCCCTTACTGAGCAGCTGGGCAGGCAAGGCGAAAGGCACTCTTCTTGTAGTCTATGATACGGAAAAGTTGGTGCCTCTTCCTTCCTCACTCTGGGGCCAAGGTGCTAATTGTGCATGAGCAGCTAGTGCAAAATGCTAGGAGCAATTAGAAGGTGCTTTTGGCCTGAGCATCTCTACAACAATATGTCCAATATGTTTTCTTCATTATGTTTTTAAAAAGAATATATATTGTATATCTATGTATATGTATATATATACATATATATATATACTATGTATATACACTTATGTACTATGTATATGTGCGTACATAAATGTGTGTGCCTGAGTGTATGTATGTGTATCACAAGTGTGCAGATGCCTATGGAAGCCAGAAGAAGGTAGGATCCCCTATAACAATTGTTATAGGTAGCTGTGGGTGCTGGGAACAAAACTCCAGCAAGAGCAGCAAGCATTCTTCTGAGCAATCTCTCCAGCCCCTTAATACTGTTTTTGATGGTGTAATCCAAAGTACTGTTAGAGCGTGTTACTCAGCCCCAGTCCTGGGTGCATACTTCTCTTCATATTCCAGATGGCTTTGCCCCCAATTAAAACAACTTACTAACTTGCAGAATGGGGATGTGTGGTTTTTTGAGTAGGTGTGACCTTGTTGGAGGAAGTGTGTCATTGTGAGTGTGGGCCTTAAGACCCTTATCCTAGCTGCCTGGAAGCCAGTCTTCTCCTAGCTGCCTTCAGAATAAGAGGTGGATCTCTCAGTCCCTCCACCCCCAGGTCTGCCTAGACGCTGCCATGCTTCACCTTGATGATAACGGGCTGAATCTCGGAACCTGTAAGCCAGTCCCAATTAAATGTTGTCCTTTTAAGAGTTGCTCTGGTCATGGTGTCTGTTCACAGCAGTAAAACCCTAACTAAGACAGCAGTCATACTGCAGTTTATCCTTGGTGAGTGCTGCCATTCATCCCACTGATACTCACATGTGAGCTCTTCTGACGCATCAGGCCTTCTGATCATTTTATTGACACCACAAAGAAAAACAGAGCCACAATTTCTGCACCTGAAAGGTTTGATAGAAGAAATAGGAAGTCAGACATGGGTCATCCAAGGTGTCTGAAGTCAGTGGGAGGTTTCTTCTATCAGATAGAAGGTTCATAATGTGCAGTATGGATGGCAAGCAAATTCCAACATGCCTTTATAAATGCCAGTAGCTCTGGGCAACTGGAGCTGTCTCTCAGTGAGCCCCCATTGTTCCCTCATGTGGTCTGTCAGCTCTGTTCCTAACAGCCATGTCACAGAGTAGGTGCGATTGTGTGTCTGAGGTGGGTTTGGGATTAGAACTCAACTATGTTTGGCTTTTTGCAGCTTTCCCAGGCCAGCTGGCCTTGACTCCCAAGTGTGAGCCATTCCCAAGTGAGCTGTGACCTCAGGCTCCCACACTGAGATGCGTGTGCATGTAGGCTTGGTAGGCAGGTGTTGAGGAGAGGAGTAAAGGCTGAGCTGGACCTGATCGAAGCCTTCAACACATGAGAAAAAAATTCTCTGGACATCATATCCAAGACTTCAGCCCAGACCTAAGTACATGAGCAGGACCCTGCTGCCAGCCTCTCCTGGCCATCAAATGGCTGAGCTCTTGGGGTCTCCAAGCCTTGCTTTCCTATCTGATGTGTTTGTTGTATGCAGCTGCAATGGGATGAGACACCTCGCCCCCCACCCCCTACCCCCACCAAGCTGCTCCTCCTTAGCTCCTGGGGTAGCTTGAATGAGAAATGTTCCCCATAGGCTCAGGTGTTTGAACACTTGGTTCCCAGTTGGTGGCGCTGTTTGGGGAGGTTATGGGAGGTGCAGCCTTGCTGGAGGAGTTGTCACTGGGGGAGACTTGATAGTTTTGGTCTACTTCCAGTTTGTTCTTTCTTCTTTGTGTTTGTGATTGAAGACTCAATCTCTGGTTCTTGTTTCGTCTGCCTGCCTACCATGTGGTCTGTGGCCATTATGGACCCGTATCTCTCTGGACTCCAAACCCAGATGAGCTCTTCCTTCTCTAAGTTGCCTTGGTCATGGTGTTTAATCACAGCCATAGAGAAATATTTAATATGCCTGGAGAGGAGATTTTCTATCTGAGTCAAGCGCCTTTGGCCTGCCCCAGGATGGAGGTACAGGGCTGAGGACCAGTGGCAGTGTCAGCAACAACAGGACCAGGATTGTTAGTTGGGCTCTTTTCTTAATTTCCATCCCTTAATTTTCATGATGAGGTTCTAGGGTTAGATATGCACTAAGCCTGTCTTGAAAGTGAGAAACTGGGGCAGAGAAAGGTGAGTGAGGTCGTCTGTCTAAGCTTGCACAATGAGTCAAGGTGCAACTCTGGAAACCCAGGGATGGTAGCACATACCTGAAATCCCAACATCGCAGGCTGAGGCAGAATCGCCATTTCCTGGTCAGCCTAAGCTACATAAGCAGAGTATGTAACAAAGTAAAAGTCTGTTCCAAAGTATGTGGCTTTGGAAGGGCCCTAACACCAGTGGTCCTGCTCACACACACCAAGTTGACCAGATTCGGGGGCTGGGACCTGAGGCCATGAGCACCATACCAGTGGCTGTCATCTGCTATCTTGGAGCTGGGAAATCAGGAACAGTGAAGCTAAGTCATGTGCCCAGAGTCACATAGCTTGTAAGTTTCAGTGGCAGGAAGTGGCTGTAGCAGAACTCTGAGGACAAGCATGCCAAAACATCCCAAGCATCAGGGCCAACCTGAGAAATGGGCCATGAGTGACAGGCAGCCATCTTTCCCTTCTGAGGGGACAATCTCAGAAACATGCATCTCTGAGGTTCCTTCTGACCTGGCCAGTGGAAGAGCTCTTGGGGTTTGTGATGTGGGCCTATCTTGACTGACTTGAGGGAGACGAGAATAAATGTTGCTCATCGCACCCAGGGTGTCGACAACAGACCAAAGCAGTGATGTCACTTAGATCCCACCTGGTGAATTAGAAGTTTACTGGGGTCACTAACAGGGGTATGAGTGAGGGGTCACAGTTCAGAAGCAGGAATGACTCCAGCATCACTGAAAAACCCATCCCTCCTGAGAACTCTCAGGAAGCTTGGCAGCCTAGAGTGGTGTCCTCTTCCTCCCCAACCCCTCCACCCCCACTACCCCTCCCCCAGGCAGCTCTGTGGGTGAGGGAGTCTGCTCACCTAGCACTTGCTTTCTGTGACTCTGTAAGACCAGCTTTCCTGGATTCATTCATCTATTTTCCCAGTCTCATGAGCTTCTTCTCCTCAAGGAGGGCATGCCTCATTTTGGAGGAAGTTCCTAGGTAGAGCCCCAGGAAACCAGGAAAGAGTGTCAGGAGGGTGCTCACTGGTCCCTTGGAGGGGCTGGATTCTTCATCTGCCCCTAAACTCAGCTCTCACTTCTGGGTGACAGGAAAACAAGTGCATGTTGAGCTGGGTACTCATTTCTCCAGCCAGCAAGCAAAGGACTGGGTTGGACTCTATAGGTCTTGCTATGGGGTCTCTGCACCCCAGGTCTGATATTGCTTAGGAAACTAAGGTCCAGGGAGCAGAAGGGACTTACCTACTTCCCCAGCACTTGCATGGAAGAGCCATAACTGAAATTACCAGTTGTGTGGTTGAGGCCTGTGCCTTGCCTACCTTCCTTCAGCCCGCAGGAGCACTGGGGATAGTAATGGTCTTTCCCTCAGAGGAGCTGTTCAGAGAGCAGATGAAGTGGAACAGCTCCTAGTGTGGGCAGGTGCTTGGACAAAGTAAAGGTGTCATCAACTCAGGTGGCTGGGAACATTTATACTTATGACAGTCCAGTGAGACAGGTGGTTGGGAGTGGCCTGAGCCCCTGAGCTGGGGACACAAGAAGGTGGTATATCGATGGTGGCCTGGCAGAGGCAGGCCGTAAGCTTCGAGACTGGGTGCTCCTTGGGTGGGGAGGGCTGTTTGCTAGTGGCTCCCTTGGCTCTCATGGTCAGGCCACAGCACATGGGATGACGTGAGCTTGTGTGGCCTGGGGCAGGACCAGCTTTTTCTCATGTTTTATGCCAGTTCCTCTCAGGTGGGGTGGCAAAGAGGTCTAGGGGACAGATACCTCAGGTAGACATCAGCTGGGGGCCAGGAAATGTACTTGACAACCACCCAGTTGGAGCGCCTTCATTACTTACTTCCAAGCTAATATTGGGGAAGCTGATGTACAGAGGGGTCATGGATTTTGACAAAAGCCAAACAGCTAGGAAAGGACAGAGCTAGGATTTGAACCCAGGTCTCTTGGCCACAGATGCTATGACAGTGGCCATGAAATCATCAGCCTTTCAGGGACCTTCCTAACCCCTAATGTGTACCTCACTGGATCACGCTTCCTGTTACACCTCCCTGTCAGTTCACCTGTGCCCCGCCCCATCATGCATTCCCTTTTCTCTGGTCAAGGAACTCATGGTGCTCATCTGAAAATAGCCTCTACTTGACCAGAGATCCGGGCCTCAGGCCAGCTCAGGTGCCAGTCCAAGCTCCCCATAGCATGATCTTGGAAGCGCACAGGTTTTCCAGGTCCCTGCTGGGAACTCCTGTAGAACCTCACCTTGGCCTTGGGAGTACACCTTGTGGGGTGGGAAGGGATATTGTCCCCCCCCCTTCAACATCACCTCACCACCCCACCTTCCCTCAGGCTCCAAAAGCTTCTTTAGGGATTCAGTGTACATTCAGTGACCCTCCCCCAGCATTCCTCGGGCCTTCTCCTCCCTTTGATCTGTCTGCCTTGCTGCAGAAGGAGCTATTCATAGCCAAGATGATGCAAAATTTATAAAGTGTGGCTGGCAAGGCTGAAACCGCCCCCAGCACATGGCACGCTGCCCCCACCCCCACCCTGGAGGTTCGTTCTCCATGTGAGGGTGTATGTGAGAGTGAATGAGCGTGTGAAAGTGAGTGGGTGTGTAGGGGGGTTAGATTGCTTCACTATCAGACTGCTGTCGATGTTATGGTCCTGGTGGGTCATCTTCCCCTTCCTTGTCCTTCCCTTCCTTTGTCCTGACAGGACTGGAGATAGAACTCAGGGCCTCTCACTTGTCACTTGGTGCTCTGCCTAATCTGTTTTTAGCCTTTGTTACTTTTTAATTAATTGATTTAATTTTGTTGTCATTGGTCTCTGTTTTGACACAGGGACTCACGTAGCCCAGGCTAGCCTCTGACTTGTATAGCAGAAATTGGCCTGGAACTCACTTCCTTCTTGTCTCTACCTCCTGAGGGTTGAGATTGTGGGCGTGTGCCACCACGCCCAGCTTCAGAGTGCTGTTTTGAAATATGTATGCCTTGTGCAAGGGCTGCTTCCAGCTGAGTGACACAGCGTGACCACACACCCTTGTCGTTTCTTGTGGTGAGCACACTGCTCACTCTTTTCCAAGGCTGAATGGTTCTGTCCTGCAGACAGACATGATATTCTCCTCGTGCCTGCCTCATGATGGATAGGCAGAGCTTGCTTTTGCCTTCTGGCTGCTGTGCATGGCACTGTTGCCAAAACTGGGGCCCACATTTTCTCTGAATACTTGCTTCAATTCTCCTAAACAGAGACGTTCAAATCCAGTTGTGGGTCATAGTCTTGATGCTATGAGGGCCTGTTGTCTTTTTGGTTGAAGCCTTGCAACAATCCTCAGAGCCCCCACTGCCTGCTACCTCCTCCTCTGGCCCTATTGAGCCAGAAAGCTCCATGGTGCTCCTTGCCCCTGGGTGTGTCTACCCCAGGGCTACATCCATTGCACACTTCTCCTCACCTGTTAGCCCCCCTGTATTACCTAGAGCTCCAGCCAAGGCCTCGAGCCCACAGGGACAAGATATAGATGGCAAAGGCAAGACATAGGGAGTGGGCCTGGCCTAGTGGGTCACAGTCAAGTAGAAATTGAACTCCAGATCTGTGGTTTTTTTTTTGTCTGAAGCTATGTATCTTCAGTGGGGACACATAACCACCTCCCCACCCTGCACAGAAATGTCAAGCCACAGGTTATACATAGCTCATTTTTCTGGAAACTAATTTTCCTAGGAGATCTGGGAAGGAAACAATTCTAGGTAGACTCTAATGATTGTAAATACATACATATATATGCTTATGTATTACAATGTAGTCATCTATCTATCCATCTATCTATCCATCCATCCATCCATCCATCCATCCATCTATCTATCTATCTATCTATCTATCTATCTATCTATCTTATCTATCCCTTAGTGAGGTTTATCCAACATGTGAGACCTTCTCCTCACCTCCCAACTCCTGGCTTCCCAGACACACAGTGCTATCTCAGCTCCCTGTCAGCTTCTACAGTGGACATCTATATGGGTGTCTTAGTTAAGATTCCTATAGCTATGATACCAATCATGACCAAAAGCAACTTAGGGAGGAAAGGGATTTTTTTTCCCATCTTACAACTCTTAGGTCACACTTCATTACTGAGGAAAGTCAGAGCAGAAACTCAAGGCAGGAACCTGGATGCAGGACCTGAAGCTGATGCCATGGAGGGATGCTGCTTACTGGCTTGCTCCCCATGGCTTGCTCAGCCTGCTTTCTTATATAACTTAGGACCATCTGCCTGAGATTGGCACCTCTCAGAGTGGTCTGGGCCCTACCACAGTGGTCATTATTAAGAAAATGCCTTGCAGGCTTGTCTGGAAGTCAATCTGGTGGGAGAATATTCTCAATTGTAGTTCCCCTCTTACCAAGTGATTCTAGCTTGTATGACCTTGACAAACGAATACATCACTATCAAACCATAAACTTCCCTTTCTTGTTTGTCCCAAAGATCTTATATTAATATCATTAGCACAATATAAAACATTCCAACTTCAAAAAGTCCTACAGTCTTTAAAATTCAAATATTTTAAAACATCCAAAGTTAGCTGCTGGTGGTGGCGCATGCCTTTAATCCCAGAACTAGGGAACCAGAAGCATGTGAATCTCTAAGTTCGAGGCCAGCCTGGTCTGCAGAGTGAGTTCCAGGACAGCCAGAGCTACACAGAGAAACCCTGTCTCAAAAAACCAAAAACCAAAACAACATAGCAGTAACAACCGAAAAGCCCAAACAACAACAACAACAACAACAACACACCTTAAAAAAACAAAAAACAAAAAAATAAAATAAAAAAACAAAACAACAATATAAAAGATTCTAAGTCTTTCTAAAATTCCAAAACCTCTCTGAAGCTCCTGAATTTCTTTAAAAGTTCAAAGTCTCTCAACTTTGGGTTTTTGTAAAAGTCAAAATACCGAGGCAGGAAGAACCAGGGAGCTGCTATAATTTAGTCAGAGTAAAACCAAAGTCCACCAGGATAAAGCTCAGTGTCAGACTCTGGGGCCCAGGCAGGATCCGCAGGCCCCAAAAGGCTGTAGACAGCACCATTCCTCCCGCTCTGCCTTACCCAGCACAGCACAGCCTGTCTCAGGATTGGGCTGGCTCCACTCCACAGTCACTGCTGTGCTTGGCTGTCATCCCATGGTGCTGGCATCTCTAAAATGCTGGGGCCTCTGCTGCAACTGGACTGTACCTTCACAGATCCTCTCCTGGGTTCTCTTCAGGGACACTGGCTGTCACATTGTGCCCAGCTTCAATTTCTCTCCATGGCCCTTTCAGTCCTGAAACTTCTGACTGAACCGTGGCTGCACTTCCGCCATGGCGTCTCCTGGTTTCTCGTGGCGGCAAGCTTCAGCGGCTCCCCATGACCTCTTCATGTCTCCAAAACCAGTACTGCCTGGGAGGCTGTTACACAAGACCAAGTTTGGCTGCTACTGTGTGTGGTATATATAGCCTTGGCCTTCTCTGGACCATAGCTTCTGTGTACTGATCCTGAGGAAACAGTTCCCAGAAAAATCTTGCTTCGATGCTACCTCTTATTAATCACAGATCACAGCTCTAGCTGAACAGAATCAATTGTCCCAGAAAAACAAAAGTCTTTGCCTTGGTGGTTCTTAGTTCCAAATATCGTGTAAGCGGTCATGATACAGTCTTTGCTTCCCTCTGAAACGTCACAAGGTAGGCCTCCACTGTGTGGTCTGCTGTCAGTCTCGTCTTCTAAGTTCCCACAACATCTCTTTAGGCTCTTGAATTAAGATTTTATTGATGTGTTAAAACACCATGAACAAAAGCAAGGCAAGGGTTTAACTCATCTTAGAACTCTCGGGTCGCATTTGGTCATTGAGGAAAATCAGGACAGGAACTCAAGGCAGGAACCTGGAGGCAAGAACGGAAGCAGAGCCCATAGAGGGATGTTTCTTACTGGATTGCTCTTCGTGGCTTACTCAGCCCGTTTCTTACACAATTCATGACCGCCCATCCAAGGTTGGCACAACCCACAGTGGTCTGGGCCATCTCATATAAATCATTAGTCAAAAAAAAAAAAAAAAAGTACTCCCCAGATTTGCTCCCAGGCCAATCTAGTACAGATTTTTTTTTCAATTACAGTTCCCTCTTCCTAAATGATTCTAGCTTATGTCAATTTGACATAAAACTAACCAACACAGTGTGCTTGCCTCACCACCCGTGAACCTCTGAATCCCCAAAGCAACAGGAAAGAGACCACTAGCCATGTCACCTGGGTGGCTAAGCAGATTAGCTTCAACTAGCTAGTTTGCCACTGCTGTAGACATGAAACAGGCCTGTGTTTGCTTTCCCATCCACCAGGGACCATGATTTCTTAGTCAGTGGTTAATCTTTCTATTGCTTTCTGAACAGCTATATGCACTCAAAACTGTTCAGCTGACTGACTGGTATTGTTGGAATTCAGACCTGGGACAAACAGCTGAGGTTCATATTTAACATACCAAAGTGGACCTGGGCTCCAGGTTCTCCCAGCATCCCTCACTCCCTACCTGGTATACCCCATCCTCTAACCTGAACTTTCCAGCCCAGGGGCTGGGCTTCCCCTCCCTCAAAGGCTTTTTTCTAGACAATCTAGACATTTTGGTTTCTCTCTTCTTGTTCCATCCCTTTCTTTGTGTGTGCTCTTTTTTCTCTTTCTCTGCCTCCCTCCCCATGGAGACTTCCCTGGCCTCGGTCCTTGGGACCAGTGACCCCACCTGAGAGCCACTTCCCAAAAAAACCCTCTCTATATGCTTTAATCTTTATACTCTACTTGGCTTATTTCACTGGTGGAGAAATAACTAATCAGGTATGTTCTATTGAGAACCCACAAAAAGACAGGAAATCTTGGGTGCATGAGACAGAGAGCATCCAGTCAAAGCCTTTCAGTAATAGGAAGCAAGCATTCTACCACGATAACCAAGTTCTTAAGTTCTTCCTCTCCTCCAAGCCATCAAACTATATTTTTTTCTAGAACTCTTATAGAAAACCCATTTATAGAAAAGGATGTAAACCTTTTGTGCTACCCTGATAGCCTCTAGTTTTATCTTCTCAGATTATATATATTTCCATACAAGGTGTCTCCAGCCCTACCCTGTATTCCCATTTACAAAAGGAAGGGAAAGGAAGAATAAAAATCTCTTGGAAACTTAGTAACTAACTGCAGCTCTCTTGAAGAGTTTGTACCATGGTCTGGACAAGCCTTTCTTTTTGAGATTATTCCTTGAGGAACCTTATACTTAGGTATATTTCACTTTTTCTTACTGCCCCATGGGAAGACATCTCCACACCTCCTAGGTGTATCCTCCTGGTTACCTTGCTTTTTCCTAATTCGCATGCTTATGCTTTTGTGGTGGATTGAATGAGAATGACCCCATAGGATCATACATTTGAATGTTTAGTCCCCAACTGGTGGAACAGTTTGGGAAGGGTTAGGAGGCACGTCATGGCAGACAGGCTTTGAGGTTTTAAAAAGTCTTTCCCATTTCCAGTTAGCTCACCTTGCTTTGTGATTGTGTCTCAAGATGTGATCTCTCAGTTACTGCTCCAGTTCATGTATACAACACTGCTTGTCATGCTCCCTGTCATGATGGTCATGGACTCCAGCCTTTGGAAACTGTAAGCCCTAAATAAACTCTTTGTAGAAGATGCCTTGGTCATGGCATCTTATCACAGCAATAGAAAAATAACTAAGACAGAAGTTGGTGCCAGGGAGTGGGGTATTGCTGTGACAGGCTTGACCATATTGTTTTTTTTTTTTTTTTTGATATATGTAGAAGTTTTCAGTACTTTGGACTAGGAAAACTGTTGAGCTCTGTCAGCAGAGTTTGACAAGCCATCCTAGTAGGGGCTTGAAAGACAATAGTGCTGAGAGTAATATGGACTATGGAGGCCTAGTTCAAAATGTTGTAGAGGGTAACAATATTAGCAACTGGGCTAGAGATACTTTGTAATATTTTGGTGATTAACACAGCTTCTTTTTGCCTGTATCCTAAGAAAGATAAATTGAAAGCTATTGATTACTTTCACTGGCAGAAGAGATCTCAAGACAGCCTGATATTGACCCTGTCTAGTGGTTATTAGTAATCTTTTTTATATAGGTTTATAATTGAAAAAAAACCACAAAAAAACCCAAAATTGGTAGTTGAAGATAGGGAATAGATTCAGCCCAAAGGAGAGAGACATGTGTTGCAATCAGCAAAGCTGGAGGACAGAGCCATCTAAACCCTCTTACATCACACACGGAGTTACAGGATTTAGAGTTTTCCCTGCTGAGGTGTGGTCTTGTTTTGGTCCAGTATTTTCACACTATACTCCATTTTTTCCTTTTTGGAATGGCAGTGTATATTCTGTACCATTGTATGTTGAAAGTATATAATTTGTTTTTTAATTTTGATTTTGTAGGAATTTACAGTTAAGAGATTATCTGGAGTCTCAGAAGAGACTTTGAATTTTTAATTAAAGAGTGTTAAGACTATGAAAGATTATGGGGAACTTTGAAGTTATGCTAAATGTATTTTTCATTATGATATGACTACAGGCCTATGGGAACCAAGGAATGGAATATAGTAGTTTGAATGATAGGCTCATAGGTTTGAATACTTAGCTAGTAATTGATGGAACTGTTTGGGAAGGATTAAGAGGTGTGACCTTGTTGGAGGAGGTGTGTCACTGGGGGTGGGCTTTTTAGTTTCAAAATCATGTGACTTTCCTAGCTAGCTCTCTCTACCCTGATGGTTGTGTCTCAAAATGTAAGCTCTGAGCTATTACTGCAGACTATGCCTGCCTGCTGGCTGCCAGTCCATGCCTGCCTGCCTGCTGACATGCTCACCGCCATGATGGTCATGGATTCTAATTCTCTGAAACTTTAAGTCCCAAATAAGCTCATTCTTCTGTAAGTTGCTTTGGTCATGGTATTTTATCACAGCAATAGAAAGTAATGAAGACATGCCTATATTAAAATATCTTTAGTAAAATCTCCAAGTCTTCTTTATCATACCTACTAGTTCCAAGATTCTTCTTGATATCAAAGCCATGAATCCTGATTTTGTCTCTAAGATATTAGTGAAACTCGTTGGGCTGCTGAGCTTGACAGTATGGAACTGTCTCCGTTTTCTCACTATTCACACCCTATCCTGGCCTCTTGGGAAATCTTAAGAGCCTTAACTTTGGTATTTGCAGCCAGCCACTGCACAGGTGAGATAATTGAGTACTTAGCGGAGCACTGATTTCCAGAGCTCTCCACCCAGTTCGTGTGGTATGGGTGAGTTGGCCAGCCCATTTGACTCCCTTGGTCAGATATCAAGCTGCCTTTAGACCCTGGAGCAGGCCCTGGTTCCAATACCATGGTATTCTGTAATGCTAGATTATTGATATCCACAAAGACATATCCTAGGATCCTGAAGTACTGAATGACCCCGTCAACAAATGTCAATCATCATGTGTACTCCAGACAGCCCACGATGCCTCATGGTGTGCTGATGTCGTTAGTAGAAAGACAGATGATACTAAAATGTGGAGCAGGGAGAGGTAAGTGATACGAAGAACAAAGTAGAATAAACAAAAGGTATAAGAGAAGATCTCAAAGAAGACCAGCTTGACCAGATACCTGAAGAAGTAAGCAAGTGGGATTCTGGGAGACTAGCTTTCCCATCAGAGGTCAGCAATGCTCAGCTCCTTTGTGGGAACTGCTGGGTTTGGTCCAGTCAGTTTGCCTTTGGTGACATAGATGCCAGGAGAATCTCACCTTTTCATCTAGTAAAAAATGTTTTTGAGGGTAGGTGATAGTCCAGAGTAGAAGGGGCCTCTTGGAGCCCCCTACTCTTGTGGATATCTGACCAGGTGGCAGCTTACATGACCTGGCCAGATCCTCTTGTCTCTGTTGCTGTGGCCCGGCCACTGGTACCTAACTCACACAGAGTACTGATGCTGGAGCCCAGGAGGCTGCAGAAGGAGTGATTCATGGACTTTGAGGAGGATGTGGCGTGTATATCCCTGGGCCCCCAACATTTGCCACAGAGGACAGCTGCCCCAAGGTTCTCCTCAAGTCACCCATCAACCACCCCTGATCTCAACTAGCCTTTCAGATTCTCACCAAGGTATGGCATCTGGACATCTACATCATGGAGACATAAACATCTCCACCCTCCATCCCTGGCTAATGACCTCCCCTCCCTAAAAGGATAACTGTTTCCAAAGTGATAGAACACCATGTGGAATAGTTGTTAACATGATCTCCCTTCTCAACAAATCCAGTCCCTTGTGGCCAGCATGGGTGTGAACGAGGGACAGGATATCATTTGGAAGAAGGTGATTTGGGCCTGCAAAGGCTTCTTGTGCAATGGGGGTCTGAAACCATGCCCCCCGAAACAGATATATAGATTTTTACCTCATCAGGATGGGACCTGAGACATCTCAGAAGACAGCCTGCCTCTTGCAGGTTTGAAGTGGTGACTATCCCAGCTTCCTTTAGATTGGTTGGCTATCATTCATTGTTTGTCCAGTTTTCCTCAGAGAAGACCTAGCCCTCACCTCCCATGTTCCACAGCCATTTCTGGACCAGTAGAAGGTCCAGAAGCCAAAGCCCATCCATAGGCTGCTGTGCCAGCTGAAGGGTTCCATAAGGTGGTCTGAGTGACAGAACTACAACTTTGCACCTGTGGCTGACACTTAGTGGCCTGGCTCGAGAGTGGCTATGCTGTGGCTTCATCTCTGCTTTGGTTTATGTAAAATCTAGGCAAAACGTCTTTATGAGAAAAAAATCCAGCTCTGACAACTGTGGACTGTGCACTATGGAGGTGGCCCCTCTTTCTATACTTCCAGCCCAAAGCCAGAGGTCAAGGGATGCTGAAGAGTTAAATGGGAGGCCTGAGTATCTGCATGGAGGGAGGAGCACAGGGAGGCATCCATCTTCATTCCTGCCTGAACCCTGCCTATGGTTCGTCCTTGCAGGGACCTTATAGACGGTAGATATTCCAAACTAGGGCTTCCTTTGTCTGCAGGGTAAACACCACACCCCTTGCCCTTCAATGCTATAGTCTCAGGGATTTTAATTCATCTCTCCCCTCCTCACCCTTCTTGAATGCCTGGCATCCTTCCTTGCCTTCTCAAGTTTCAGCCTTTCCTGAAGCTCTGGTGTACCACTGGCCCTAAATTTGAGCAGTTCACTAGAACACTTGTCACAGAATGCAGTTGCAATAGATGCCAAATGCCTCCTGAACTGGGCATCCAGCCTATAGCAGGTGGGTACTGGGGGCTGGGTGAAATCTACCAGGCACCAGGAGTTGGTTTCTCAATGAACTCCATCTCTCAAGCAAAACAGCTCAGACTGCAGAGAAAGGGCAAAGTACTGTGGTGGCAGGCTGCAATACAACCCTGATGTCACATGTAGCTACCAGTGTGCTTGGTTATACTTCCGGAATGGGGAGCTAGGCTTTCTTTCTGTCAGACAAGTGATGGAATAGAAGGTGACAGGACCAAGTTCACTCTAATGTCCTGCCTACTGCAGTGCCTCTTTATGGAGAGGAAATGGCCAGGGGAAGACATATGCATGTTCCAGGCTCCACATGGGAGACACCAGCCTGAGGGCTGGAGAGTCTAGGATACCTTTGGTGACACCACACACTTCACATCATTGTACCAGGCACAAATAGAGTCCGTTTGGAAATCCAGGGTGTCATGGAGAGCCAGCCCCTACCTTGAACATCCCTTTTAGCTGGTCAACTCCAGGCCCTTTAGAGACTTCTCAGTATGCATGACATCCATCCATGAGGACTAAGCTCCATGCTCCTAGAAGAGGTTAAGACCTGGGATGGTGAAGGATGAATGTTGACATCTCCTCCGCAGTCGCTGGGCAGCCATATGGTCCTTCATTTCATATTTCTGCCCTCTTGAGAGCATGGAGGAAAAGACTTGATCCCTAGATCCAGACTCTTTTTTTAAAAGAATACTTTTGGTGATTTTATGTATGTATCTTGATCATATCTTCTCCAAGCCTTCTATTTGATCTGGACTCCTCTAGCATGCTTCCTCCCACTTCATGCCCCCCCCTCTCTTTCTCTCTCTCTTTTTCATTTTTATAACTCACTGGATCCAGTTTCCACTGTCTGCATGCACATGGGTGTGGGACATTGTCCCCTGTGGAACTGTGAGTACATCTACCAGAGCACGGGTCACCTACCAGTGGACACATTCCCAAGGAAAAAAATCTCTCCTCCTCACTTGCCAATAGCTCGTCAGTGTGGAGATCCTCAAGAGTCCCTCTCCTGGCCGGGCGGTGGTGGCACACGCCTTTAATCCCAGCACTTGGGAGGCAGAGGCAGGCGAATTTCTGAGTTCGAGGCCAGCCTGGTCTACAGAGTGAGCTCCAGGACAGCCCGGGCTATACAGAGAAACCCTGTCTCGAAAAACCAAAAAAAAAAAAAAAAAAAAAAAAAAGAGTCCCTCTCCTACCCGAGCTGGACTGCTGACCAGCTAGATCTTGTGCAGCTACTCCTCATGTACTGTAGTTTATACACGAGTCACTCATAGGCACGTGCATTTGGATACTTTGTCACAGATGGTGGCACGGTTTGGAGAGGTTGTAACAGGAAATAGGTCACATAGCCTGGCCCCGTTTCCTGTTTCTTTTCTGCTTCCATATTGTCAATGCAATATGAAGGGCAGGCTTCTTGCACCTGCCTCAGTGCCTTCTCCAGCATGGTGGACTGTATCCCCTATGGAACAGTGAGCCAAAGGAAACCCTTTCTCGTAAGTTTCTTTTGTAGGGTAGCTTATCACTGAAACAAAAAAGTAACAGAGGCAGAAATTGGGATGAGAAGAGGGGATGTTGCTGTCATAAACCTGGCCATGTTCCAAAACTGAGTTGTGGAAAGAATTGGAAGAGTTTGGAACTTCAGGCTAGAAAGCCTTTGGATGCTGGAAGCAGGGCATAATGGGCTGCTCTGATGGGACTCTGGAAGATCAGAAGGCCAAGAAAAATATGAGCCTCGCTTATGAAGTGTGCTGGCTAGTTTTATGTCAACACAAGGTAGAGTCATCTGAAAGGAGGGAATCTCAGTTGAGAAAATGCCTCTAGAAGATCTGGCTGTAGGGCATTTTCTTAATTAGTGATTGATGGAGGAGGGCCCAGCCCACTGTGGGTGGGGCCATCCCTGGGCTGGTGGTCCTGGGTGGGGCCAACCCTGGGCTGGTAGTCCTGGGTTCTGTAAGGAAGCAGCTGAGGCTGGAGAGATGACTCAGACATTAAAGGCTAGAATCACAGCCAAAAACATAAGAAAGCAGGCTGAACAAGCCATGATGATCAATCCCGTAAACAGCACTCCTCCATAGCCTCCGTATTGGCTCTGCTTCAGGTTACTGCCCTGTTTGAGTTCCTGCCATGACTTCCTTCAGTGATGGACTCTGATGTAAGCCAAATAAACCTTTTCCTCCTCAACTTGCTTTTGGCCATAATTTTTTTTTTTTTTTAATCACAGCAATAGTAACCCTAACTAAGACATGAAATTTCAGAGGGGAACAAAGACTTCCTTATGGGTATCTCTGTTAGAGGCTGTCTTAGTTAGGGTTTCTATTCCTGTACAAACATCATGACCAAGAAGCAAGTTGAGGAGTAAAGCGTTTATTCAGCTTACACTTCTGCATTGCTGTTCATCAACAGAGGAAGTCAGGACTGGAACTCAAGCAGGTCAGGAAGCAGGAGCTGATGCAGAGGCCATGGAGGGATGTTACTTACTAGCTTGCTTTCCCTGGCTTGCACAGCTTGCTTTCTCATAGAATCCAATATAACCAGCCCAGGGACGGTATCACCCACTATGGGTCCTCCCCCCTGATCACTATTGAGAAAATTTCTTACAGCTGGGTCTCATAGAGGCATTTCCTCAACTGGAGCTCCTTTCTCTGTGATAACTCTAGCTTGTGTCAAGTTGACACGCAAACAACCAGTACAGAGGCCAATCACTCAGGTTATAGTCTGACAACAACTCTGGCTGCATTCTACCCTTTGTTCTCAGAGTTTGGCTGAAGCTGAATCCAAAAGTAATGGAGTACTTTCTTTGATGGAGGAGATTTATATATATATTTAAATATATTATATATATTTAAATCTGCTAATTCCATTTATACAAGTCTACAATGAAAAAGAGCAACATATTAAACAGAAAGAATGTATGGTTTAGGCCGGGCAGTGGTGGCGCACGCCTTTAATCCCAGCACTTGGGAGGCAGAGGCAGGCGGATTTCTGAGTTTGAGGCCAGCCTGATCTACAGAGTGAGTTCCAGGACAGCCAAGGCTACACAGAGAAACCCTGTCTTGAAAAACAAACAAACAAAGACTGTGTGTTTTAGAGAGAAAAAACACACTGGGATGCTTAAGATTGTGTCTGAGGCAAGTGATGGAAGAGAGGCTATAGCAAGAGATCAACACCATTCAAGAGAACCCTCGTGTTCTGATTGGAATAAGAGGAAAGATGCTCTGAGAGCCAAGGCCTCACCCAGCTAAGCCTCCAACCTGTGAAAGAAGAGAGCCCCAAATTCCTCCTCTGAAAGAGCAGCTGTCTAGGGATGTCTTCACCAGCATCAGCAAACAGAGGCTGTTCTAATTATGATCCAAAGCTTCTCTGCCAAGTTGATGGCAGAATGTGTCGGTTTCATCAGTATGATACTGGTTCTGGCAGCATAAAAGATGCAAGACTGAAGGCATAACGAGTTCTTCATCTTCTGTCTTAGAGAGCCACCATGGCCAGACAATATGTGGTAGGGTTAGAGTCCTTATAAGGAGCTTTCGGAGGCCATTCCGGGAAGCTGTGAAGGTAAGCTCCACGGTGTTCAAGATGCCAGAGTGACGGGATGTTTGCCTAGAAGGGGTGCATACAGGGATAGAAACAGCCCAATTCAGAGGCTTTGCATGTACTACAGGGTTTGATGTTTGCCATATGTCTCAGTCAATGTTCTACTGCTGTGAACAGACACCATGACCAAGACAACTCTTATAAAATAAAGCATTTAACTGAGAGCTTGTTTACAGTTGTAGAGGTTTAGTCCATTATCATCATGGTGGGACGTATGAAGTCACAGTAGCAGAAATCGTGCTGTAGAAGGGGCTGAGAACTACATCCTAATCTGCTGGTCCAGAGGGACATTCTGGGCTTGCATTGGGCTTTTGAAACCTCGAAGCCACTCCCAGTGACTCACTTCTTCCAACAAAGCCACACCTCCTAATCCTTTCAAATACGATTTCCTGGTGGCCAAGAATTCAAATCTATGAACCTATGGGGACCATTTATATTCAAATCACCAAACCATGCTAGGTTTCAGTTTGATATAGTCTAATCTTCTCTTGCTGTGCCTCTCCTTTGTGCCCTTGTATGTTGGAAGTATGTAACAGTTAAAAGTTTTCTGCTTTGATTCAGAAAAGACTTTGGTCTTTGGAGCATGGTTGGGACCATTATAGAATGGGGACTTTTGGAGTTGGGTTAAATATATTTTGCATCATGAGATGACCTTGAGTCTATGGGGCCCAGGGACAGAGTGTTATGGTTTGAGTGTGGAATGTCTTCAACAGTGTTTGGACACTTGGTCTCAGGATGGTGATGCTGTTTAGAGAGACCAAGAGACCTTTGGGAGGTAGAACTTTGCTAAAGGAAATACATCGCTGGGGATGGACTTTGAGGTTTCAAAATCTTGCTCTTACCCCCCGCCCCCTGGTGCAATGTGAGGGGCTGACTTCATGCTCCAGCTGCTATGCTTTCCCTGTCAGGATGGACTCTTCTCCTCTGGAACTATAAGTAAAAATAAATGCTTTCTCCCTTAAATTGCTTTAGTCCAGGTATTTTATCAGAGAAACAGAAAAACAAGAAGACATCATAGCTACTTTGAGTTCATAAGCAGATGGTTACGTCATACCCCGAAGACGGTATTTTACAACAACCCATCGAATCTTCTGGTTCCTAAACTCTTCCTGCTCTTCTATGACATTCCTGAGCCATGGTGGGAAGATGACAGAGATGATCCATTTCAAGCTGAGTACTGACTTACTCTTAGTAGTAAGTAGCCTTGACTGCTACTCACTGCAAAAGGAAGCTTTTATGACCAAGGTTGACAATAGCACTGTCTTAGGAAAATAAACATAGTTATATGACGGGTTAGCTAAAGAACAGTAGCAGCTTGGCCCCTAGGGCCTGTGGCACCTTGAGCTGAGAGTGTTTGTTCAGGTTTACAGTACCAGACATGAATGTTCTCTTGTGGGGCAGGCTTCCAATCCAATCAGAAAGTAAGTGGTTAGTCCTGTAACAGTCATGCCACTATTGTATGTATGGGATCTGTGTCATGAGCGTAAATGTTCCCAGCCACCTGAGTTGATGACACCTTTACTTTGTCCAAGCGCCTGCCCACACTAGGAGCTGCTCCACTTCATCTGCTCTCTGAACAGCTCCTCTGAGGGAAAGGCCATTACTATCCCCAGTGCTCCTGCGGGCTGAAGGAAGGTAGGCAAGGCACAGGCTTCAGCCATGCAACTGGTATTTTAGCTATGGCTCTTCCATGCAAATGCTGGCAGGTTGGTACTGTCCCATATGGAGTCCAACTCTGGATAAATCCGCTGATGAGTTTTCTCCCCTAGAGGCCTACATATGAACTATGAGAACTAGCCATCGGGGAGAGTTTCTTGGTCAAGTTGGGAATGATTTCTCCATGTCCTGCAGCCAAAGTGTGTGTATCTTCACCAATAAGATCTTAGCATCTAATTACGATGTACAGTGGAAATAGCCTGTAGTGTTTTGGGGACCTCTGGTGATTCCTTGACCAATCACTCCTAGGAAGGTACCCCACAACTGGCCCTTGGACTTTCATTTAATAACCTAGGTCTTCTATGGGAAGCATTGTTCACACATGCAGGGCACCTTCATTCGAATGACTTTTAAACAATATTAGCTTGCAAAGCAGTCTTTTTCGGCAGGGTCTCTCATGCCGCCTGGCATTTGTCTTTCTGATTACTTCCACCGAGTATTATGGTTTTCAGTTCTATATCCTATAAATTTCACCCTTCTGTTTTTCTTTATAGCTGAATGAAATTCCATTTTGTTCATGGACCACATCTTCATCATCCACTCATCCATTATTGAGCATCCAGGCTGATTTCATTTCTTGACCGCTATGAATAGAGCGGCAGTGAACATGAATGTGTGGGTAGCTCTGTTGTAAGGGAGCACTCTTTTGGGTATATGTGTAAGAATGGCATAGCTGGGTCATATCATAGTTCAATTTCATGTTGTTTTTTTTTTAAAGAACTCACACTGATGTATTTAGTGGCTATACCAATTTTATTTATTTATTTATTTATTTATTTATTTATTTATTTATTTATGAGACTGGGTTTCTTTGTGTAGCTTTGGCTGTCCTGGAACTTGCTCTGTAGATCTGGATGGTCTCAAACTCACAGAAATCCACCTGCCCTTGCCTTCTGAATAAAAGTGTGTGCCACCACCACCTGGCTCAGTTTTCATTTTTATTAACAACAAGGCTCCCCTTTCCCCACATCCTCACCAGCATCTCTTGCCATTTCTGCTCTTGATGGCAGCCATTCTGAGTAGGGTGAAATGGAATCTCAGGGTGGTTTTAATTTGCATTTTCCTTTTGACAAATAATGTTGAACACTCTTGAAAATAGAAGGCTGGGTATGGAGGTGCATGCCTTTGATCCCAGCACTGTGAAGCGGAGGTAGGTGGATCTCTATGAGTTCAAGGGCAGCTTTGTCTACATAGTGGGGTTCCAGGACAGCCAGTGCTACATAATAAGAATCTGTCTCAAAAAGCATATACATATACTGTGGTGGTTTGAATAAAAATGGCCCCCATAGCCACATGGATTTGAATGTTTCATCACCAGGGAGTGGCATTATTTGAAAAGATTAAGGGGTTGGGCTTTGTTGGAGTAGGTGTGACCTTGTTGGAGAAAATATGTCACTGGGAGTGGGTTTTGAGGTTTCAAGGGTCCAAGCCAGGCCCAGAGCCTCCGTCCTCCTGCTGTCTGTGGGTCCAGATATAGAACTCTTCTACCATGTCTGCCTGTGTGCAATCATGTTCCCTGTCATAATGATAATGGACTAAACCTCTAAAACTGTAACAAGCCCCAATTAAATACTTTCTTTAAAAGAGTTGTCATGGTCATGTTGTCTTGTTTCAGCAATAGAACACTGATTAAGACACACACACACACACACACACACACGTGTGCGTGTGTGTATGCATGCATTTTAATTTTTTCTTTTGAGAACTCTGTTCAGTTCCATAGCCCATGTTTTGATAAAGTTGTTTATTTTATTGGCACTTAGTCTCTTGAATTCTTAGTATGTTCAGTTCTGTTGGATGTGTAATGGTAAAGATTTTCTGCCATTCTCTAGGCTGCCATTTTATTTGATGGACAGCTTCCACTGCTGACAGATGCTTTTTAATTTTACAAGATCCCATTGGTTGATTATTGATCTTATTTTCTGAGTGATCAGAGCAAGGACTAATTCCTCTGTCTCTGTCTGTCTCTGTCTCTGTCTCTGTCTCTCTCTCTCTCTCTCATTCTCTCTCTCTTTCTCTGTTTTTAAAGACAGAAGTGCTATCTATGTAGCTCAGGATGGCCTCAAATTTGTCATTCTTCAATCTCTATTTTGGAGGTTGGGTGCCACTCCTAGCTGGGACTCTATTTCATGTTTACTAAACTTGAGAGCCCCCCTGGCTCTTTCTGCTTACATAGTCCCTAAGTCTATCCTTTCTGAGGGAACACAGTTTGGGTATGAGAGGGCTTCTTGTGTGATCTTGACTCTCTATCCTAGGGCTTGTGCTGACACCCAGCTACCTTCTTTTTATTCCCAAACTTCTTCCCCAGTGGTCCCAAGAGTCCCATGAGGGCCCAGCCTATGGGCTTGTAGGTCCTGCCTGCTTCCTGTTGTAAGACACAACCACTTGTTTGCTTCTTCTTGTTTTCAGACCTTAGCCATGCCCTTGTTCCTCCCAGATGCTTGGAATGGAGAGCCTGCATCATCCCTTAGGCTCAAAATGGATGTCTCCCAGTCTGTTTATGGGGAAAGCAAGACTTTTCCAGGATCACATGGTGGTCACTGAGCTGGGATCCTATTCTGGCAATATCTATCTGTGTGTTAGTCTTCAGGGTGCTGTGAGCAGCTTGCCTGTGGAAGGAGGAGTGAGTGCAGTAGTCTCCCTGTATGCTGTGAAAGTAGCTTGTGGGGGATGGGAGATGGGGTTCACTTGTGTCTGAACTCAGGGAGGGGCAGCTAATCAAAGTGCTGTTCTGGGGAGAACAGTGTCTAAGCTGAGCTGACTAACTACACTGATTTCTTCCTGGTGGCAAGACTGGCAGAGGTTGGGAGGGCAGCCACCATGAGACATGGCCTCCTGGTGCCAAGACTGTGCAGGGGGAGGAGGGACAGCCACCATGAGACATGGCCTTGGCCTATGAGAATTCAACAGGGAACATACATAGCACACAGACCGATATACAAGGATAGAGTCATGCAGTTGCAAAGGCTCTCAGGGACACAGACATGTCAATACAGATGCACAGAGACATACATGTCCACACTTCCATGGATACACAGAGACATACAAGCAGAGGAGCATTTTGAGACATTAGGGTCATCCTTCAATATCTAGACTCCAATATCCCCAGATACTCAAAGCCATGGTTGCTCAAATGATGTATTTGCATCCAGCCTGCAGCCTCCTGGTACCTTTTGGTTACATAATATCTGCTCCAATGAGAATCCTGTATGAATAGTCTATAGCATTGTTCAAGGAATAAAGATGAGAAAATGCTCCCTGTTAGATATGGAAACCGAAGCACAGGCTGGGGACATAGCACACAAACCCCCAGGGCTGGAGTCTTCAACTCTGTGTGCCAGGAAGTAAGGCAGAGCGTTTAGGATGCTGGGAGCTGGCACGGGCTGTGTTCACATGTGGTTATGTATGTGGATTCACTGCCACTTTATTTTCTGTTGTTTGTTCATTTGTTTTGTTGAGAAAAGTTCTCATTCTGTTTTCTAGGCTGACCTTGATGTCCATGTGGTGAGGCTGGCTTTAAGCTTGCGACATCCCACATCTCCCACTACCATTTAGCCTCTAAGGTGCCCAAGATTACAGGTGTGAGCTACCATGGTTGATTTTTTTGACTTATTTACTTAAAAATATTTACATATTTAAATTTTACACGTGTGGGTGTATTGCCTGCTTGTATGGCTGTGAACCGATGAGCTACCTCTCCAACTTCCTGGATGCTGTAATTTGTGCTTGTAGGACCCACGGTGTGGAGGTTTGAATAGGAAGAGCCCCCTCAGAATCCTGTGTATGAATGCTTGGCCCATAGGGAACGGCACTATTAGGGGTTGTGGCCTTGTTGGAGGAAGTATGTCAATGTAGAGAGGCAGGCTTTGAGGTCTCAAATATGCACATGCGCACGCACACGCACACACACACACACTCAAACACAGACACAGCAAGCATGTACTATTCATGATATACCCATGAAGCACAGTCTGTGACAGCATGGAGATATGTACCACAAGGTCATAATCTAGCCTGAGTTAGACATCAAGCCTGAGGTGAGGACCTTTACCCTACAAGCAATGCACATTCTCAAAAGTACTGGGGTAGCATCAGGAACAGCCTGGCACCCTTATCCCAGCACACAGGTACTGTCAACCCTTTAATACTGACCTGGACATTTTCTGTACAGCCCCAGCTGTCTGCCTCCATCTCCCAGCTCCCCCACCTCTTCCCATCACCCTTCTATCCCACAATGCCTTCTTCATGGTCAACTTCATGGTCAACTGTGGCAACTGCTGCAGGTGGACAACCTGGGCAGGGCCCCTGGGGTCATTGTCAACATACCCCTTTGCTACACGCTTCCTAGTTCTGATTGTCTTCTCTATAAAACACCAGAGTGGGAGTTGAGAATCCCAAACCCAAAGGGCTGCTGGGCTTTCGAATGCACAGGCTCTCCTACCCTGCTTGCCTGAGTCCTACAGCTCTTTCCTCTAGGGACAACCACTGGGTTCCCATGCATACTTCTGGAGAGTCACACACTGTGATGGTTTGGCAAAATCATCTGGGAAGTGGGAAACTCAACGGAGAAAATGCCTCCGTCTGATCAGCCTGTAAGCGATTCTATCGAGTGTTTTCTTGATTGATGACTGACCATTGTGGACCAGTGCCACCCCTGAGCTAGTGGTCCTGGGTATCCAAAAAACTGGCTGAGAAAACCATGAGGATCAAGTATCAGCTCCTGCTTCCAAGTTCCTGCCCTGAGTTCCCTGAATGGTGGACTGTGACGTGGACACGAGTGCCAAATAAACCCTTCCCTCCCCCAGTTGTGCTTGGAGGGTGTTCATTACAGTATAGAAAAGAAACCACTTAGATTATACATACATAACTGGTTGCAGGGCTTTTCTGTGGCTTGGTTTGAACAGAAGAGGTAGCCAGCATGAATGCTATCCTGCTCTTCGTTGTTTTAACTGGGTGCATTAGGTCACCCCATCCATAGCTATGGGCAGCCTGTTTTGCAAAACATGCTGCTGTTAGCTTTCATGTTCAGCTGTCAGGAGTTTGTCATTATTGGGCTTTGTAGACCTGTTATGTATGACAGTCTTGAACCCCAGGGTGGCCAGCTAGGCCTGTGTCACCCTGACCCATGTGTATTCATTCACCCATGTGATATGAGGTTCTTCCTAATGAGATGGGTGAAGAAGGGTGGATTCAGGAGGATGAGATCAGCTTTGCCCCAGAGCCAAGTGCAGGATCCTGGGTGAGGAGGAAGAGCCTGAGGCCAGGCAGTGGGGCCTCTGTAGAGGGGCAGCACTACAATGCTCACGGTGGGTATGAACCATTGATGTTTTAGACTCTTACTTAGGAGCGGCCAAAGCTTCCTGTACAGCCTCCTTTACTGAGCCTGGTGTAAGTGACAGGTATTACATCAGGATGAGGACGAGGGAGGTTCAGTCAGCACACAGGCAAAGCCATGGACATGTGATTGTTTGCAGGGAGCAGAGTGGGGCTGTCTGTGGGCTTGACAGGAAAGGAAGAGGACAGCCATCTCGTCCAGAGTTTCAAAGTGTCCTCTAGGCATCAAGGAGCTGAGTTAGTATGGGGAGAAGGAGAGGAAAGAGGGGCAGGGTCTTGTCTGCCTTAAGGAGGAGTGAGTGGAGGTGACTTTACAAAAAGCCCTGTCCCCCTTAGCAAATAACGAACCCAGGATAGAGCGGAGGCCAATATTTTATTCATGGCTGGTGCAGAGCAATCAATTACAGGCTCCTGCCATCCAGCTGGGCACGGCCTTCATCATCCTGCCATCCTGGGCTATTTTGGGTTGGGTTTGGCCTCACATCCCCCACCATCAAGGCCTCTTCCTGTCTAGGGTAGGGGGTACTCATTGTGTATCAGTGAAAGAGCACTAAGGTATGTTCCCACCGAGTGCTGGGTAAACAGGCTCAGAGAGGTGCGATAACACGGCCAGGCTCCCACAGTCATGGAGGGTCAGAATTCACTGCCTCCCATGAAGCTCCAAGGCCCGTGGGCAGGGGCTCCCTCACTCCCTCACTCACTCCCCGAGCCTTGATTCCTACTTGGACCCTTCCTGCTGTAAGTGACCATCTTGTCACTCACTAACTGGGCATCTGGGGGTGGGAGAAGCCTCTGAGAAGCCTTGGAGACATGAGAATGTCCTCCCTTCGGTGTGCCCTGCACATTGGGTAAGTAGGTCTGTGCTGCTGCGAAGGAGGTGCTGACCAAGGAAGTGAAATGTGGACCGGGATGTACAGAGGAAGGGGAAAGGGCCAGGATGAAGAGGGGGCAGTCGGCAGGAAAAGTTGGATTCTGCTTGAGGGCTGTCCAGAGCCTGCCTGTGAAAGAGGCTTAGGTTCAGACATGGGATGAAAGAGTGCATCTGACCTGTGGTCACCCAGGCCACATCCTGCTGTGATTCTCCCCTGGCCTAGCTAGGGGCTGTCCTGAGTCCTCTAGTGTCCCATGGATGTACAGACACATCAGTCACTTGTCGCCACTAGTGTGTGACTGTCAACTTACCTACCCAGAGCCCACACAGTGCCTGAATAGCTCTATTCAGCATGTGTTCAGTGAGAGAAAGAATGGGGGTGAATATCATGGGCTCCCCAGGGACACAGTGACGTTTGCCTGGAGCTTGCCCCCTGTAAGTCCTCTTTATGACACTTATCAGGGCTGTGCACCGACCTCTGTGCAAGACGATGGAGATGTGGAGTTGGCATTCAAGCTAAGAAGACTGATAAATATCGAGCTGCAACTGGCGCTTTGGAAACGTAAATCAGGGGAGGGGCTCATACTGTCGGGTAAGCCTTCCGTGAGCAGGGGACAGCTGGACAAAGATATGGAGCAGGTGAAGATTAGGACTTGGGGGACAGCATTCAAGGCATAGGGAACAGTTCATGAAAAGGCTCTAGTTGGGTCATTCCTAGTACCACCACCACCATCATCATCTCAGAAAACAGCAAATCCCCCCAGCAAGTCCAGGCTCTCCCACACTCCTAGAACACTCTCTTACAGGTGGAGATAATCCTACGCTGTAATGTCCATCACCACAGGACAACACATAGCAAGACTCGGTCAAGCCACAAACCTGCACAACAAGTACGTTCCAGTCCATGCATCTGCGTGACAGACCGTGAAGACAGGGTGCCAAGGAAAGAGAGCCAGGGACGTCAGGCCACCTGTGTGTGGATCCACTCCCATGAAGACCCACAAGGGCAGAAAGCAGGCTAGTGGCTGCCTCTCTAGGGCAGGGGGAGTAAGGCGTACAGGTGTAAACTTCCCTTTGGGGTAAACTAAGCATTTTGGAACTAAGCAATATATAACACTGTACATATACCAAATACCTCTATGCTGTATTTTACTTTTTTTCTGGATTTTTCTTAAAGACAGGGCCTTATTATGTAGCCCAGGCTGACCTCAAACTCATGGTGATCTGCCTGCCACAGCCTCTTGTGTGTTGGCTTGTAGACATAAACCACCAGGCCTGGATCTGTAAACAATTTAAACATTTTTATGCCGTATAAAGAGTACCTCAATTTAAGCAAAACCAGGTTGATTATCCTATCCCTGATTCAAATCTTCTAGCTATTCCCCTCGACACATAACAAAAGCCCCTAGCAGGGCCCAAGGTCTAGAGAAGCCACACTCTCCCCTGAAGCTCACATTGCTCCCACTTCTGCCTGGGAGCTTCAGGCTAGCTCCACGTTTCCCGATGCTGACCCTTCTCCCAGAGTAACTTACGCTTATCTGCTTAGTTCTCCTCCAGATCCAGGGCCTTGGGGCTTGCCTGTCCTGCTTCCTGCTGCAGAGCCCTTACTCCATGGTCCCCAGCTCCTGCCTTGGGTGTCTCCTGCCTCCTGTGGCAGTCCTGGAAGATGGCGGAGCCTTTAGGAAGTTATCCAAGGTCAGATGGAGTAAGGAAGGGACAGATTGGTCATGGCTGACAGAGATGTATGTCTGTTTATGATGGAGTTGCTATAGTAGCCAGGGTCCCTGGCTCTGTCTTCAGGAGCCTTTGCCCTCAGCACACCTACTCCAGAGATCTTTTAGGCAACCCGGATGGCATGGCAGATGCTCAGTTGTAACCCCAGCATATGAGAGGCAGAGGCAGGAGGATTACTGTAAATCTAAGGCTAGCTTGGGTGCCACAGTAACACTCTGTCTCAAATCCAAAACGAAAACAGCCTCAACTCCCAAACACCCAAGCAAAACAACCAAAAGCTTTTGGACAAAGGACTAGGGGGCGGGTAGGATCCACTCAACTAGAGGTGGTTACCAGCTGTCCCTCGGTCCCACTCAAAAACTGGGTGTCGAGAGGCTGAATGAAGGCCTGGCACATGGTCAAGGTCTGGGAACATCACAATAATGGGCTGCTATTTCTTGTTCTGGGGCTCTTTGTCCTTGCGAGCAGATCATGGGCCCCAGATTCACTGGGTACAGACCAAGGGTTTGCAGGAGTTCAGACAGCCCTGAGACTGTCTAGAGGGCCTTGTAGGGGGAGAAAGCAAGGAATTGTATAGGCTCAAGAGAGCATCCAAGCAGGGGAAACAGTTCAAGCAAGGTCTGTGTGGGAAAATTGAGACCTTGCAAAGGTTGACTCTGACTGAAAGGACTGAGGTAAGAACACAGGGCTATAGAAGTCCAGGAGGGGGCTGCCAGGCACCTCAGAGGTATATTGTGACCTCCAATGTTCCAGAAAGGTACCATCTTCTCAAATCTATCCTTGCATGGAGATATCAAACAATTATCTAATGTGTAGACTAGTAGAATCAGTTAGCTGACAGCTTACCGTCATCTATCTGTCATCTATCCAGGTATCCCGAGTCTGGTTTGATCACTCACCGAAATTTCTACCTACCTGCTCATGCATTCACCCAGCTATCTACCAATCTGCCTGTCCACCCCCTCACCCATCTACCTACTATCAACCCACACACTATCAATACCTCCACCCTCTTACCAACACACCCCTCCCCCACCAAGCCACCTTCCACCCATCTAGCTATCCAGCCAACATCTCTGCCTCTGCATTTATTTCCTACTACCAGAACGTTCCAGCGCCTGGCGTCATTGATACAATATGCCCATTCTTAGTTTCCCATTGCTTAAGAGCTTCAAACACAAATTTCACACTTAGCCAGACTTTCAAGGCTATGCTGTGCTGCCTTGTCTCTCCTTTCACGGCCGTTACTGTGGCTCTGAGATGTATGACTGGACATTAGGTTTGCTGTGTCAGAGGGATGACTGCCACAGCCTTCTCTCTCTAGCCAGGGTTGGAAGCAGAGGCTTGTGACTGGGAGTCTAAACCCAGAGAAGAGGGAGCCATAAGCATCAGGAGTCCAGAAGGCATGAGACCAGATTTATGTATTAAGACTCAGTTTTACAATATGTCGTGAGGGATGTATGACCCTGTTCTCTTGAACACTGCAAGCTGGATGCTTGGTTTCTTAAGTATCCTGCAGGTACATGGGAGGGTAACAGGGACTATGGAGTGGAGGAAGGGCTGGGCCACTAGGCTCTGATGACCTTGGGTCCCCAAATAAGGGCCTACTATGGGAGGGGCACACTCATTAGCAGAGTTGACAGAGCTTAGGGAACTAGGGGCCACCAGGGCCCAGCTGCAAGGCCATTAGCAGTCCATTAGCCCCAGCCCCCACTGGGCCTTTGTTCCCCACCCTCTACTTCCTGGCAGTGTGCCTACTCCCTGACCCTCAGGCCTCAGAGGTGCTCAGATCTTTGAGGGATCTGCACCTGCCAGCCTGTGTCGAGCTGATCCTGTTAGAACTGTTGAGAAAAGATGTCAAGCTGTGGTGGGGGGCAGCATGACAGGTAGCAGCACAGGCTAGACCCTAGGGTGGGGCTGTAATAGTTTCAGAGGCTGTAGGAGATGTGGGTCTTGGGACCAGCCAGTCAATTAGTCGATCTGTAACTTTGTCAGAGAGATGCTGTAGCTGGTCTCTCAGCCTTCCATCCACCCTTGGCATATGTAAAGGGCTTCCCAGCACAGAGTCTGCTCCACTCCATGGGCCAATCGGAACATTCATTGAGCTTCAGGTCTCAGGCAGAAGGGTGACCTCTTAGACCGTCACAATGACAGTCACCAATCCCTTTCATTTACTCACAGTGTACACTCTGTGCCCTTCTCTGGCGTGTGCAGTGAGGGACAGTGGGTAGGGGAGGAAGACCACTTCTTGCTGCCTCAAGGGCGTGGAGTCCCAGGATCAAAAGCTGGCTCGGGGTTTCTGGGATCCTTGGCTGGGCCTGGATGTAGTGTGTGGCAGGTGCTGGGATTCCAGTCCCGTGGTAGACTAGAAAAGAGGGTGGACTTAAATCCACTGGAGTCATCAGGAATTAGAGTCCTCATGATTCTTAGAATTAGATTATTCTAATTAGAATGAGAATTGAATTAGATGCATCCCAGAATCCTAGGCTGGAGGCTGGCTGGCAGCTCAGCAGGGTCTGGCCTCTTCCTAGGCCAACTGCTGTGACAGTGAGCTGTCTCAGACCCACCCACCCCCCCCCCCCCCCGGGCGGGGGGGGGGGGGGGCGGCCCCGCCCCCCCCCCCC
>NW_021604711.1:1503926-1573775 GCF_004785775.1 Grammomys surdaster | reverse complement strand
AGGCTTTTCTTGGGTGTGCTCCGTTGGGTGTTCGCGTGCGTGGGTGGGTGGTGTGTCCCCTCCATGCTGTTGATCCTCATTGTTACAAGCCTAGATCTGAGTCACAGGTACACTCGCTAGAGTCTTCAGGCTCTTGTGTGCCAAGGCATAGAATTGGATGAAGGAGAACACGTGGTTAGACATACAGAGAGCCTGTTAAGAAAGGAAGAAAAAAAAGCAAACATTCTAAGAATGGGAGTGGGCTAGTGAGCTGAGGGAAAAGCATGCGCTGAAAAGGCCCCAAGGCTCCTGACCCTTTAGAGGTCCCTTATATGACACCTGTCCCTTTCACAGCTGCATGGGGCAGGCTTTTCTTGGGTGTGCTCCATTTGCTGTTCACAGCCCAAGGAAGGAAGTGTTTCCTGCCCTTCCTTGGCTGGCTTCTCCCGCTTTTGCCCTGTGTTAATCTATATGCTGCTCCCTCTGTTCTCAACGCTGCTCCTTGTCTTGATCCTTATGGGACCAGAGAATGAAGAAACAGAATTATCACTGTCTTGTTCCAGGCTCTCAGAGAGGTGTTAGAGCCTTCTCTGACCCCAGAAAAGGAGGACCCAAGGCAGGCTGGGCCCTGCCAACTAGAAGGGGGCTGCATGATATTTTTAGCACTGCCTGCCCAGACTGATGGAGGAGTACCAAAGACCTGCTTAAAGGAGAGGAGTTGAAAGTACTGTCTTGGGATACTTCCAGAAAGAAATTGTTTCAAATGCTTGATTGTTTTATGATTAGTCCATCAGCGTGTAAAGAGAGCTACAAGCATTTTCAAGGACACACAAAGTGTGTGTGTGTCTCTGAATCTCTCTGTGTATCTGAACACACTTCTGTGGGTTTGTGACTGTGTCTCTATGTGTGTCTATGTATGTGTACATATGACTGTGTGTCTATGTGTCTGTATGTATAACTGTGTGTCTGTGTCTCTATATATGTATGTATGATTGTGTGTCTGTAATGTACATTATATTGGTAAATTTTCATGTTCTGTTCAAACCTGTTCAAAATAGACTCTAGGCAGGAGGAGACCCTTCCTTGTTTTTTCCAATCTTTGTTGTCCTGAGTCAGGTTGGCCCCTAAATCTGTAATAAGGAGAAATAAAGAATCAAGCAGCTGACTAAGGGCGTTAAAAACATTGTGCCCTTGAGAATGGCCAAAAGTAGCTATTTCCAATGTACATTGTTGTTGTTTGTCCCATTACAATGCCTGTTCCTTTGAGAACTCCAGCTGGCTTCCCCTGTTGTCTGCTGGTGATGGTGTTACTTCTCTCAACTGGACTACTCTCATCCTAATGATCTCTAAGGATCAGCTTCTCCTCTCTGCACGCACTCAGTCTTCACTTGTGCTTGCTACAAACTTAATAAACTCACTCATTTGAACCCGGAAGCAGGGCTGTTACAGTTCATTCTCCCAGACAGGACAGTATATGTGTTTGTGCCTGTGTTTTTCTCTGCGTTTTGTGTGCCCCTCTATGTATGTATGTATGTATGTATGTATGTATGTATGTACATATGTATGTATGTATGTCTCTGTGTGTATCTGTATTTATCAGCATATGTCTTGTCTCTGTTGTGTATCATTGTATGTTTCTGTTTGTGTCTGAGTATGTCTCTGTGTTCCTGTGTGTATGTGTGTCTGCATGCACTGTTGTGTGTGTGTGTATGTGTGTGTGTGTTGCTGATGGAGGGACTGCAGACTGGATGGAAGCCCCCTTTCTTGGTTGGTCACTAGTCTGAACAGGGAGGCTCTCTTGCCCTTTTAGTCATTTCTCTTTGAGTCACTAATGGAGGGATCTCAGGCCTTGTGGGTAGGGACAGACACTTTTGTGAAGATCCCTGAATTCATGAGACCCTCTCTGCCTTTAGGTGGCTGGGAAATGGTGAGTAAGCCAGCTTCCAGGACAGAGGTTGAGAGCACCTTGGGAGGAAAGGCCCTTATTTACCTGAGTGCCAGGTACCACCAAGGTTAACCCTTCTCATAAATCTATGTCTACTATCCATTGGCCTTAGTGGTCTCCTATAACCCAGCCTGCCAAACCCACTTCATCCCCTCCCTGTCCTTAGTCTGGGTCACTCTAGTTCTCAGCTGGTTGGCTCTGATGCCAGGGAACTTTTCTTTCCTACTTTCCTGAGTTCTGAAACAGCTCTCCTGTTTGCTTCACCAGGCAGCCGGAGATCCCCACTTGTCTGCATCTAACTCAGAGATGGTGTGGGGCGGGGCAGTGAGAACTAAGCCTGTGGAATCTGGAGTGGTCTGGGCAGAGCTCTTCACCCTAAAAGAACCAAAACCAGAAAAAGATATTGCTGTAGTAGAGTTGTTTGGGGGCCCAGCAGCCCTGACAAGCTAGGCTCAGCCATCTGTCCTCAATAGATCAATTAAACAGACAAGTGAAATCTAGAGAAAGAGATTTATTCAGTGTGGCTACACTGGAAGAAACAAAGAGGCACAGTTACTCCTGAGTCTATGTTTTGGGTCATGAGATAAGGTTTAGGTTTAACTAGAGGGCAAGATGTATGAATTACGAAGGTGTAGCCCCACCTACATCGACACATTACTGCCTAGGCTCAAATCTCCTCTATAAGATTGGGAAATCTCGTGAAATCCATTTCCATAATACCATCCCCTTCTGATTGCTCCAGGCTTCAGACTTTTCCTTCTTCCAACATGACACTCTAGGAGATAAATTTCAGTTTGGGGTAGGGACTTCATTGTCTCCACAGTTTGATGGCTTAAAGGAAGGGACAAATATTTCCCTTTAGAATATCTTTGTTCCAACCAAGACAGGTTACATTGTTATTTCCATTTTTCATAGAAACATTTTGAATTTTAAACTAATTTGGCTTTATGGTTACATCTGGTGCTTGAGCAGCAGCTGGGAGAGGGTGGGGGTGGGTTTCCGGAGCAGTAAAGGGCTCCACTTTCTCCTCCATTAAGTTGAGTTACTGATCTCCCGAGGTCCTGGGTAGGGGGAGGTCTCCAAGGAGAGCTGAGCTTACTTAGAGCCTCCATCGATGCTGAGTGATGCCCTAATGGCTGGAGGGATGAGGATGGGAGATAAGAATAGCCTAGCACCTGGGGAGCAGTGTGGGGATCCTTGGAGGCCTCCCCACATCTTTCCCTACCTCTGCCTAAGACACTGAAGCTCAAGAAAGACCCTTATCCAGGACAGGAAGGTTTTTGGAGTGGGGCAGGTGTACTGGCTGTACCCAGAGGCAGAAAAGCAGCGAGTTGCCACTAGAGGCCTCTCTCAAGTCCTTCCCACAGGAACCCCAGCACCCCACTTCACAGGTGGAGCAAGCACTGAGGTCAAGCCTGGAGTCTCGGCTCTTCCTCCTTTCTCCCTTACCTTGGCCATTTGCTCTTTATTTTCTACAGTCCTCACCCCCAACACACACACAGACACACACACAGACACACACACAGACACACACACACTTCTTTCTTCCTATATTCTCAGCAAAAATTTCCATACCACAGGCTCTGCCTTTAGCCCTTCTGTGGCTGGAGGCATCAAGATTAACAAATAAAGAAAATAGTTGGTAAGAAAAGACTAGAAACCCTTCCTACCTTGGGCTACATAAAGCAAACAAAGCATGCCCAAGAAAAGTCTGCACTGTACCCGTGTGGGAGAGACAGGCGCTATGCAAAGACCTACAAAGGGTCCTGAGCCTTGTGACCCAGCGTTTGTTCTGCTCACCAGCCCACTCCCATTCTGAGAACAAGCTTTCTGAACAAGCTTTCTCTGTGTTTCATCCAGTTCTTTGCTCTGAGACATGAGAACCTGGAAATCATCGGGGAGTGGTCCTCAGGCGCCTAGAATACCTCTAACCACCATTGCTGTAGAGTTGGGGCACGAAAGCACCCTCTGGGGCAGGGACACTTCTTGCCTCCCATTTGAACCTGTCAGCTCATATCACTTTTATACTTTAAGCCATCCAGTGAGCCAAGTCTGGGAGTACATACCATTAATCCCAGCACTCAGGAGGCGGAGGTAGAGGCAGGAGGATCTCCATGAGTTTGAAGCCATGTAGCCAGGGACCCTGTCGGAGGATGGGTGCGGGAAAGACTCCTTTCCTCACCAAATTTGGATGATATCTGCCAGTTTAAATATAATCTCTAACTCCTTTATTTGTTTATGAGAACTAAGACTTAGGTTTCACAGGGCAGGGGCTCTGTCTGTTCCGCTAGAGCAGTGGCTCTCAGCCTTCCCAATGCTGCGACTCCTTAACACAGTCCCTCATGTTGTGGTGACCCCCGACCATACCATTATTTTATAGCTAAATCCTAGCTGCAATTTTGCTACTATAATGAATCAAAGCATAAATATCTGATCTGTGACCTCCAAAGGGTTCGTGACCCACAGGTTGAGAACCACTGTGCCAGTGCCCACCAAGCATTACTTTTAGTGGCTGAGTGATTGACTTCTTGCGGGACACCTTTCTTATACCCATTCGCCAACCTGGGCTCAGCTGGCAAGGACTGAGGAAGCCAAGGGTGAGTGGCATTTCCCATCCCTCTCCTCTTTCTTCTGCTTTGTGAACTGGAGGTCCCTGATGGGGCCAGTGTAGAAGGTGAAGACACAGTTAAATGTGAAGGTTGGATTTGCCCTTCCAGCAGCAGGAGGCTGAGGGGATTTATACCGAGTCAATTGGGATGCTACAAAAGTCCCTGACAGGAAGAGATTGCAAGGGTGAGACAGTGATAAGGAAGGGTAGACAGACTCGTGGACGAGCAAGGCCAGGGTACCGGGAAAGGACATGCAAGCAGAGATTTCTCCCAGTGATGAGTGGATGGGTGGATAGAGAAATTAGTGGACAGCTAGGTGGATGGATGGATGGATGGATGGATGGGTAGAAGGATAGGTGGAGAGACAGTTGCTGGGTCCAAGGGAGGTGAATGAATGAGTGGGTAAACAGGAAATGAGCAGGATACTATGCTTGTCTGTGCTTTCTGTATACCTTACGGCAATTTTCAGAACCGACCTTATTTAAGGTTATTACAATCTTAAAGGAGGCCATTTCTATATCATCTGCAGATTCGAAACTAGTGTTGGAGGGATGAAGCAATCTGCCTTTCAGGTCTCACAGTTCAGGAGCAGGTGAGACCAGGTTTGACCTCAGATGTGCCTGATGCAGGTGGTGTGTCCTTTGAGGTCCTGCTGTTCCTGGAATCCAAGCTGACTGCAGGCTTAGGACAATGACTTACCTCCATGCCCTCAACCTGGAAGGGGAAAGAGACTGGTTAGAGAGACAGCCCTTAGTGGTGAAGTCTGTAGAGTCCAGCGGGAGTCTGAGTAAAGAAAACAAATGGGAATAAAAGCAGCGACCCCGGCTTTCCTCCCGTGTGTAGCTGTTCCGTGGGTCCAAGGCGTCATTCTGGAGTACTCTTTACTCTCCTTTCTTTTAAAATGGCTGAACAAGTTGGGTAAGGTGCGTTAGGGTACCTTTAATCTCTGCACAGGGAAAACAGAAGCAGGTGGACCACTGTGAGTTCGGGGTCAGCCTAGTCTATAGTATAGCAAGTGCCAGGACAATCAATAGGTACATAGTGAAACCCTGTCCCGGAAATCAGCCAATCAACTGACCAAAAAAAAAAAAAAAAAAAGCAGAGTGGTCAGGCGTGGCAGCACACATGGTTAATCCCAGCACTCTGGTGGCTGAAGCCAGCCTGATCCACACAGTGAGTTCTAGACCAGCCAGGGCTGCAAAATGAGATCCTATTTAAGAGATTATAATAATAATAAGGTGGAAGCAGGTCCTCCCCGAGGCTTCCTTACGATTCCATTCTGTACCCAGCTATGCTGATACTGTTTTAGGTACCGGGGACACAGCAGTCAATAAGACAAAGAGCCTCGACTTCCTGAAGAAAACTGGCAATTAGCACAACAAATGAGTAAATTAGACACCATGTCAGGTTCAGATTAGTGAGCTAGAGACAAACAAAACCTTGGAAGGAACACAGGGCCACAGTGGTACAATTTTAAATAAAGTATCCAGAAGAGTTCATCCCTTGGGAGACGTGTGAGCAATGACCCAAAGGAAACCATTCAGAAGTCTGCAGTGTATGTGTGTGGGTGGGGGTGGGGTGGGTGGAGTGGGTGAGGTTTGCAGTGAATGCAAAGGCCCTGGGGTAAGGCCCTGTGTTCAGAAATAACTAGGAAAGGTGAGAATGAGGACGATGGGAGCTGAGAGCTGAGAGGGGACTAGAGGGGGCTGTGGCTAAGCTGGGTTTTTTTTTGAGCTGAGGATTTTTTTTTTTCTGGGGATGAACCCAAGGTTAGCCGGGGCTGAGCCTTATCTCCATCCAGATTCGTGCAGCAGAGGATGTCAATAGGCTCTCTTAGCCTATAGGGTCCCAGGAGAGCAGCCCCTTCTCGTGGTACTTGGGCTCAGCCTGTCTGCCCCGCCTCCCACTCCCATCCCATTGTCACCCTCTCACGGCTGTTGACTCACCAGGCCCAGACAAAACTCCTGGGCTTGCGGACCAAAGTGGGACTCAGCTCTAAAATGAAAGGAGATTGCATAAAGGCCACACCGTAGTGTGTGCTCAGGGTCCGTGCTGCCTGCTGAAACCCGCTTTTCCGTGGGCAAAGCCTGTGATCAGTGCTTTCCACAACAGGAATCCCCAAGGACCAGCACAGCACAGCCAGGCATAAACTGAAATCGTTCAAAAGCCTCCTGCTACCCTTTCTGACGACGGAGACAGGCGCTGAGGGGCGTTGGAGAGGCCAGAGAGCGGCCTGCACAGTGGAGCTATGCGCTGACACAGCTGTGAATTCCGCATCTGCCTAGCTCACTGCACTCATTTAGTGTCTAAGCCCTACTATGGCCCAAGGCCCAGGAGGAAGCCCGGGACAATGGTGCTCAGTTGGTCTCTGACCTCATGGCCCTACTCAGCCTGACTGATCTCACCTCACCCCACAAACTGCCTGGAGGCCCCTATTCAGACCCTGAGGTCACCCCTGAGAGACAGTCTCTGCTATTGGCACCCTCCTGTAAAGTAGCACTAGTTTGCTTCCAAGGCTCTGAGTTTCTATGCCCGCAGGAAGACTGTGCAAGACCCTGCCTCAACATAAAAATGATTTTTTTTTTTAAATTAAAAAGGCCTGGGGTGCAGCTTAGTGGTGGACCCCTTGCTTAGCACATGCCAGACCTTGGGTTTCATTCCCACACAGTGCCAATGATAACGACCATAGAATCTGTCTGAATCCTGGGCACAAGCTTATTTCTCATTCCCCAGACAGTATAGCACAGCAGCAATGCTCACAGCATTCACGCTGTATTCTATTGTGTGCCTATTGGTGACAAAGTCATAGATGGATAAGCACAGATTTTGTGCAAATTCTGCCCTCTGTTCTCTCAGGCAGCTGATACCTGAGGGCTTGGGAGTCCTTGAACAGATCCCCGCTGGGCTTAGGGCTTTCTGGGCATCTCCTCTGAAGTACTGATTCCCCGACCATATGTCTCTGGACTTAATGTCTCTGGGGCCTCAGTTTCTACATCTTTAAAATGCTATGTTAGGAATGGTCTGGTGTCCTAGAGAAAATTAGCATGTCGGCAGCAGAGATGTTCAGAACTCCTTGGGCGTTTGGGTCATGTAAGGAAGAAGGAGGGGCTAGGTTCAATCCCAGTTGTGATGTGAGTGGCAACTGCCTCCTCCATGTTGATCTCATTCCAGAGCCCCTTCCTTGTGGGTAACCCTGCTGAGGAACCTCCTTCTCCCCTCTGCTCCTCCCTGGTCCTGTGAGCACTCATTCAGAGTACATCAGGGAGGGGGGCTTGGAAGGGACTCTGGAGTGGCCAGAGACATAAAAAGCCTGGCCAGGATGCTGGGGTGGGAGGTCCCTGTGGAAAGACTAGACACTAAAATTCTGGGACTAAGGATCTGCAGCTCCCCTGGAGCACAAGCTAGACAGAAGCTGCCTGGCCATAGCATGCCTGCCTGGTCCCAGGGTTTAGATAAACCCCTCACCTAACTCAAGTTTCCCCCATGGCTATAGAGATTTGAGGTGCTTATGTAGGTAGACCTGAAGATGCCCAAGATGATGGGCTGGCTTGGAGCTTGAAGCACATTGTGACAAGATCAGGACCAGAGTGCTGTAGTCTGGATTAAGGGCATCATGGTCAGAGGGTCCAGCAACCTGATGCCATTGCTGGAGGCATCCTGGCCTTTCTATGTACTGTTGACCTTTCCTTAGAATCCCAACTTATCAAACAATACTGCAGACTCGCCAGGAAGCCAGGTGGCCATAGGGCTGTAGCTGGGATGGTGGCACTGACTTATGATCCCAGCTGTCCCAGAGGCAAGACAAAGGATCTGAAGGTCTAAGCTAGCTTAGGGAATTTAGTGAGACTCTGTCTCAAAGTAACAAGTAGCTCAGTGGTGAGCACTTGCCTAACATGTGGAGGCTCTGGACTCTGTCTTTAGTAATACACACCATACACACACACACACACACACACACACACACACACACACACCCTCATATGTGTATGAAAGATAGAAACAGGAGAGGGATAACAATTATCTATGACACAGCGAATGGCACCTTCATCTGGATGTGCTTGAAGTCTGGTTACAGGGAACCGGAAATGAATGTGAAGGACACCTGGAGTCTACCAGCCATGAGTGGGTCATGACTTGAGTAGGTGGGAGTACCAGGTCCTGCTGACCTCTGGGGCTTGCTGCTTTGGTTTGTGGCTGGATTTCCACTGAAGGTCAATAGAAATAATGTTGCATCCCCCTCCTAAGGCCAGCACCTGAGTTCTGCCCTGCAACCCTCTCTAGAGCTTTCTGACGGAAATGGTCAGTACCACCAGCAATCCCATGTGTAGCAAATGACAGTGGCAGTATAACCATTCCTAGAATCTATAGAGCTTGTTCTGTGCCAGCTCCTGGACCATCTGCTTCCCCTTCATGTGGCTCTGTCTCACCATAGCACCGGGAGGCAGGCATTAGTGCAGTGGAGTCTGTCCCACAGAGGAAGACACTGGGTCAGAGAGAGGTTTAGCATAGTCTTAATCACACAGCTTGTGAATGATGAGGCTTGGATTTGAACCCTAGTCTCCCTGATCCCAGAGCCTAAGCTACACCTTTCTAGTGGAGTGGATGGCCTATGCATAGGATGGCGGCACCAAGTGTCATGTATGTGTCTACACTCCAAGTTTAAGGCTAACCTGGGCTTTATGAAGCCATCTCAAAAAGCATACAGAAAAAGAAAAAGGAAAAAAGAAATATTTGACCCACTCACAGGGTCCCTGCTGAATCCGCCATGGTCAGTGAGAGATATCTCATCTCTAGGTCCCATGCCTCTATAGTCATATCTTTATCTCTAGTCAGGTTAACGGGTTTCAGGTTCTCCCACTCTGTGGCTGGACCAGCTTGAGGGAAGGCTTCCTCCATTTCAGGGAGCTCTATGGTCCTGTTGGGGGTTTGAGGGGGGAGAGGTCAAGATGCTAACAGAAAGAGCACTTGCGTTCTGGGCAAAAGGGAGGTGGGACCTTGAGTGTCCCTGAGGTCAGCAAGCCTTTTGGTCCAAGGCTGTGTGACAAGGGCATCCTTGGGAAGAGACATGGGCTCCCTGGAGTTTCTGTAAGATCCAGGCCATTGTTGTATTTATTAATCACCACAGACAGGATGGGGCCACACAGCTAGCTGTTCCAGGACTTGGGGAGTGGGAAGCAGCAAGTTTATAGGGCTGGGGCTTAGCTGAGGACAAGGGTTTGCCAGAGACTTGGCTAGGCAGGGAGGACAGAGGAGACAGGTACAATTGTTGAGGAATGTTACTCAGAGCTCTGTAATGGTGGGTGCCTGCGGAGGGACACGATATGGCCTGAGGGCATGAGGGGCCACTAGAGGACAGCAGGTGAGGTTCTTCACCAAGCCCTGCTGCTATGCACTGCTTACTTGGTCGAGGTCTTCTGCACGACGTTTCCTGGGCTCTTTGTGCTATCTATCACTTACTGAGTGAGTGGTCAGAGCACTGACTAGTCACTGGACCACTAGGCAGCATCAAAGTTCTGGAGTGATGCAGGGACCCCAGAGGACACCACATCTATTTTTTTTTTTTTATTTTAGTTTTTCGAGACAAGGTTTCTCTGTGTAGCCCTGGCTGTCCTGGAACTCACTCTGTAGACCAGGCTGGCCTCGAACTCAGAAATCCGCCTGCCTCTGCCTCCCAAGTGCTGGGATTAAAGGCATGCGCCACCACTGCCTGGCCACTGCATCTATTTTATGTCTGAGGAAACTATGGTTTTGAAGAAGAAGGCAACGGTTTGGGCCCTGAAATCCCATTTACTTCCTTCCTAGATGTGTTCCTTAGCCCAGGACAGGGACGCTCCTATAAATAGGAACCTGAGTTCCTCCTGGTACTGGGTCTCTAGCATCCAACTGACACCCAAGGGATGGGGTCCTGTAAAATCAGCACTGACCCAGCAGTTTTACAGTTCTGTGCCTTCTGAGCTCAAGATAGCTTGGTTGACTCCCAACCTCTAGGACTGTCACAGAGCAGTGGTCCCTCAGAAGGGCAGCTGCTGGCCCACTGAGGTTCAGAACACAGTGGCTTTGAGCTTCCTGTAGTCCCCGAAGCCCTAGTCTGTTTCCCATACAGAGAGAATCAGCCTTAGTGAGAGTCCCTAAAGGAGTGGGCCCAGTCTTTAATTAAAGCAGGGGTTAAACTGATGGCCAAAAAGCCTGCTTTCCTTTGCCCCCAAAGATGGCTAAGGCCATGAGAAGCCTAGCCAGCCACCCCAACATGCTCAGCTAGACAGTACTCTGAATGCCTAGTCCAGATCTTCTGTCGTGTGATGTTCCCTGGAGAGACATGAACAAAGAGGTCTACTCACAATGGCAAGGACTCCTACACAGAAGAAAGAAGAACAATGCACCAAGTTCATCTTGGTGAATCAGTTTATTGGGGTCACCTTCAGGAGTACGGATGATTCAAAGATGTCTGTATCATTAAAAGCACCCCCCTCCACGGATGCCAGATGCGTGAAAGCGACATCCCTCTGCAGGCAGCTTCACTTAAAGAAATCTCTATTTTCTAGCAGTTGTTCCTCACTTACACAGGCATTGGGGACCCTGGGAAGGAAACGCCTTATGAACTGTGTAGCTTTCTAGGAACCCCATAGACTCCTTGAGCTTAGCTAGTCTCTGGAGCCCGTCCTCTCAATCTCAGAGAGCATGTTTCAATATGGAGCCAACAGCAACATAACACAGACCCTGCAGCAGGTAGGAGAATTAGATCACAGGGCAAGGACACAAGCTGGCTTTCGGTCTTTCTGTCCCCACCGAAAAGATTTATATCTCCCCCTCACTGTACCATCGGCCTTTATTCCACTAATAAGAGTCACTTGAATGATAAAAATTGCTGAAGGAATCAATGCTTTCAATATCAAATTCAAACCAAATGCCTCCAGAGCTATAGAATATGCCAATGTGCCTTATGTCCCTAACTGAAAAGAGTCCATGGGAGGGGGTCTCATCTGACAAACCTGGACAATAGGTTCCAATCAGGTAGGCTTAAGTCCAGAGCCCTTGGGAAAGCTGTCAAAACACAGAAGTGAACAGTCAAGGTCTCCTCCCAGGGCATAATCGCCAACACTTGTGTCTATGAATTCCTAGATTTTCAGTTCGCTAATGCAGATGTGCTCGTAGCTTTTCTTACCATAAACAGAACCCACAGCAGCCACAAATTAGCCTCCGGTCTCCTCTCTCAAGGAGGCAGAGTCATGTCAGGATGAACACAGAGCTCTCTGTTGGTCAGGCCCATGTAGACTTCCATCCTCCTTGAATCCCCGCTGAGGAAGGAGGGCCAGGGTCCAGCTGCAGGGTGGGGGGCTAGGGGGCATGTTGGGACTGAGGCCTATGTCCTTGGAATGATGGCCCCATGTGGGGACCACCTGGAGGGTAGCAAGGGGGAGGTAGTGCCCATGGGGTGGAGAGGGGCTGGATAATTGGCCAGATTAACCCGCAGGAGGCCTCCTTGGGAAGCTATTTTTAACTCTGAGAGACTGAAGCCACTTTCCTCCCTCCCTCCCTTTATTGCCCTTTATTTCTGTCCTCCTGGGGCCTGAAGGCCTGGAAGCATGTCCCTTTAGAGGAAGAGAGAGAGAGAGAGAGGAGAGTCTCTTTACTGTATCTGTGTAACTTCGCTAGGTCTGCAGGCTGACCCTCACCACACTCATCATGGGAGGCAGAGGAAGGAAGAGGGGAGGGAGGGGAGAGAGGGGAAGGGAGGGGAGGGGCCCTTTGGAAGCCTCTAAGCTCTTTTCAAACCCATGGCTTCCACAGTCTCTTGAGAATATGGAAACGTTTCCTAAATTAAACAGGATTTTGGCTCACAATCAAAAGTCCAAGGGTAGATCTGTGGGGCTCAAAAGACCTGTCTGGAGTCCAGTTCCTGTCAGCATCTCAACTCCTCTTTCCTCAAGGTGTACTTCAGGTGGAGCAAGGTCCACAGCAGCTCTCTGCTACCAGTGAGCAACCCCTGGAAACACACACACACACACACTCACACTCACACACACACACACGCACACATGCGCACACATGCACATCTGCACATGCACAGGAACCTTCTCTACCTATCTAGCAAAAGTCCTGGGGTAGGTTCTCTTTTGTTGGCTTTGATCACAAGCCTGTCCCTCAGTCAGCCACTGTAGTGCTCACTGCCTGCCTGGATCACTTCTTATTCGTTGTCCCTGAGTGGCTGAGCCCCACAGGAAGCAGGTGGTGAGGGTATGACGTAGGACCTGATCGAAATATGAAGGGTCTCAGAAGAGGGTCCTAAATCCAGCTGTACTTAGATGATGAAGCGTCTTCGAAGTTTCACAGCCTGGACAAGAGCCTTGCAACTCCTGCCTCTCATGCCTATGAGTTTAGCCAGAGCATGAAAGAAAGTCATGGCCTTCAGCCTGGTCCCTAACTGCTGTGTCCTGGACATTAGCAGCTGCTCCTCACAGCCACCTCTCTGGCAGAGCAGGAATAGGGCCTAGCTCTGCATAGGGAGGCAGTCAGCAGCTAGCTCTGTCTGCTGATCGATGTTTGCTTCCGGACAGGTGGAAGGGACTGTGAACTCGCTGGCTGTCCTGTTCTCAGTGTGTCAATGGTTCCTGAAGTTTGTGTCTGAAATCAATGCTCTTGGCTCAGCCAGAAGTCCACAGTTACCTGGTCAGGGGATGGGCGTGTGTGTGTGTGTGTGTGTGTGTGTGTGGTGACGTGTAAGATTCCCACGTAGCTCTCCTGGAGATAAGTCCATCCTTGCTCGGCTTCTACCTGTCTAACTGGGGTGAGATTTACCTGCCTCTCACCCCCAGTGAAGGTTGGTGGGCATTTAACTCTACCGTGTGATGCCTGGCAGACACACAGCTGGCATGGACCATTGCAACCATCCCCATTATACTTGTCAGCAGTGTACATATATCTTGGGACAAATGGTGCTGAAGAGAGGCCAGTTTAAGGGCACAGCTCTTGGACCTGGGCTCTACTCTGTGGCTCACAGCCTGAGTGATAGGTCTCTTTCCACTTGACTGATTGCCTAGACTGTAGACAGGGCTCAGGCAGAATGCCCCCCTGTGCCTCTTGACTTCCCGCCCATGGTTCCTACCACAAATGCTTATCCTGATGCCCATGGGCACAGTTCTTTCTGACTCCTTAGATGGGGTATCAATCAGAGGCAGGATGAGCACTGGAGTAGGAGGCTAGGCTTGTTTCCCGGGTGGTCTCTCTCTCTCTCTCTCTCTCTCTCTCTCTCTCTCTCTCTCACACACACACACCCACACACACACACACACCGTCCCATGACCATGCAGATGATTCACATGTGTCTATGAGCACTGGGTTGAGCAGGACAACTGTTCCTGAGGGGAATTCTCCACCATTCTCATCATTCTTGTTCTGAAGACATACTCATGCCCATGGTGCCTGCCTTGGTCTACACACAAGGACCTGTCTCTGGTCTCAGGGAACTGGTGTGACAATCAGGGATGTGAACAAGAAGCCAGACTCCTGGGGGGGGGGGGAAGTCAAAGCAAGAAAGGGGAAGTAGGGATGTCCTTGGGGTGGTCTTTCCCAGGGGAGTCTTGAGATGCTCTGAAGGAAAAGCAATGGGAGAAATAGTACTCCTGCCTTAAAGAGGAGTGGGTGGTCAGGACAGGATTGGGCTGGTGGCAGTCCAGTATGCCTGGAAGGGAGAATGAAGCCAGTGGAGGGTAGAGGCTACACCAACATCTATGAGAGGCAGAAGAAATCCTATCCTTGGAGAAGGTGTTCTTGAGGAGCCCCAGGTGCTGCCAGGCCAACAAAGACACCGAGGAAGGACCTTTTGGTTTCCACAGGAGTTGGTTGTCAGAACTGCTGCCAGCTGCTGGGCAGAGAGGCCAACGCTTCAGACTGCTACTTATGGAGACAGATACCGAAGCCTTCGGGGCGTTTCTCTGGATGGCTTTGCTGTTCTTGCTGTCCTCATGTCAAGGAAGGGTTTCCAAATAAGCTGATGGCTTCCTCTGGCTGCCCCAGCCTGAGGCTCTAAGGGCACACAGGCTTTGCCACTGAGAGAATGGACAGAGCCCCAGCTATAGTCTAGTCCAGGAGCATTCTCTCAGACTGAAGGACAGCCACATAGGCTCCTGGGAATATATGCATGCACAGGACAACTTATCTCCGTGCTGTGCAATGTAGGAATTATTTTTATGTGCTTGTGGCCACCCATGCTTTACAAAGAAGGAGGTGGGACTTCAGTGAGAAATGTGTCCTTGGGCCCTGTGCTGGGAGCAGTTATATTGAGGCTGGGCACATTCTAGAATACCCCTTCCTTCAGCTCTGGAGGGAGGCAGGATGTCTTTCCTGGTGGTAAGGATGACATGACCCACCCTGTCCACACCTGCTTAGAGACAGTCCTCCTGTGTGGCTGTCCTCTGTCCTCTGTCACTGAATCTTGAGCATGGGTGTGCTCTCCATAGGGAGGCTATAACCATGAGCCTGATAGAAGACTCACCATGTTCTAGAAAGAGATGTGATTTTGATTATGAATTGAACTTGGTCCCTGCTTGTAAGCTGGAGGGCGGAATGTGAGATCTAGAGTACAGTGCTTGTGGGAGTTGGAGCCCTTTCTCTGGTGGGTCTTTTTTGTTAGGTGACCTTGGACAAGACACTGGTTCTATCTGTGAAGTGTGGCTGATAATGGGGGAGTGGGACAGCAGGGTGAGACCTTCACCTCTGGCTTTACACAGGCCTCTGAGGCCCTTGCCCAGATAGGCAGCCGAGTGTGGCTGTGTATGTGCATGTGTGCTCTACCCTAAGGCGCCCTTGAACTCATTACAGGAGCTGTCTAAGATCCTAGACACAATGGAGCCCTGTAGTGTTCTGTTCATTTTTTTGTCTACTAGCATGCTGTGAGCTCTTTGGGGTGTCTGGTGGAACCCACTGAGTGCGACTTGGATTTGCTGTCCCTGAGAGGACAGAGAAGCCTGTAAGCAGGGGATAGTGTCCTTTACTCCCACCTTTGACTTCTGTTCTCTGGACACCAGGGCTGGGTTGGGTGGACTAGGGGCATTTGAGCCATTTTTCTTCTTGGTCACTTAGGAGAAGGTAGAAATCAGGACACCATGTGCCTGTCAAAGGCAGGCTAGGAGCCTGGGGACCTGGGAATGGAGTTCCTGGGGATACCCATTTTCTCTCTATTGTAGTCCTTAACAGTGACTAGACAGGAAGGCATGGCCATCTGAAGGACACACTTGGATCTGAGACACTCCCCACCAATGTGCAACTAGATAAGCAACTATTCCTTGATGAGCCTGAGTGTCTTTATCTGTAAAGTGGGTCCATGGGTCATATGGCCTCCCAGAGGATCATAATGGCAGCAGAGTCACTCTAGGTAAGTCCTTAGCACAGAGGCCAGCATAGATTGCTCGAGCACCCAAGTCCCACTAGCTGTTTGATTCAGCCCCCTCCTCAGCTAAGAACTGTACGTATGCTCATCTCATTTAACCTTCAACCCAGTCCCATAACTCAGGGAGCCCCATAATGTCCATGTGATCACAGGAAATCCAGAGACCGAGTGCTGATGTGCCTTGCACATGGGGTTGCTCAGTCGAGGAGGTAGGATAAGCATCACCTGAGGTAGGAGAGTTTTCTGGGGACTCTGGGGCCTGGATGAGGAGCTGGCTCCCTGGAATTGGGCTGGTCGGTTTTGCAGAACTCTGAAGAAGTTTCCAGAGCCTGGGCATCTGGGTGGCCAGAAAGCCATGCTTCTTGGCTCGGATCCTGCATTTAGTGTCTCTGCTATACAAATGCATAATTATATTTCACATTATGGAGGAGCTGGAGACCAGGGGGCTGGGGAGTTTGGTGAAGCTTGTGTTCTGCCTGTAGTCCTGCCTTCTTGGCCCGATTCGTCAGTGTTAGGGTTGAGCTGGGGGTCAGCCCTATGATAAAATGGGATTTCCCTGAGGCCTGCTAGCCTGATCTGTCTGCCAGGCTGAACGGTCCAGGCTCTGCAGGAGGCAAAGACCTGAGGCCCAGACAATAGGCTCCAGGAGACTGGGAGAGGAGAGTACCAGGGGTGCCTTCCAGACAAGAGTGGGCAAGGGGAGGGGCAGCACATGGAATCAAATCAGCGGAGAGGCCAGAAGGAGGAGCACAGAAAAAGCAGGAGATGAAAGCTAAATACAACACAAGAAGGGAAGAAGTGATATGATGCTAAAGAGGGTGGGGTGTGCCTGTGTGTGACCCTGAGCTTCCTGTATAAGGGGGAGTGATTACCTGAGCTCAGAGACGAGCCTGTGTGGATGGATGTGTTGACTAATCCCACCCTGAATGTGCATATATGACTAGGACTGCACCTGTGCACCTTAGCCATCGCGTTCCTCATCACATGCATTTTGTGCAGGTGTCGCCTGAGCTTGGTATCCTGCTGTGTGCAGCCCGTCCAGATTCTCTTGCCTGCCTGTAGTCTGAGTATATATGCTCGCCATGCACCTGTGTGTGCGCGTGTCCCCGGGAAGATGTGTGTGTATGGGTGTGTGTGTGTGTGCCACGCGCGTGCGCGCGTATGTGTTCGCGCGCGCGCGCTCCAGTGCGCAAGTGGCTGGTGCGTGTGGGGGGCAGCTGGGGCCAAGAGGGGCCACCGGGCCAGGCCAGGGCGGTGGTGGGCGGGATCAGCGGCGCCGAGGCGCAGGGCGGGCGTGCTTTCGGCGGAGAGTTGGAGGAGTTACCGAGCTAGGCTACTGTGGCAGCGGGGCGCGGAGCTGGGTGCGCGCAGAGCTTCTGCCTCCCGCCGCCTCCTCGCCCTCCATTCCTGGTTCCCCGTCTTCCCCCGGCCACGCCGCGACTGCGCTGCCACCGCCTCCCTGGGAACGGTCGCCGGGGGAGGGTGCCCTGTACGATCGAAGCCCGCTGGGAGGTGCAGGACACCCACACCCGGCTCAGGGGAGCGCGCCCGGCCCTACCCGGGATCAGATAACTGCGGCGGGGGAGGGGGTGGGTCGGCGGTTCTTGTCGCGGGACTGAGCGACAGAAGCCAGCGGCGAGCCCGGAGCGAGCGCCGAGTGGCTGGGGGCGCCGTCTGGGCGTGCGCCCCCGACCTATGGCTGGCTGGTGGCACCCAGAGCCCGGGAGCGACGCGCCCCTCGGCGTGGAGCGCTCCCAGGGGCTGCGCTGAGGCGGCGGCGGCAACGGTGGCAATGCAGCCAGCGCAGCGGCGGCCGGGACCGGGAACGGCCGCTCGGAGCTTGAAGGACGCGGGACGCGCCGCGCCCCGGCCACTGACGGAGGTAAGAGCGCGGCCGCGGGCGCACGGCCCACCCTCTCGGCCCCAGTTCCCCCGCAGACAGCTTCCTGCCCCGGGTGAGCGAGGGGTGGTGCAGCAACAGGGAAGGTGAGGCAGAAGAGCTCCTTCGGTTCCTTTTTCTCCTTTCCCGTGGTGAACCACCAGATGAAATGCTGACAGAGAGCTTTTCTTCCCCTGCCATGTTTCGGGCTACAGCCACCAGGGAACTTTGCTCCGGACTAATGTCTTTCCCGGGGTGTATTGTATTGTGTGTTGCGGGGGCGGGGGGCGGCTCTCGGAAACTTTGAGGAGCTCTTGATCCCCCTCGGCCGGCTGGATTGAGGGGGCTCTTAAGGCTGCGGGCGGAGCCACTTTTGCGCGCGGCATCGGTCCTAGGCGTGACCTTACCCGACAGACCTGTGATCAAGATGAGGTACAGAGTGAGTGCACAGGTTCGGCTAGCGACCCGAGAATGCTCCCTGTTAAGAGCTGGGATCTTTGGAGTCATTTCTTTCCCACCGCCTGAGCTGTAATGGAGTAAAAATATTCTGGAGGTGGTTCTTAACCATTCATCTAGCCTGCAAGACCAGGGCACCTTTGCTGCTTAAATTTGATCTTGAGAAACCCAAAGGGGCTCAGGGCAAAGGGTCTCTCCGAGGCGCACAAGTCTATTCTGGTGTCCTGTGGGGAACTGCACCCTTTGGAAGAGGCAGCTGGGAGGGACAGCCTCTAAAGAGCTTTGGGGAAGAGCTGGAGACTGAGGCCCTTGGCACCATCCCTGCCTTAATTTGTGCACATGCCTTGTGAATACCTTAGAACTCACAAGAAAGTGTCACTTTGGTGAAGGCCTCCGGTTCTAGGAGGTTCTGCCACCCTACTGCATAGACCTGGTGGGGTTGGGGCTGCCCTTCTGGCCATCCCCAGAGTGTGATACCGTCATTGGCCCTTTCTAGTTTCTTCTTTACTACCTGTACCCAAGCCTGAAGCTGGCAGTAAAGATCTAGGGACTTCCTGGCCTTGGCATCCACCTCCTGAGCCCTGGTTAGAGGCTTCAGCTCTCTGGATTGCCTAGGTGCCCCCATGCCACTGAAATCAGCTGCCGCCTCCTCCAAGGTGGGAACCCACAAAGCTTGGTAGGCTCCCGGTCTTTACACACTCTTTGAGAGATAAGCAGAATCCCGCCCTGGCTGCTGTCCCACCTGTCTAGACTCCAGCCTGGCACTGCACCAGGTGACTGATGCGGGACCTCTCACACAAATCTGCCCGTGAACAGGAGAGGGTCAGAGAGGGGAGGCAGATCTGAGTACCAGGCTCTTCCTTAAGTATCCTTCCGCTGTATTCCCAGGAGAGCCCCTTCACGGCCTGTAGGGGAACCCCAAAGAGACTTCTCAGTGAAATCATCCGTTGTGTTCAAGGGGTCCTTCCAATTAGTCAGGAGACACAAGGGTCTCTGTCATATCAAGTGACCCTGGACAAGCTGAGCCACTTGTGAGAATGAATGCATAGCTGTGGGCATGTGGCCCACTAGATCAGCCTCAGCATAGTGGGAACGGGGAGAGGCTCAGACATCCTTAGGGACAAGGTAGGTAGTTCTGGTGTGCTGGACCATCTTCTCCTTTGAGATACTGCTATATGCATACAGAAAGTACCTTGTAAGCACAGTGTTCATACAGGACTGACATTTGTATACTTCAAGCCCTAATTGTTCCTCTCTGTCTTGGGTTGGTTGAGGACAATGGAGTGATGGATGTGTCCTCTGTTATTGGGGTCTCTAGGCAAGGTCCCCTGTAGGTGTGTGTCTAGCGGAGGGAGGTTTAGAAGGCTGTGCGCTATATTGGGAGAGGTATGTGCGGCAAGTGCTTCCAGAGCCATGCAACATGTTAGGTCAAACCAGAAGGCTTGCCTCATTTTTCCCAAATCAGAAGGCTTTCATACCAGGACTCCTGTGTTTCTCTTTGCTCTGCCCTAGGCAGGACCGGGCAGAACCGAGTGGTCCTCTAGCAGTAAACTAACATGGCAGCAATAATGGTAACTATCCTGGCCACAGTGGCACCTCTAGGATCTTCGACACTGGGGCCAGTACAGCCTGCAGACAGTTTCCTCTGGCTCTGCCAGGCATCCAGTGCCTGGGGCCATAGTTAGTATGACCAGTCATGGCACCCAAAGGCCTTGGCACAAAGCTATTGTGGAAATGACTGCGTCATCAGTCTCAGCAATCTCTGTGGTCCTTGCCAGCCCCCCCCCTCCCAACAGGGTCTGCTAGTATACTGTGAAGTTTGCTCAATAGTCACTCTCAATTCCCTGATCCTAACTCCTGCTCTGGGCAAGACCCTTCCTGCAACAGATGCAGCTGGGCCCTGTGGCTGGGCCATGTCCAGGACTGTGCTGTGAGTGAAACACGGGCCCAGTTACCCCTCCCTTCCCTGTGAACTGTCATTGGAGTCCTGCCAGGGACTGACACTGAGGAGAGGCAGACAAGGGGCAGCTTGTGGGCAGCAGGAGGGGGAAGGCTGAGCCTACGTCTAGGGAGGGTTGCTGGGGAGTGGAGGGCAAGGGGGCAGACAGCAGGGAAAAACAGTAGATAAAGCAAGAAAGAAGGGAGCTGACTGGGACTGGGCTTCAGGAATGGCGGCTGATGCTCCAGAGGAGCTGTGGTGACGAAGGGGCTTTTCCAGAGGAACTGGCCCCAGGAAGGAGTTAAGGACCCAGAGCTGGGCCAGATAATTTAATTTGTTAATGGCCTCCCAGTGCAGAAGCTTGTATTGTCTCCATTATATGGATGGGAATGGAGGCCAGGAGGTGTTGGAACTCCTTTGTGCTTCTGACCCAGAGCCTAGGGCTCTTCAGGGACAGGCTGCACCTTTCTGCTGCTCACAGACACTTTTACTGAGGGCGGTCTCTACCTCCAGGCAGTTTCCACTAAGCCCTAGGGCCTGCCTGCCTGCCTGTCTCCCAGGAAGTTGCTTCTTTGGGACCTGATGAAGGCCTGGCATGAGGTTAGTGTTCCGTAATGTTCCCTGAGGCTTCGGTGGCAGCCGTCTTGTGACATGGCCAAAGCTGTAGTGAGTGTGAGCTGGAGTGTCCAGCATACAGAAACAGTAAGGGACTGTTCAGTCAGTCGGTTTCTCTGTGTAGGGAAGATTTGGTTTTAGTTGCAGATGGGGATGTTTGGGAGGTTGGTGGAATAAGAGACACACAGGTGCTTCTCCTGGCTTCAGTTGCTGGGACTAAAGCCTGGAAGTCCTGGGATACTCAGGATGGAGAAGGGAAGAGAACCTTTAAATATACCTATAAGGATATTGAAGACCCAGGAAAACTGGGTGTCTCCAGAGGGGACCCCATGAAGAAGAGTTGTGGGCTTTTGGTGCCCAAGCCTTGGGAATCACAGTGCAGCCCAGTCTTTCTTTGGCTGCAAGGCAAACTGTTTAGAGAGAAGTGGGCTTCCATGGAGGTGGCCTCAGATGCTGGCCTCCTACTCTGGGCTGTTCCGTGTGCCCATTCTCACAGAGATATCCTAAAGCTCACGTTTTCCTGCTTAACTGCTGAGGTGACAGCTACAGGGGCAGTGTGAGGCTGTGGGGACCTCAGAGATCTTGACCCTGCATCCTCGTTAGCCTTTGGGCCTATAGTACCAAACATGGCTCCATGAGCCTGGCCAGCAGGCACAGGGATGCCTTTCTCAGCTGCCCCAGGAGCAGCTTTGCTTTTGCTGGGTATCAGCTGCTTCTTGAGGGTGGGCTTGGCCTCGTGGGTCTGGCTTGGAAGCTCCCTAGTATCCCCTACAAGCCTTGGGAAGCTGAAGGGTCCCTTCTATTCCTCACCTGTGGCCCGGTCTCTGGGAAGAACTCGGACTTGGAGATGGTTAGAGTAAAAGGTATAGAGTGACAGGCCATCGTGGCTCAGGTACCTACTGTGTGCCTGACCTGATTTGGGTGGCAGTGCTTTAGTGGTTCCAGTCTGGCCTCTCTCACTGTGTGTACTAGCTTCTGCTTCTCTCCCTGCCCTTCTTGCCATGCTTTCAACATGACAGGCCTGTGCTCCATCAGGGCCTATGCCTGTACCATTCCCTTCTCTGGACCACTCCTTCCCAGGTCTGTACATGACCCTTTCCTTTCCATCTTCATGTGCTGCCCAAATGCCACTTCTTCCCTGTAGCCCTTCCCCACAACTCCTCACAGCATCGAAGCCACGCCCCTTGCCCTCCATACCACTGTTTTCTCGCTGTAGAACTCAGTGCCATCTACCCCCAGTGCTTTATTTTTCAATGTTCTTCATTGTCTTGAGCTATAACCCCACAGATGTCCCCTTAGGCCTGTGGCAATAAGCAGCGGACAGCAGGTGCTCAGTACATACAGTGGGTGGGTGTGCGGTCTCAGCTGTGTGCTGCCTGACACGCTGTGCTCATCTTGTAGCGGCAACTGTGTGCATCTGCAGGTGAGACTACAGTCTCCAGAGGTGCCAGCATAGTTCCTGCATTGAGCATGAGCTGGGAGCCAGGGCTATGCTTTGAACCCTTGCCCTGGGATCCTGTGACTGAGCAGAAAGAATAGTTTGGACCAGTCTGGCTGGAGCCTTTCTGTTCACACTGTCTCCTGTCCAAGCCTGGCTGCCCCCAGCTTAGGAAAGCCCCACCCCAGCTGGATGGGAGTAGTGAGTCACTGTAAGTGTGAGCACACTGAGTCCAGCTGAGGTGACTTTTGGCTCCTCGCCATTCTCCTAGGTGGTGGGTCTTGCTACCTGCCTTCCTATCCAGCCTGGCCTTGAGGAGTGGCATGGGGCACGACAACTCCCACTGGCCACTGGAGTTTGGGCTGTGCTTCTTACTTTCCCGTTCAAGTTCCTTGAACATGACTAACATGTTTTATACATGTTTTAGTTCTTCAGATTTGCAGTCAACAACTTAGGCTTGTCCCCTGTTGTGAAGAAAACATGACATTTTCTTGTGGTCACTGCATGGCCTTCCTCTCCTCTCCTCAATATCTCCATGGCTTCTGGTGATTGAGTAGAAGGGGCTTGGGGTCTTGTCTTCTGGACACAAAGGAGGGACCATGTCAAGGTTGAACTGGAGCCTTGGGCAATTCTTTTGGTGGGGGTGACATGGCATCCCCATTGTGCAAGTGGGTCCCCTGAGGCCAGAGAAGGGTCTCATAGCCCTTTGCAAGTAAGTTTGGTATCTCTGCTCTCTGGTCTCTTTTTAGCTGTGTGGAGACTTGGTAATGGGGTGGGGGCAGGGTGAATGGAAGCTGGGGTGCAGGACTACATGGGCCAGTGAGTCTGAGAGGGCAGTAGAGAGGTCTAGAGAAGCTCTGGGGTCCAGGTTAGAGGCATGCCCTCACCCCTGCCTACCTCCTCTTCCTTCCAGCTGCAGCGCAGGCCCCCCTAAGCTGGCTGCTCCAGCCCTGCAATTCTTCAGCACTTAAAGCAAAAATAAATCACTGCCAGCAGCTGGCGTTCTGGGTGGCAGCAGCCGCACCACCCCCCTGCCCCGACCTCTGCCTCTGGGCTTCTGGTTCCAGGCCAAGGCCAGCCTTCCACTCAGGCCTGTGAGAGGATGTGAAGCCTGTGGGGGCTTGGCATGGCCTGGTGAGGTCACATGGAAGGCAGAGGCATTGTTGGTCCCCGAGGCTCTAGAGTCTCCAGCAGGAGGGGGAGGTTCCATTTCAACTTGGTAGAAATTGACCTGGGAGGGCTGGGGCAACCTCAGGGTGACCTGGTCACCTGTAGGTGACTCCTCATTTGTACTACCGTCTGACCCAGCTCTGGGCATTTCTTTTGCTTCTCTTCCATCCTTTCCCTTCTCAGAGAATCCTAGAGGTCTTGACTTATCAAGTGCTATGACGCAGGCCCTGAGGATGTCAAATTTTAGCATCATTTATACTTTCAACAAATAGCTTTGGGCAAAGGCGCATACACGTGCTACGCCCTGTGCTGAGAGGCTGGAGCCATGGATGCACACAAGCCCTCCCTTGTGGGGGACCCCATGGGGCTGATATCTCTCAGGGTTGGGGAAGATAAAATAGACAAGCAGAGGAGGAGTCATAGACTTGGTCATATTCCTTTGTTAATTATTACAGTCTTTAATTATGGGAGTGTTGCATGGTACAATTAAATAGTAAGAGTAGAAAGTAAATCTCTCCTCAGTTCTGCCTTCTCTCCCCCCAAAATGCTCCATGTTCTCTGGGTGACTGTCTCTCAGTGCTTGTGTAAATGTAGCTGTTCTCTCTGTTCTTCTCCCCTTCCCCCACCCATGCATCCCTTGGTTCCCTGCTTCAGGATCCTGGCCGTGTGGTGCCCAGTGCCTACTGAGCCCAGGGCTCCATTCCTGTCTCCAAGATGAGGGTTGAGTCACCGAGTCTGTGGATCTCGGTTGTGGAGCCTTTGAACTTGCAGAGCCATTGAGTTCACACATCATGGGTTCTTTGTGAAGCTTTACCAGTCTGAGGCAGGGAACCTGGAATTGCAGAATTGGAGCAGCTTAACCCCAAGAGAGGTTCTAGGTCCTTCCTGGGATCCCAGGGAGTTTAGACCCCCTAGATTCCCAGAATTTAGGTTCAAAGAGTGTGGGGGGTACCTGGGGCTGTGTGTTTTAATTTTCCCCAGTAGCTCATCTCCCTTCCAGCTATTTATGTCGGCTCCCCCTAGCTTCCATGTGGTCTCATCTGTCAGTGCTGTGAAACTTACGGCTGGCTAACTCCCCTGGGACAGAGGAAGCCCTGCTTGTATCTGAAGGGGGATGTGCCTACCCTTTTTTCTTAAAGCAGGGAGGTCCCTGCTTCACTCTCTGCCTTTTTCTTGACATTCTAGAGGAAGGACCACTGGATCCTTTATGGTCTTCAGACAGGGTTAACCCTCTGCCTGGGGGAGGACCACCATTACTGGGAACTCTGCCTCTGGGTTGTCCACCACTTGCTTGGTCCTCAGCCATTCCTGAATCCTAGTTTGATGTGAAGGAAGACCATGTTTAGAAAGTATATGATGCCCTGATTCCAGGAGAGGCTATAAGGATCTTGAATGTTCTGATGCACCAAGCCTCAGTCTTCCTTCTTGTGAAATGGGCACTAATGCTTCCCTTCTCTCAAGACATCATTGTTTCCTGCCCTTTGTACTTGGCTCTGTGGTCAGGGCAGGGCAGGGAGGCTTCCTCTCCTCTGTCACCCCCTCCATTCTGCAGCCGGAGGTTTGGCCATGCCAACACCTCACCTGCTGGGTCTCAAGCTGTCGGCAACACCTGTTTGGTCAAAGCAGCCAGGACTTTCTCTGGGCCCTAGGAAACCTGAGGACCACTGGGTATGTCCCCCAGGAGCCCCTGTGGTAGTCCCACAGTGGCCCAGGCCCCTGGCCTTTGTGACAGAACGTACCCACCATCCCCTCTCTTTGTTTTGTTGAACATGAGCTGGACTTGGCCTGGCCAGCTAAGCCATAACCAGTTGGGGTCCTGAGCTTAGCCTTGCAGGAAATGCTCAGACCTACACTACCAGGCTCTGTCCTCTCCTGACCCAGATGCCTCCTGCTGGCCTTTGGCCCAGCTGCAGCTGGGCCAAAACACCCTAAATAGGTAGAGGTTGATAGGGAATAGATTTAGGGAACAGGGGTGTGGTGGCAATCAGGAGTGTTGGGAGCCCTTGCATGAACCTATGCCCCAGAGTCTGCGTCTATAAAATGAAAATCCTAGAGCAACAAAGGCAACCATGTTCACATCCCTGCTCTTCTGCTGGGTCAGGGTGAGGCCCAGGAGGAGGTAGAAGTGAACAGTAGGGAGCACAAGCCCCGGATTGGTTTGGGTGCTGCTGCGTTGGGGGTTGAAATAGTGTGGCCTGAGCCTCTTTATCTAGAATGCTGGCTTCAACCTGCATTGAATTTCAGAATTGTTTTTCAGGTTTTGTAGTATGTGTGGTAAGATGCCTTGGGGAGGGGACCCAAGCCTGCACATGAAATCTGTATGTGGGTTTTTTTCAACTATAACTTATATACAGAGTTTGAATATGAATAGATTATTTTTTAATAATTTTGTGCAAGCTAAGTTTTTGTGATATGGAATTTTTTATTAGAATTCTTTCTCCCTCTCCCCCTCTCTCCCCCTCTCCCCCTCTCTCTCTTTCTCTCTCTTTTTAACTAGGGATGGAACCTAGGGTCTCATGCATGGTAGACAAGTCCTCTTGCCATTGAGCTATACCTCTAGCATCAGAAAATAAAATCTTAAAACACACAAAAAAAACCTCATGGTCAACAAGATAGATCGTCCCGTAAGGCACTTACCATGTAAGCCTCAACCCCTCAGAACCAATGTAAAGATGGAAGAACAAAAGTGGTGACTGAAATGTGTCCTTGGACCTCTACACATATACCATGGTACACACATGTGTGCACACACCACAGCCGTCACCACCACCATCTAAAAAGAAAGAAAAGATGTACTTTTGGGCAGTATCCTTTGGAAACACATGGCATTAGGGCTCTGTTTTGGATTTTGCTATTTCCCATGTGTAAGCAGATGGCTCTGCTGCTCTGTCCAGTTTCCCTTTGGGAACACAGAGACACGGAGACAAGAGTGGGTCTCTCTTTCTGAAGTGGTGCAATCTGAATTCATACATAACCTGGGCACATGGAAGGGTGTGGGAGATGTTACTTTCTTTTTTTCTAATTTTCAATTTTATGAGCACTGGTGTTTTGCCTTCATGTATGTCTGTGTGAGTGTGTCAGATGCCCTGGAACTGTAGCCACAGACAGTTGTGAGCTGCCATGTAGGTGCTGGGGATTGAACCTGGGTCCTTTGGAATAGCAGCCAGTGCTCTTAACTGCTGAGCCATCTCCCCAGCCCTGAAATACTACTTTCTGTGGCAAGATGGTTTTGAGATTTGCCTGATATTTCAGGAAAGAGACTGAATTTATGCTTAGTTAAAACTTCCTTGTTCTGATGTATTAACTTCCTAGATCTCCGTCCAACCTTAACTGTCTCTGTGCCTGGGTCCTCTAAATAGCAGGTTCTGGGAATGACTCAGCTAGGTTAAAGGGTGTATTTCTTTGTGATTTTGAGAGCCCATCTGGTGTCATACTAGTGTAGGGCCACCTCAGCAGAGCTTGTGTGTACCACAGCCACCTGATGCCTTATTTGATAACACAACTTTTGACAGCAAGGGCCTCGTCCAGTCTGGTATCTTCCTGTGGCTTATGCTCGGAGTTAGCTCCTTTGGGGACAGTGTTCTCAGATCCTTATCCTACCCCACTGGTTGGTCAATAAGTCAGGTAGTTAGTTCCTGACACCGTGTCTCTTTTCATGTCCTCCTGGGTCTTCACAGCTAACTCAAAGGACAGGGAGCTGCTACTGCTTTGCAGATTCCAAAACCAAGGTGCAGTGAGGCTGTGCAGTGACCAGCCTGCCTTCTCAGTTCTGTGTGCCCAGTGCCCAAGATTGACATCTGGAGCACCTGGTTTTCTCCATAGCCCATTATCACTGGACTCATGGCCCAAACTACTTCCTTGCCTGCCACCATGCATGTCCCTGCAGAGATGTACTGAATTGATGATGCCAGTGTCCTTGGTCCTTCCCCACACTCCAGGTTACTATCAGGTTATTGGGGAGGGGGCGGGGCTTTAGCATGCACACGGTGCCAGTGTTTCTGGAGAAGTGGTATAATATCTCCCTGAGATTTGGCATCGAAAGAAAACCATGAAATGACTGTTACCAGATCTGCTGGTGCTGGGCACTGTGCTCAATGCTTCCAGATGTTATCTCATTTAGTGCTCAGTGTCCTGGCCAGGCTAGAGATGAGGCTGGGGAGGCAAATGATCAATCCAGATGTCAATCAATATCCAAAAGCCATGAAGAGAGGGCCGTGTCTGAAGAGTGCTGTGGGCTGGTGGGAGGTGCTTAGCCTGCGATCTTTTCCCAGGATGTTAGACACCCTGCTTGGCTGGAAGTAGTAGAGCTGGCCATGAGCACCATAAACTATATTGGCCCAGATTTAAGTGGGGGCTGACCCCTTTTTGTGTGACTTGAAGCTAGCAGTGTCATCTCTTTAAGCCTCAATTCTGTATTCTGAAAAATAGGGCAAAATCTCCCTTTCACACGGATAGTTCCAGAGGAGTGCTTGGCCATACCTTATCGCTGTTTAAAAATTCTAGATAATAGAGGACCATTTCATAGGTAGAGAAACTGAGGCTTCAAAGACAGAAGACACTGTCAGGGATCATACTCAGCCTGCGTGATCTGAGGCTCTTCATCCCTCCTGTAGTTACAACTTCTGAATGTGGGCTGCTCCAGTCAGCTTTGTCCTTGCTCTGGATCAGGTTGTGGGGTAGACAGACCATTTCTTGGGCCCCTTTGGGCTGGGATCCTGGGGCAGGGCCATGGCTGAGGTTGAGGCCTTATGCAAGTGTCTCAGAGTACCTCTCATAACTACGTTCACATGGCTGACACTGACTTCTCCAAATGCTCCACATCCTGGGAGCCATTTGGCCTTAACAGCTGTGCTCTCAGACTCTGGCTATGGAAGATGGGCACTGCAGGCTTTTCAAGAATTTGTTTACAGATATATGATGCCCTGGAATGCCACGGGGTGAAGATTCACTGCTTATGGACAGGGTTTCTTCAACCCTTCTCACCTGGGTCAGTTTTACCCAAGATATTTTCATGTGACCCTGGGTATAGAGGTATATCAGATGGGCTAAGCACTTATTAGTAGTAAATCATGAAGAAATTTCATCATTTAATAAAGATTAAAACAGATTTGCATACTAATGAGATGGACATACTTGATTTTACATAAATAATTAAATCCTAGCTGAATGTTGGAGATTCTAGGTCACAGAGTATCTACAACATTTTTCAGAGTTGATAGATATTTTGATTTTATAAATGTCAGCAGTGAGAACGCCTTCTTGCATAAATACAGGGTGCAAAATGGCACAAGTATATTTAGGGTCATTTCAGGAATGGTTGAAAATTCTGCTCTGATCTCAAGCCGAAATCCATTTTAACTTTAAAGAAAAAAATTCAATGTTTTAATTTGAAACAGGGTCTCACTGTCCAGCCCTGGCCTGGATCTAATAGACCAGGTTAGCCTTCAAATCACAGAATTCCATCTGTTTCTATCTCCTGAGGACAGGGATTAAAGGTATGCACTACCATGCCTGGCAGCAATTTTTTTTTTAAAAAAGATTTACTTATTTTTATTTCACGTGTATGAGTGTTTTGCTTGCATGTGTCTCTGTACCACATGCATAGCTGGTATCCTTTGGAGGTCAGAAGAGGGCATCAGATCCCTCGGAACTGAAGTTACAGACAGTTGTAAGCCACCATTTGGGGGCTGGGAACTGAACCCAGGCTCTGTATAAAAACAGCAAATTCTCTTTAACTGCTGAGCCATCTCTACAGCCCTGCCTGGTGACAACTTTCAAAATCGAACATTCAAAATCAAACACAGTACAATCTGCATCAGTTACTGCTCTGTTGCTGGTCTAGAATACCGTAACTGAAAGCAGCATAAGGAAGAGTTTGTTTTAGCCTAAGTTTGTAGAGGGCCAGAGTCCACAGTGGTGGGAAAGGCACAATGTGACCATATAGCAGGAAGCTGTGTGAGAGAGAACCAGAAGTAGGGTGAAACTGTAAACCCCACAAGCCCGCCCCAATAGTGTATGTTCTTCAGCAAGGCTCCACCTACTGAAAGTTCCAAACAGTGCCACCAACTGGGAGCCTCATGTTCAAATGTGAACTGATGGAACCATTTCTCATTTAAACCACCATATGATCCAAAGATATAATAATTATATGCTGAGAAATATAATAAGAAATTATTTAAAGCCTTTGCTTCTACTTTGTTTCTGTAAGAGCTGGACACTGTGTGTGTATTAGAAACGCTGGTGTCCATAGCGTGCATCCGAGTCAAGTGCTTCCAGCAGTGTTTTGTTGGTGCTGTGTGGCTCGGTGCAGTCGGCATGAGATGCTCAGAACCAAGGCTACAGTGAAGCTGTACAGTGGAGCGTGAGTGCACTGCGTGCATACCTAGGATTCATGACACGCTGATTTCGAATTGAGTTTTGATCATTGCATGTCCAAAATACTTACTATTGCCATATTTGGGACTCTACATTGAGTTAACATATGGAATCATAATGTACAGTTTAAAAATCTGGTACTTAGGAGACAACTGGGTTGTCGGTCATCCATCCACCCATTCATTCATCCACTCACCCACCCACCTATCCTTCTATCCATTCACCCATCTACCCACCCCTACTCCCTACTCACGTACATACATGCACACATGCACATACATACATACAAACTTACACATCTGACCCCCATCCGCCCACCCATCCATCTACCCCCCACTCCTCATGTACATACATGTACATACATACACACCTGACCCCCATCCATCCATCCATCCATCCACTCCCATTCTCTAACCATATGCATACATACATACATACACATACATACATACATACATACATACATACATACATACATACAAACATACACATACACACCTGACCCCCATTCACCTATCCATCCACCCACAGATCTAGTCATCCCTCCGGTTGGCTTTAAGGACCCCAGGTCCTGTGGAGAAGCAGCCGTTTCCACAGATTCCTGTGACCCAGTGAATGCCTCCGAGAGGGTGATACTGAACACAAAAGGCTCACAGGTGAGTATCTTGGGTCCTGGCTTCACAAGGGTTTTGGAAGCATCTGTGTTCCCAGGAAAGGGTCTAGACTAGGAGGGCCCTTAGAGTACTGTTGAGAACCAAAGAAATTATTAGTTGACTGCTACCCAAGACTTCAGGAGATCAAGAGCCAAAGGATACAAAGTCCCTATACACAATTGCAGTCTGCTGTGGGGCTGCCGACCAGCCACACAGATACTCCTGCACCTACTAGGACCCATCCTGAGCTCTCTTCTTTCCAACCCATTGCTGAACCTGTCACTCATTTTTCATCTAGCCCCTGGTGCTTGTCCCCTTTCTCCAGATCCTTGGCCCAAGCCTTCCCAGTAAAGCCTTAGACTTTGTGGACGGTTTGATTTTCCGAGAATATCAAAAGAGAACTCACTGGTCTACGTCACAGCTGCTCATTTGATCTTCTCAGCCCTTTCATATGGACGGATTCTCACTCTCTTGTTCACAGGACCTCGTCCCCTCTGGCTATCTAAATCTGTTGCTATACCCAGGATTCTCTTTTGCCACTGGACTCTCTCTAGATTTCTTAAAAACAAGCCTACCCGGGGTGACCATTGAGAGCCTATCACCTAGGACATTGGGTGACAAACAGAACTTGTGTGTTTTGGGGAGAGTGACCATGAACTCCATGTGAACAGAGACCATTAAATCAGGGAATGAGCTGAAGGGTGTCAGAGAGAAGAGGGTGCGGCAGAGCGATTTTGATGTTGGCCCAGTAAGGGCAAAGCAGAGACAGAGCAGGAGGGCCATTCTCTGTTGGGTTCCAGACTGGGTCATCATCTTTGCATGTGTGCCAGCATGTGTGCACTGGACAGTACCAGCTCCACTGGCCTGGGCTCCACAGGGAAGGCTGATCTGGCTGTTGTAATGGGATGCCAAGGAAATGACAGACAGACCGATGCCCCACAGGGCTTTTCTCTCTGGGCTCCACCTTCAGCTGCAGCTGTTTTGGGGGAGTTTAGCTTAGCCAGTCCCTACCCTCTTTCAGCTTGTTAGGCCTGAGGACTGACAGGAGCCTCCTCCCCCAGAATACTGCTTTAGCCTGGATCTGGAGGAACTCCAAGCCACCTGTCTCTCATCAGCCTGGGGGTGCTGCTGTGTGTGGTGGGAGGATGGTCACAGATCCACGCCTTCCTCACAACCAGTAGCCTCAAACAGGGGATCCTGGATCAGCAAATTCAGAAGGTGAGGCCTTAGCCAGGCAGCGCAGACAGGGGTAGGCTCCTTACATGGTGGACACTATGCAGGGCGCATAGATGTAGATGAAGCCAGGTGGAGGGCCTGATGGTGGGGTGGGCTTTGGTAGGGTCAGCACTGTGACCACACATCAGTGTATCTGAACTTAGTAGGCTGGGAGGGTGGGCTCCTGTGTGCACAGACAGCTACAGGAGGAGAAGGCAGTGTGGACAGTGCTTATGAATCCAAGGCACAAGGGTCCCAGTGGAACACCACCACCTGGCTCTTTGACCTTATGTAACTTCTGACCCACCAGGGTAGCATGCTACTTGGACAGAACTGTTCCTCTGAGAGCAGGCCTATAACCCCAAGTCCACATGACTCTGGCGTCTCTTGTATTTTCTTTGCAAGTCACCAGGTTTTCCAGCCACCTCTACCCCAGCTATATCCTGGCCTTCTGGGCTCAGAGGACTACAGAGTGGAAGCTTGAACTATCTAGAACATTGGTTCTCAACCTGTGGATTGTGACCCCTTTGTGGGGGCTGGTCAAAGATCCTTTCACAAGTGGCCTGAAATCATAGAAAGACTGAGCTGGGTGGTGGTGCATACCTTTAACCCCAGCACTTGGGAGGCAGAGGCAGGCAGACCTCTGTGAGTTCCAGGCTAGACTCGTTTACAGAGAGAAGTCTGAGGCAGCCAAGGCTATACAGACAAACCCTGTCTTGAAAAACAAAACAAAACAAAACAAAACAAAACAAAAAAGAAAACAAACTAACAATACTATTAGGGAACACAGGTTTTACATTGTGATTTTTTAAAGTAGCCAAATCACAGTTATAAAGTAGCAACAAAAATAATTTTATGGTTGGGGGGGTCACCACACCATGAGGAACTGTGTTAAAGGGTCACAGCCTTAGGAAGGTTGAAAACCTCGACTCTAGAAGTTCGTGTGTGCTGACACACTGCACCTACATCACAACCGTGCGAGATGCTGGGGCTCTATTCCTTTGCCTGTGAGACCACAGACTCAAAGAGGCTTGGAGGTTGTTCTGAGGCCTCTGGTGCTCTCTTGAGCCAGGATTGAAGGGTCCAGCTCTCAGATCCCAGGTTCAGGGCTCACAGATTGTTCCCATGATTGGCTACACCCCAGGACTAGCCTTGGTTAACTCTAACCAACCTTGGCATCTCCTCGAATGGCCTGTTTCATATACTGTCTCCTGGGATTCAGGCTCTTCCTGAATGGCACCTTGTTTTTCATGGGCCCCTTCCCACTGCCAGAGCCTCAGTGGCTCCTTTGTTCAAGTTCTTCCCTTTGCTCCCATGTTCTTGTTATGGACCCAGCACGGTCTGCTAGCTCACGTACTATAGTGCCCTGTGGGCTGTGATGGGATCTGGTGGGCACAGGCTGTGAGGGGCCCTACCTTGTCATTTCACAGCTGACTGCTGGGTATTGTTCTGTTCAGGGCACTTCTCACTTCACAGATGAGGCCACAGTGGTCAGGGGTGTACAGTTTACTTCCTGGGTCTGTCCCCACTCTCTTTGAGCGACTGGGTCTTAGTCAGAGATGGTTCTCCTAGGGCTTCATGTAAGCCTATGATCCCTGCAATGTGGTTTCTCTAAGCTCAGAGCCATCCTCCGTGTGGGCACTGTTAGTGACGTTTGACAGCCTTCGCTGTTCTGCTTACTATGTTGGAGTAAAGAAGGAGCTGAGGTCCAGGCCGTTAGTCTACCTCAGATCTTCAATATCTGTAGGCCGATTCCCTGTAACCTGGTTTCCTTTCTGTAAATGTCTGTAAAAGTTCAGTATCTACCTCACATTGCTTCTTCCTTCCCTGCTTCCCCCCCCCCCCCCCCTCTCTCTCTCTTTCTATTTTTTTGAGACAGGGTTTCTCAGTGAACAGCCCTGGCTGTCCTGGAACTCACTCTGTAGACCAGGCTGACCTCACCCTCACAGAGATCCATCTGCCTCCTGCGTGCTAGGAAAGGCACAGGCCTGGCTCACACTGCTCTTTTAAGGCTCTGGTGTGTTTGGTATCTGGAGACGAGGCTCTGGATTATTGTTTTGCAAACCTTCAGGGAGGCCCTGGTGTGCTTTCACTTTGTTGGTGACTAAGAAGTCCACAGAGGAGTCCACACCAGAAGCTCCGCTGGAAGCTAAGTGTGGGAAGGGTGAAGACAGTAGGCAGGCTGTGGGCATTCTGGGAGGGATGGCCTTGCAAGGGCGGGAGACATGTGCTACAGGAGCATGCGTTGTCAAGGGGGAACTCTCAGAAAATGTCCATCTGTTTCTCCAGAAACTCTTTACACCCTGTTAGGCCTACAGCAAAGTATGTAGGCAGAAATGATGGCAGTTAGCATAAAGATGGTGATATTTCTCTATGCCCGGCTCAACACTAACCTCCTTATGAACCTAGTGGTCCTCACTACGTTCATGCCCAGTTGTGACTTGTTACAGGTGGGAAAACAGAGGCAGGAGAGGTACAGGAACCTGCCCAAGATCTTACTATGACCAAGCAACAGCTTGGAATAAAAGTTGTGAACTAGTCCAGAGAGGAAGAGAGCATTTGGGGTTCTGTGTAAGTTGGGGAGTGGTTGGAACCTCTCCACGAAGTGGGTAGAGCCATTTCTAGAGGTGTTCTGCCCTCCCTTGCTGTGTGGAAGAGGAACAGCTAGGTTGTGGGTCTAAGTAGCCAGTCTCAGACGTCCACTGCTGTACCTGGGCCTTTGCCAGATCTGGCTTGTAGCTACTCTAGAACCATGGGAGGTACACAGGAGCTGAGGTCATTCAGAGGTACCCACTGTAGTGATGTGGACTGCAAAATTCAGACTTCTTGTCTGTCAGAGCCTTGGGAGAAATCTTCAGCAGACGGGAAGACAAGCTCAGAGAGGAGTGTCTGGGGACCTAAGATTACACAGCCAAGGAATTCCAGGGTTGATCTCCAAAATGTGCTGCCTGCTCTGCCTAATGATCAGCCCTCATGGCTACCTCAGCCTTCAAAGATAGAGTTAGTGCCTCACAGACAAGGTGATCGTGGCCCTGTGAGAGTGGTTTGGGATTCCCATGCATCTGTAGAGAGGCCATCAGGGTGCTCTAGGGAGCATATGGGGGCCACAGACCACCCTGTAAGCTAACACTGATGTGCAGAGCCTGTACTAGCCTGGGTGAGGAAGGGGCCTCTTCTTTTGAGAATGGTAACTATGATTACCATCTGGAGTTGCTGCTTTGATTTGTGGGCTCTTCAGACTTTTGTCCTGGGCCTGGTAGTCACAGCTAGCCAAGCTGGCCTCCAGGGCTGGTGGATGGGCTATGCAGAGGCACAGGGGAGGCCACCCTCCCTGGGCGTGGCTCGGGCAGCAGTGGCTGACCACCTTGAACTGTTCTCACTTCCCCTGGCACAGCTCCCTGGACTTTGCTGAAATCAAGTGCTTTGGAGACTTTAGCCATGGGGTCACAGGTGGGGGCGGGGGAAGGGGTTACCCAGGGCCTGAATGGGAGCACACTGTCCATCAAAGTCATGTGTCTACTTCCTCTCCTATCTGTGTGACCCCCCAAGCCAAATCTCTAGCTCTTGGAGCCCCAGTTTCCCGGTCTTTAAAGTGTTCTTATGCTATCAACCCCTCAGGACTACTCAGAACTGAGAGGCTAAATGACAGGACCTTAATGACACTGGCTCTAAAGCCACAGGCTCTGTCTCTTACAGGCTGTCTAGCTCTGAGTGAGTCCTTTGGCATCTCTGAATAGCTCTTTTCTATCAAGGGAGGGTAGCTTCAGAATCTCCCCTGCAGGCCATGCTCTGCACCCAGGGTAGCAGTCTAGGGGAATTCATATTACTGTGCAGAAGATTACAGCCACGGCTCTTGAGCAGTGGCTACCTCAGAAACCCCACTTCCTCAGACTCGAGAGGAGGCATTTCCCAGCTGTCACCGCCAGACTGGAGGTTACAGCTGCCACCGTCTGCTGGAAGCGGCTCACCCGAGGTCTCATCCTGAGTACTCTTATCTGATGGAACATAAACAGCATGAAGGTTTTCAAGCAAGGCTCGGGAAGTGTCTGCCTTCCTCCCAGCCTCCTCACCCAGCAGAGAGGCAGCTGAGGCTAGAAGCTGGGGGCAGATAGGAGATGAACGCTCTCGTGAATAAATCACCACATGATCTGGGCTAATGCACTGGCTGTGGACAGCATGTGCAATTAGTGCGTTAATTGTCAGAACTGGTGACTTTTGTGCAGTCATGGCCCAGCATGCCTATGTTTACAGAGTGCCAAGTGCCTTCTGGGGCTCAGTAACCCTGAGAGCATGTCCCCCTCACCTCCAGTAGCATTACCCTAGGGCACTTATCCCCTGTTGGCTGTCCCTGAGTGGGCTTTCCAAGCCTCTGAAAGGACTCTGTACCTAGGGACTCAGCTAGGTCCACTTGGCCTGGGGCTGCAGGGAGGAAGCCCCACCCCCAATTCCTTTTTTTTTATGCAACCTCTTTTGTGCTCAGTGCTTGGATTTTTTTTTCTTTTTTCTTTTGAACCAAAGCTGTCCCAGACTAGCTAGATACTGCCCGTTGCCAAGGTGACCAGACCATCTCTCCCACCCTGCTGCATTGCTTGGGTTGGGTCTGTGCATCCGCCCTACTGCCTAGCCCTGAAGAAGGTGTATGTGTTTATGCCTGTGTACACACACAAGAGCAGACACAGAGTCCTGGTGTACACGGCACACCAGTGTGAACAGATCTGCTCGCTGGGAAGACACACCACACACACACACACACACACACACACACACACACACACTAAAGCAGGCAGATTGCATGTGTGATGACAGCCATACACAGGTATGTTGACCTCTGTATGAGGCAAGAGCTGTTGGCCGAATGTGCTGAGTGTTTCCCAGGCTTCATCCTACAGCCTCTCTAGGACAATAGCTGCCTGCATGCACAGCGGTGGGGTGATTGCACCAGCTTGTGGCAGCCCACAGTACTTGCTGTTAGGCCAGATCACAGCCCTTGACACCTATGGCACCCTGGAGGTCCTCCTAGGGTTTCGTTGGGCCTAGCGTCTGGTGCCCCCTTGGGGCCACTGACTATGCTGCCGTCCTGGCTCAAATTCCCTGTGCATGCTTCCCAACCATCTTCTGAATACGTTTCCTGCTTTCAAGCCCTTGGCCTGATCTTGGGGAATGTTCTAGAAGAGCATGCACCATGCCTCAGGCCATGTGACAGTGACGATGCCACATATATCAGTGGCAGTGTATGCTGTCTGCTGTGTATTCAAAGCTGCCCTAGGCACTGTGCACAGAGCAATGCCATTAATGCTCCAGCTGCAGTGGTTGAGAGGCAGTATGCTCAGGTCCATTTTAAAGATGTGAACATTGGCTGGAGAGATGGCTCAGCCATTAAAGAGCACTGGCTGCTCTTCCAGAGGCTCTGAGTTCAATTCCCAGCAACCACATGGTGGCTCACAACCATCTATAGTGGGATCTGATGCCTTCTTCTGGCATGCACCATATATGGACATAGAAGACTCATATATAAATTTTAAAAAAGGAAATAAAAGATCTGAACACCAAGGCAAGGTTCACATATACTGTGCCTTTAAGGTAAAAGCGAGCAGCCTAGAGCAGACTGCAACCAGGAGCAGATGTAGAAAGACACCCCCTCCCCGAGCCTAGCATCTTCCCTGAAAGGTGCAGCTGGCAGGAGGGCAGGCAGGAGCAGCCTTATTCACTTGAGAGACTCCCCAGCTGCTCTAGAGGGTATCCCAGTGGCATCACCTAGGTATGAACTGATCAGCCCACTTAGAGCCAGGTGCCTCCCTCTGAATGGAGATGTCCCTTTCCCAGAAGTGGCTGCCAAGGCTGTCGAGAGGCCCAGGCAGAAGGTACAGAAGCAGAGCTCTCACTCTTCCTGAGCCAAGCAGGAGAGTTTCCCTGGGGCTTTCAGGACAGAGATCTGATGGTGAAGCCCATGCTCCCTGCAGATTGACCACTTTCTTGAACTCTAGGCTTATGGGCTAGGGCAGCGGAGGGGAGAGCATCAGGTCCTGAGGCATCAACTCAGGCACTTGGCAGCTCCTGCTCCATGTGGCATCAGTTAGCTCCCTAAGCCCTTGCTGAGCGGAAGACAGTCCGAGAAGGCTTCCTGTAGGAAGTGGTACTAAGCCAAGCCTGTGGCAAGGATTTCTGCCAGTGACTCTAGGTCTTTGTACTTGCAGCTCCTGAGCCCCGAATCCCTACCCTGCTCTGCCAAGGCTGACTGTGGGCATGGCGCCTGCCCTCCTAAGCCTCAGCTTCTGTGAAAGGGAGGCGGCATGTGTCGCACTCTGATACACTCTGAAGGGATGGCAGCGTGGTCAGTGACCCTAAGGGGGCACCAGATATTAGGGCCAGGAAAACTCTAGGAGGACCTTCAGGGTACCATAGGTGTCAAGGGATGTAATTTGGCCTAATAGCAAGTACTGTTGGGCTGCCACAGGCTGGTGTAGTCACCACCCAGCTGTGCACACAGGCAGCTGTGGAGCTGGAGGGACTGCAGAAAGCTTAATGTTAAGACGTTGGTGACAAGTAGGTGTGGAGCCAGAACAGCCTGAGGGGACCCACTTTTCACCTTTGAAGGGTGGGGTTCCCAAGTCTCATCTGGATTCATCTGGAGCTGTACCACTGTGGCACTAGACAAAGTACTGCCCGAGGGGCCGGTGCTCCCGACACCCCTTCTTTGCCTTCTGCCAACCTCCTCACTTTCACATTCTTTCCTGGGCCCCCAGCCTGGGAAGGACTTTGGGGGTGGAGGTGAACAAGCTAAACTTCAGTTGTAGATTTGATCTAAGAGACGGATGGTTCCTGTGTCCAAAGGCAGGGCAACAAGCTGCCCTCCCAGTGGGCTCCTTACATCCTGCCCCACCCCTATCCTCTCCCTCTCCCTCTCCCTCTCCCTCCCCCCTCCCCCCTCCCCCTCCCTCTCCCTCAGAACCATCAAGAAGACAGCCCTTCACTATTCATGATATACCATGCATAGGTCCAGTGCTCAAAAACATGTTTTCAGGGTCACCAGGGGAAGGGATGAACCCATGGGGAATAGATAAGGGTCCTAGGCTGTCCCGTGGGGTCACACACTGGCTTTGGTCCCTACCCTTGCCTCCAATAGTGTGCTGAACTGTTCGCAGGCTGGGTGCGTTTGTCATCCACTTATTCAGCAGGATGCTTTTGTTACAACGGCCACTGGGAGCACTGAGCTCCTTACTGAGATGGTATCTACTGGTGTGGATGGGATCCTGCTGCTGCCTGGTGCTGCCTCAGCCAGCAGTGCTGGGGCAGGAGAGGAGCTCTGGGAAGGGCTATTCAGTCCCCCACAGCCAGAGCCACAGACTTTGCTGTCCTTTGGCCCCAGAGGTTGGAAGCAGAGCAGTCAAGAGACATCCTGACAGGAAGTGGTTAGGTGAATTAGTTACTGTTCATGATGCTATGACAAACGCCCATCAAAGGCAACTTAAAGGGGAAAGGGCTCTTTCTGGTTCACAGTTGGAAAATACAGTCCATCACGGTGGGAACCATGGCAGGAGTGTGACAAGTGGTCACATGGGATCCTCAGTCAGGAAAGCAGAGAGAGGGAGGCAGTCCGCAGCTCGATTTCCCCTTTTACTTAACCCAGGACTCCAGCCAGTGGGATGGCACTGCCTGTGCCCAGCGTGGGTCTTCCCTCTTCAGTTAAACGTTTCTAGAAACATCTTCACAGACACACCCAGAGGTGTGTTTCCATAGTGATTCTAAAACCAGTAACGCTGGCAAGATTAACCACCACACCAGGTAGCCCCCTTTTTTTTTTCCTGCATGGAAGGATTAAAGTGGGGGGAAACTTTGGTGTTTCGGGCATGCTTAATTTAAAATTTTTCATTTCTCTTGGCTTCTTGAAAGAACAGCTAGTGGTATGGAAGAAGAGTCCTAGCGATTCTAGACATGGGTGACGGTGTTCTAGAGACTAGGCAGATATGTCTGAAAGGTATGGGATTGGAGAGCTGAAGATGAGAGTACCTGTGAAGATGGACAGACAGACAGACAGATAGACTGCCAGACAGGTGAACAGCCAGACAGATTCTCCAAGGTTGGACAGAGGTCATGGAAAGAATGGTGTGAAAAGAATCCTGCTGCTCTCTTAAATGCAACATCCAAGGACACTATTGCCACAGGACAGAACAGGCCTTCCCGACAGGCCTTACGCTGGGGCTCCTCAGGAGAGTCAGGCTCAGGCCTCACCCTCAGGGAAGACCCTGGCCTGGTAGGGTAGCCTCAGAAAGCTAGGCTCGCCTGGTCCTAGGGACAGAGGGGTCCAGGAGGTGAGGAATTGAAGGTGGGTATTGAGGGACCTGTAGGAGGAGTTAGAGGCTAGAAAAGGTAGGGAACCTAGCACACAGCGAGGGAAGAGTAGGAAGCAGCTGTTCCAAGAGTCACTTAGGTTGAGGATTAGTTGCCTTGGTATATGAAGAAGGGGAAGCCAGCAAGCTCTGTGTCGCTGAGCAGGACCACCCCTCCCTGAGCCACTGGCTTCTCATCCCGTCAGCCTCTGTGAGCTCAGCTTCTCCCTCATCTTTCCAGCTCAACTTTAGCATGCTACCCTTCAGGGCCCTGGGACACCACACTACTGCCTGGCCTCAGGGCCTCTGCTGGTGTGTCCAGTTCTGGGTGTATCTTGTTTTTTCTGTCAACGCTGCTTGGCCACCCACCACGGACTTTCTGGTATACTGAGCAGAAGCAAGGCCCAGAGTATCAGGCCAGAAGGATGTGCAGGTTGCTTTGGAATGGAAGTCTTGGAGGACTGAAAGGAGGAGGCATCTCTGAGCATGAAGGATTCACTGAGCTATGACCAGCAGAGAAGGGAATTGTGCTAGGAAGGGCCTCTTGGAGACTGTGTCATGTGACTCGTGAGACACTGCAAGTCCTGTGAGCCTCACTGGTATCTGGGCCCTAATTCTGTGCACTCTGTTGAACACGTGAACCCTTTCTTTACAAAGAATATTTAGTATTCATTCTTTTAAAAATTGGTACATGTTTATGATGTACTTTGATTTTATTCATTCACCACCACCACCTCCCTCCCAACTTTTCATCTTCTAATTATTATTATTGTTGTTGTTATTATCTCCCCAGTCCAGTTAGTGCTTGCTCATATGCACATGGAGATGGACAACCTACTAGCAGACATATCTTCAAAAAGTGACGCTCCCCACCTCAGCAGCAGTATGAAGCAGCCATGCCGTATCTCAAAGACATTTTTCGACTCTCCTCTCCATCTTTTGGCTCTTCCATGTTTTCTGCCTCCCCTTGGACAAGGTTTCCTGACCTTGGATGAGGCTCATACAGACATCCCATCTGTAGCTGAGCACTCATGGCTACTTATTGTCTTAGGTACTTTTCTGTTGCTGGGAAGAGATACTGTGACCAAGGCAAATCAGAGAAGAAAGACTTTATTGGGCTTACAGTTTCAGAGGGTGAATCTACAGCCGTCAAGGCAGGGAGTATGGCAGCGGACAGACAGGCATGACACTGGAGCAGTACATGAGAGCTTATATCTTGAGATAAAATGAGGATGCAGAGAGGGAAGAGGAAGAGAGAGAAAGGGAGAGGGAGAGGGAGGGGAGAGGGAGGGGGAGGGAGGGGGAGGGGAAGGGGAAGGGGAGGGGAGAAAGAGGGTAGGGGAGGGGGAGCAAGGGAGAGGGAGAGGAAGAAGGAGAGAGAGAGGGAGACAGGAGAGGAGGAGGAAGAGGGAGGGGAGGGGAAAGGGAGGGGAGGAAAAGGGAAGGGGAAGAGGGAGGGAGAGAGTGAGGGAGAGAGGAGAGGGAGAGAGAGAGAGGGAGAGAGTGAGGGAGAGAGGAGTGGGAGAGAGAGAGAGGGAGAGAGTGAGGGAGAGAGGAGAGGGAAAGAGAGAGGGAGAGAAGAGAGGGAGAGAAGAGAGGGAGAGGAGAGGGAGAGAGCACACTAGCCAGTTGGGAATAATTTGAAACCTCAAAGCCAGTACCTAGTGACACACCTCTTCCAACAAGGCCACACCTCCTAATCCTTCCCAAGCAGTTCCATCAACTGAGACCCAGTATTCAAATGTATGAGCTTATAAAGGCCTTTCTATTTCAAGCCACAATATTCTCCTCCTTGGCCTCTTTTTGGCTATATCCTAATGCAACATGCATTTAGTCCAACTTCAAAAGTCCCCGTAGTCTGTCCCAGTCTCAAGGCAGTATAAAAGCACAAAGTCCAAAGTCTCTTCTGAGACTTAAGGCAATCTCCTAATTGTAACCCCTGTAAAATAAAAAAAAGCAAATTACATATTTGCAGCATACAATAGCACAGAATATACACTACCATTCTGAAGGGGATGGGGGTGGGGCATAGAGAGGAAATACCAGCCTGGTTAATAACTCCTATCTTCTGGGAGCAGAATTGTCCACTTATACAGAGTACCTCTGCTTAAACTCTTTAAAAAATATTATCTGTTTTAATTAGCTTACAAACTCATGGATTTCTATAAGGCTGCATCTTTAGTTTTGACTACCCTAAGCCCTATCTCTCCTGTCTGCCAACCCCACTTAACCTTTAGCCTGGAGGCTTGTCCCCTCTGAGATTTCTTGTCACCTGTTTATCCCCTTCAGGTGTGTTGGAGGGGCAGAGGGTTTTTCTCTGGGCAGCCCCCGTGTGCTGACTCACTAAGAGCCCATTGAAACCTTACCAGACAGGCACCACATAGGTTTTTTCACTTGAGTTGTGAGATCAGGTTTCCAGATAGCTTTTTCTTTTCTTCAATCCCCTATTCCTCACCTCCATATCTGAGCCTTTCTACCCCAGTACGCCCACTCCAGACTTTCCTTTTGCCTGTGGTTTACTATCTCTGGTCCCCTAATATGTTGCTCCCTCACCTCAGGCTTGTTTCTGGTTTGTCATTTGTTTGTTTGGTTTTGTTTTGTTTGTTTGTGTGTTTGCCTTCACATTAACTTCAAGTGAAACATATAGAACAATGAGATTTGAAATCAGGACCAAAATGCAAGAGAGAACATGTGGTATTTGTTTTTCTGGGCCTGATGAACTCACTAGGATAAAATTTCAAGTGCCATTCATTTGCCTGCAAATTTTCATTATTTCTCTTTATTCTTGAGAATGTCATACTTGTATACAGTAAGACATGATCATATCCATCTCTATCCCCTCCAACGCCCTCTCTATCTCTCAGCAACCCCCCTCAACTTCATGTCTTTTTTTGATATGTAATTTGCAAAGCCCGTTTAGTGCTGCTCATATCTGCATGGGTAGTGCATGCTCATATCTGCATGGGTAGTGCATGCTTATATCTGTAGGGAGGATGGGAGGTCGACCAGTAGCCGTATCCTCAAAAAGGAGTGAGTCTTTCTCCTTCAGCTGTTCTCCACTGCCAATAGCTCCTCAGTCTAGGGTGGGGCCTGGAGGTCATCTCCTCCGTCTGTGCCAGAGTTTGGGCTTGATTGTATATAGGTAACCACAGTCTCTGTGAATTCACATGGCATGTTCCCTGAAGCTTGGGGTATGTGGATGGTATAGATATCCTGTTTAGGGCTGAACACTCTGTCTTTTATTCTTGCCACTGTGACCAGTCACTCATCTCTGCAGTGACCGCCGCTCACTGCATAACAAAGCTTCTCTGACCAAGGCAAAGAGGAGCCTGGTCTATGGGTAGAAACATAAATAGAAATTTGACAGCATGGCCATTTAGCAGAATAACAATATCAGGTTCTCCCCTAGGGTCTGTGACGTCCTGAGCTATGAACTTTTGATCAGGATTTCAGTTCCAGGCGTGAAATCCCCTCCTGTGGAGCAGGCCACAGATCCCATCAGAAAACGGTTAGTTACTCCACGACAGTTGGGCCATTCCTACACCAGTAGGCACATCTTGCTGGGAAGGTTGGTATTACACCAAATGGTCCAGTGCTGGGTAAGACCATTGATAGCTTTTCCCCTCCCATCCCTGCATAACACCTTATAGCCCCATGGAAGCTGGCCGGCAGGGAGGAGTTTTCCTGGTCAGTTCAAAATTGGTTTCTGTGGGTGTACTTTATTCAGTTCTATTATCTACCATCCTCCCCACCCCTAACACTAGGTAGGAGAAAGAAGGTAAGAGAGGAAAGGGGGCAGAGACATCTTCAGACTACTTCTTGCTGATTTGGGGCATTGGGTTACTTGCAGCAAGTCCAATCTTTGTCATCAGGATAACCCCAAACAACACTACTGCAAAACAACAAACCAGCAATAGCAAAGGCAGCAGCAGGGACCAGCAGCAGGGGGAGCAGCCGCCGGGCACAGGCCCTCTTGGGATTCTCACATTTATACCCTCTCAGGAGTCCCCAGAATTTCAAAGATAAACTATCTGCAGCTGGCAAAAATCATGAGACAATCACAATTATCGGCTGTGGACAATCTGAAGCAGCCCCATATCCCACAGCTGAGACAAAAACAAAAACATATTCACATAACATAACTGGGTTTTTTTAAAGAAACCAAAACTCTCACTACAGGTTTCTCTATGTCCTGCAGCCAAAGGGTTTCTTCGGCAGCAGAGCCTTACAATGTAGTTACGGAGTAACCAAGAACCACAGCAATAACATGTGGGTTTGTTTGTATTGAGATAGGGTTGCCCTTGTCTAGCCTGGAACTCACTGTGTAGACCAGGCTGGCCTCAAAATCACAGAGATCTGTCTGCCTTTGCTGAGACTAAAGGTGTGCACCATGGTCCCCAGCTAGCCTGTGTTGTTTTGCAGACCCATGGGGCCTCCCTGACCAATTTCTCCTTGCACATTTCCACCCATGCAGGGTAATTCCATTTGAACTCTTTTTTTTTTTTAAAGTTATTTAGAAGTTAGCTTACTAACTAGTAGGTTCCCATGAGGCTCTTTCATACATCCTTACTTAGGGTTAACCCTCGCCCTCCTCAGTCTTCCACCCCCATCCCGACTTAACCCTTCAATCCCCAGGAATACCCTCTTTCATTTCAGGTGTGTTCTACTACTGCCCCCGAGTACATTTATTTTTATTCGAGTGGTGAGATGGTAGGCTTCTATGTGGTTGTTCATGCTTCTTCCTGTCTCCCCCTGGTTTCCTCCATCCTCACTTCCCCCTCCTCATTTAAGCCTTTCAGCTTCCAGCCTCCACCTCTTCACTTTCCGACTCCTTCACTTTTTTTTAAATCTCCTGCCCCTCTCCCTAATGTGCTCCCCCTACAAGGGCTCATTCCCAGTTCCCAGGATTCCACTTGTGCTTCAAGTTCAACACAGGACAGGAAGATTTAAGCTCTGTATATGAGAGAAGTTACCACATCCAGTATAACTTCTCACAGTTTCACCCGCTTACCTGAAAATATCGTGGTTTCATCTTTCTTGACAACTAAGAAACATTCCGTTGTGTACGCGTAACACGCTTTTCTTATTCACCCACCTGTTGATTGACAGGATTCCGTTTCCTAGCTGTTGTGAACATGACCTGCAAGCATCTCTGTGGTCGGATAGAGATGCCTTTGGGTGTGTGCCTAGGAAGGCAAAGCATAGGGCAGTTTTAATTTCTGTTTCCTGAGACACCTCCAGAATGAGTCCCCAAGCGTTTGTACTAGCTTCCTCTAGTCGGGTCGCGAAAGTCAACTGGAAATGGTTCTCCCTCACCACATCACGACAGTGTTTGTTGTCATTTATATTCCTGATGATGGTGGCTCTGGCTGCCGTGAGATGGAGTCTTAAAGTGGTTTTAATTTGCATTTTCCTGCTGGCTAGCTAAGTTGAGTGCATTTCTTATTCTTTTGAAAAAAAAAAAGTTGTTCAGTTCCTTGGCCCTTTTGGGCTGGGGGTGGGTTGTTGTTTTAAGAAAGAGTCTCTCTGCGGGCAGTGGTGTCACACACCTTTAATCCCAGCATCTGGGAGGCAGAGGCCAGCCTGGTCTACAGAGTGAGTTCCAGGACAGCCAGGGCTACACAGAGAAACCCTGTCTTGAAAAGCCAAAAAAAAAAAAAAAAAAAGAAGAAGAAGAAGAAGAAAAGAAAGGAAGAAAGAAAGGAAGGAAGGAAGGAAGAAGGAAGGAAGAAAGAACCTCTCTATACAGTCCTGGCTGTCCTGGAACTACTAGTAGACCAGGCTGACCTCAAATTCATGGAGATCCTCTTTCCCTTGCCTCCCAGTGCTGGGATTAAAAACACAGACCACCACACCTGGCTAGCCTATTTTTCTCATTGGGTTGTTTCTTTTCTTAATGTTTAATTTTTTAATTTTTTTTTGTCTATTCTAGACACAAATCCTCTGCCCCTAGGGAGGCAGGCAAATCTCTATGAGTTTGAGGCTAGCCTGTTCTACATCGGAAGTTCTAGGCTAGCCAGGACTCATAGACAAATCCTGTCTCAAAAACAAAACAAAATCAAGTGTACAGCTAGAAAACATTTTCCTCCATCCTGTGGGTTACCTCTTTATTCGGCTTACATTTTCTTTCTTGCTACAGAAGCTTTTTAGCTTCGAGAGATCCAGTTTGCTGATTGCTGGTCTCAATGCCTGTGTAGAAAGTCCTCACTTGTAAGTAAAGAGCATTTCCTGACTTCCCCTCTGGCAGTTTCAGGTTATCAGGTCTTACCCTGAGGGCTTTGATCCATTTGAAGCTGAGTTTTGTTCAGCACAGAAGTTGAGGATCAAGCTCCTGTTTTACGAGTTGAAATCCAGCTGCCCCAGCACAATTTGTTAATGATGGCTTTTCTCCAATGTGCACTTTTTGTATCTTTGTCAAAAAAAAAAAAAAAGATGGCTATAGTTGTGTGCACTTATATCTGAGTCCTTAATTCTAATGCATTGATCTCTGGGTTTTTGTGCCAGTACCATGACGTTTTTATTACTATGGTTCTGTAGTGTAATTTGATCAGATACTGTGACACCTCCCACGCTAGTCTTTGTTTTACTGTAGCCATCCTTGGGTTTTTGTGTTGCCATGCAAACTTTTGAATCGTGTTTTTTATGTCTGTGAAAGAATGGCATGAAAATTTATATTTGGATCACATTGAATCTGTAGGTTGCTTTTGATGGGGTGGTCATTTTCACATGCTTCCAACCCATAAGCATGGAAGGTCTCTCTTCCCATGTCTTTCTGAATTTATTCCTTCAATATTTTCATCGTAGAGTTCATTCCTGTCTATTGGCATGTAGGATCTTTTCGTGTTGATCTTGTATCCTGCTCCTTTGCTGAACATATTTCTTAGCTCTCAGAGGTTTTTGTTCCCCCTCCCCCATGGAACCTAGAGGGTCTCTTATGTATAAGATACATCTGCGAATGGAGATACTTTTACTTCTTTTCTGTTTATATCTTTTAAGTCCTTCTCTTGTTGCTCTAGCTGAGACTTCAAGCACTACACTGAACAAGAGTGGACAAGCTGTCTTGCTCCTGACCTTAGTCAGGATGCTTCACATTTTTCTGTTTAGTGTGGTGTCAGCATATGTTTATCATGTGTCCTTCGTTAGATTAGTGCTTCTTCTACCCTCCAGCCTCTCTGTGGCTTTTTATCATGAAGGGATGTTGGATTTTTTCTAAAGTTCTTTTGTTTTGGTTTTTATGTCTATTGAGATGATCCTGTGATTTCTGTCATTGATTCATTTATGTGATGAATCAACATTTATTGATTTTTTTTGTGTGTGTTGAACTATTCCTGTGTTCCTGGAATAAATCCAACTTGGTCATGGTGCTGTTTTAAAAATTAAAACCAATTATTTTATGTGTACGGATGATTTGCCTGGATGTATATTTGTGCACCACATTTGTGCCCAGTGTCCACAGAGTCCTAAAGAGGACACTGGAACTCCTGTGGGTATTCCTGTGGGTATTCCTGTGGGATCTCCATGTGGGTACTGGGAATTAAACCCCAGTCCTCTGGAAAAGCAGCTAGTATTCTTAGCTGGAGAGCCATCTCTGCAGCCCCATGAATGATTTTTTTTATGCGATTTTGAATTTGGTTTATGAGTACTGTATTCAGGATTTTTGTATCTATGTTCACCAGGGAGATTTTTCTGTAATTTTCATTTTGTCTTTATCTGGTTTTGGCATCAGTGTAATACTGGCTTCATAAAACGAGTTTGGAAGCTTTCTTTCCTTTTCTATTTTATGAAATCATTTGAGCAGAATTGCTATTAGGTCTTATTTGGAGTTCTGGTAGGGTTCTGCAGTGACTCCATCTGTCTCCAGGCTTCTTTTAATTGAAAGATTTTTTATTCTGCCATAATCATGTTGCTGGTTATAGATTTGTTTAGATTATTTACTTCATCTTGGTTTAATTTTGGTATGTCAGATGCATCTAGAAACTAGTCCATTTTTTCCAATTTGGCAGAATATACATTTTTTAAGTACATCTTCACGATTCTCTTAATTTCATTGACATTTATTGTAATCTTTAATGTTATTAATTTGGCTTCTCTTTACTCCTGTTGGTTGGCTTAGCTAAGGATGTGTCGATTTGTTTATTTTCACAAAGAACCAGCTGTTGTTTCATCAACTCTTTTTAAAAATGTATGCCTATTATTTATTTATGAGTCTGTGTCTGTATGTATGTCTGTGCACATCTGTGTGGGTACCCATGGAGGCCAATAAAGGGGCTCAGATCGTCTTGGAGTGGAGGTACAAGCAGTTAGCTGTCCCATGTGGATGCTGGGATTTGAACTGGAAGTCCTAAGCCACAAGCTGTTTCTTTAGCCTTCAATTTGCTAATTCTTTGTTTTGTTTTTTGTTTCCAATTTATTAATTTCTGTTCTGACTTTGTTAATTTCTTCTCATCTAATGTTTGGGTTTTGGTTTATTCTTGCTTTTCCAAGGCCTTAAGATGGAACATTAATGTATTTGAGACCTTTCTAATTTTTTGTTTTTGTTTTTCGAGACAGGGTTTCTCTGTGAAGTCCTGGCTGTCCTGGAACTCACTCTGTAGACCAGATTGGCCTCGAACTCAGAAATCCTCCTGCCTCTGCCTCCCAAGTGCTGGGATTAAAGGCATGCGCCACCACTGCCCAGCCAAGATCTTTCCAATTTTTGATGTAGGCACACATTGCTAACTAAAAGCCTAACCTAAGACCAACCTCCTAAGACTGTCCTAGAGATTTTGATCCGCTGTATTTTCATTTTCATTCCATTCTAGGAATCTATGATTTCCTTCTTGATTTCTCCAGCGACCCGTAGGTCATTCACTGGTGTATTACTCAGCTTCCACAAGTTTGTGTGCTTCCTGTGGTCACCATTGCTGCTGATATCCAGCTTTAACCTATTGCCGTCAGGTTCAGGATACAGATGTCATTTCAATTTTCCTGGATTGAGGACTCACTTTGTGTTCTAATTTGTGGTCAGTTTTAGAGAAGACCCCAATGGGCTATTGAGAAGAACGTATACTTTTAATTGCTTGGGTGGAATGTTACGTACATATCTGTTAGGTCCATTTGTGATGTTGTTTATCGTCAGTATTCCTCCACTTAGTTTTTGTCTGGATGACCAGCCAGTTGTTGAAAGTGTATTAAAGTCACCCACCGCCATGGTGCTGGGGTTAGCTTATGGCTTTATATTTGTTTTATGAAACTGCGTGCACTTGTATTCGGTGTGTGTGTGTGTGTGTAACTGAAATGTCTTCTTATGGGTAGCTCCCTGGTGAGTGTGAAGTGTTCCTCTTTATCTCCTCCGACTATATGGGTTTGAAGTCTGTTTGTCAGATATTAGGAGGGTCATGCTCTCTTATTTCTTTTTTTTTTTTTAAAGATCTAGTGTCTTTCTTTTTTTAAGATTTATTTATTTATTATATATGAATACACTGTAGCTGTCTCCAGACACACCAGAAGAGGGCATCAGATCTCATTACAGATATTACAGATGGTTGTGAGCCACCATGTGGTTGCTGGGATTTGAACTCAGGACCTCTGGAAGTGCAGTCAGTGCTCTTAACCACTGAGCCATCTCTCCAGCCCACTCTCTTATTTCTAGTTCCATTCATTTAGAATTCCTTTCCCTATCCCTTTATCCTGAGGTTCTATCTTTTGTGGTGAGGTATGCTTCTTGGAGGCAGAAAAGAGATGGGTCACATTTCTAATCCAACCTGCTAGTCTGTCTTTTTCAGGGATGGAGGGTGGTTTTTTTGTTTGTTTGTTTGTTTTTTGTTTTGTTTAAGATTTTATTTAATATGAGTATACTGTTGCTGTCTTTAGACACACCAGAAGAGGGCATGAGACCCCATTACAGATGGTTGTGAGCCACCATGTGATACTGGGAATTGAACTGGACCTCTGAAAGGACAGTCAGTGCTGAGCCACCTCTCCAGCTCCAAGGGAGACAGTTTTGAGAAAGGGTTTCTCTGTACACAGCCTTGGCTGTCCTGGAACTCACTCTGTGGACTGGGCTGGTTTCAAACTCAGAGATCTCCTTAGTGATGGAATTAAAGGCGTCCTCCATCACCACTTGTGTCTTTTTATTGGGGAATTGACTCCATTACTACTGAGAGTTATTATTGAAAGGATTAATTCCTGTCCTTTTGTGGTGTTTTCTTAGATCTTTGATCACATGTCCTGGCTCTGTTTATTTATTCTCTTTGGCCTCTTGAACATGTTTATCCTTCTCTTCAGACTAAAGTTTTCCTTCCAGTGGCTTTGGCAGTACTGACTTAGAAAAAATAAATTCCTTAAATCTGACTTTATCATGGAAAGTTTTAATTTCTTAATTTTAACAGGTACATTTTCTGGTTATAATTGGTATATTTTCTGGTTATAATTTACAGTATAGATGGGCAGTTGTGATCTTTTAAAGCATCTAATACACCTACCTTTTAAGGCTCCTCTGGTCTTACTCTTTCCAAAATAATCAGGTATTATCCTGATGGGCCTGCCTTCCTGAGTGACTCGTCTCTCATGCAGCTTTCAGTCCTTTCATTTGTCTTTATCTTTAGTGTGCTAGTCGTAATATGCTGTGGGAGTTTCTTTCCTCATCCCATCTCTTTGTTGTTCCGAAGACTTCCTGGAACCTGGCTGACACCTCTTTCTCTCTACTTGGGAAATTCTTTTCTTTGGTTTTATTGAAAATATTTTCTATGCCTTTAGTGCTATATTCTTCTCCTATTCCCATAATTGGAAGATTTGATCTTCCCAGGGTGTCCCAGAGGCTTTCTGTTTGTGCTTTTCTTTTTATCACGGGCCTTCACTGGATGGCTCCGTCCTTCCTCTTGTCTTGCAGCCTTGGCGTTCCGTTTCCCATGATCCATTCTGCTGCTGAGGCTTGCTCCTGAGCTTTTAATTTGGCTTATTGAGTTTTCATTTCTGACATAATTTCAGTTTGGTTTTTTTCCTTCAGCAATTCTATCTCTCTATTGAATTCGATTTTCATATCTTGGATTGACTTCCTTCTTTCATTCAGCCGTTTGCATTTGTCCTCCTGGAATACACTCATGCCATCTTTGGGTTGTTGGAGTATAATTATAATTATTTTGTAAAAAATTCTTTGTCTGGAGGTTCTTCCAGTTTTTTCTTGTTCAGAGTCCTTGCTATGGGTTTAGTGATTTTTCAGAGAGGTCTTGTCTCTGTTGTCGTGGGTTGTTTGAGTTCTGTACAGGGGCTGGCCCATCTGTTAGATTGTTGGTTGAGTTCTTTTTTTCTCCTGTATTTTGTATGAATTCAGGTCTTCCCTTTTCTTTCTGTAGTGGCATTTGCAATGTTCAGGAGGAGACTAAAGTCATAGCAGGGTTGAGGTCCCATTTCCCTCTGTGAGTGTGGTGTTTAGGACCAGAGATTCTGTCACCAGTCCCTCTCTGAGGGTCAGGTCTTGTCCTGTGTCAGCTCAGGCCTACTGCTTGGGTCTGCAGCTTTAACTAAGCCACAGAATTCCCTATGTATCTATGACCTTATCCTTCATCAGATCTGGTCCCCTCCTGGGCCTGTACTACCCCGTGAAGAGAACACCACACATGGAACTTCCTGTAAGTCCCTTGTTTTTTTTGTTTTTGTTTTTGTTTTTTACAGCAGTTAATGGATTGTTATCATTTGCTTTTTGTTTTATATAATAGGTTTTATAAGCAGCTCCATAAAAGTTTTTGAAGATTTATTTATAGTTATTTTAGTCTGTGTGTGTGTGTGTGTGTGTTTATGTGTGTGTGTGTGTGTTGAATCCCCTGGAGTTGGAGACACAGACAGTTGTGAGCCACCTAACATGGGTGCTATAATTTGAACTTGAGTCCTCTGCAAGAACAGTCAGAATTCTTAACTGCTGAATCATTTCTCCAACTCTGATGAACATTTTTTTTTTGGTGGGGGGCGGTGAGGGGAGTGTTTGGAGATAGGGTTTCTCTGTATAGCCCTGGCTGTCCTGGAACTCACTCTGTAGACTAGGCTGGCTTTGAACTCAGATATCTGCCTGCCTCTGACCTCCTCCTCTGTCTCTCCAGTGGTTGGGATTAAAGGTATGCACCACTGCTGCCCAGCCAGTAAACATTTTTATGTTGGCAAATTCTTCAGGCTTCTCCTTGGTCTGGCTGGCTTCTTCTTCTCTCTCTAAAGTCCTTGCTCTTCTGTTCCCATACTAGGTGCTCAGGAAATGTCTGAGACTTAGATTGGTTGAAGTTTGAAAAGCGACACCAAGTAAGTTAGACTTTGGCAGGCCTTTGTCCCTTGGGCCTCTCTCTTGGGGTTCATACCCATCCGGCCATCTGATTCTCCTTCCTGTGGTAGGAGTTAGCCTGTGCCCTACAGGGGCCTGTGAGCTTTCTGAGCTGTGATGGGCAGAGGGCCTGGGCAGGAGGTTTTCCTGTAGGCAATCCCCATGGGCTGACTCACTGAGAGCCTGTCCCAGCCCCATGAGACAGGTGCTATTATTAGTCTTGTTCCGGAGGTATGAAAACTGAGTTCAGAGAAGTGATGTGCCTTGCCCAAGGCTACACAGGAAGGGGCAGAAATTCAGTCAATTTGGCTGAAACTGTTTAAAACGTTCACGTTCTATCATGGCTCTTGAGATCTGCATATATCTTGGGATGGAGCCCAAGCTTGTCAGTGTGGCATGCGGGCTTCTCTGGCCTCCGTCTCTTTCGTCTATTAGTGCAACCTTGGAGCAGAGCCCGTTTTCTTTGGAACTCTCAATGCGTATTCACCTTCCCTGCAATTAGGATGGCAACAGTGTGCTCCTTCAGACTTTCTCAGCCCCAGGTCATGTAGCGTGCTGGGATGCTGAATCAGAAAGCCCCTTGGTTTGCTGGCAGGCCCAGGGAAGTTCAGAGGTGGAAGAGCTTGCCAAGGCCCAGAGGAAGTAGCAGAGCTGGATTCTGCTTCCAGATCTTGGGGACTCTGAGGGTCACAGGCACCATGGCATGCTCACCCTTGCTGTTGTTTTGCTGTTGTAGTCTGGATGGCTTCTATGCCTGTGCACTTCTCCCAGGCCTAAAGACATTCATTTGGGATGCTCCTGAGTTCTCCACCGTATTCCAGATTACCCTCCCCACCAGGTTCCCAGGACTCTGGTATGGCTCTACTCTAGCTGCCTGGCCTTCTCCCTTGCTGGTAAGACATCCAATGAAATCTGAGGTCTACCCTGTCTTCTTTAAGTGACAATCTCTGAGCTGGCATTGATCGGGCCCAGAAAAGGTGGAACAGTATCAGGAGCATGAGAAAGGAGCAGAGACCTGCTTCTCTGGGACACACGGCAAGCTGGAATAGAACCCAGAGACCCATGAAATCCAAATGCCGGTCAGGTGTCCCTTACCCTAGGATGAGGCCTTGTAATTGTTGCTATCCTGGCAGAGGGTACTCAGAAGTCCCTGTCCTTTAATGCTCCCAGGGGCCTGGAGCCAAGGACACTCTGTTTCCCCCCCATCCCCAAAGGATGTTCTCAAGATAAAAATATCCTAGAAACATTCCCTGGCATCTGGTGCCCGTTGTCTACCCTGATGGGGCCACAACAGAGCTCTAGCCCTGGTTTCAACCTCAGGTTCACAGGGTCCTGCCCACTCCTCCTGGCCGTCCAGCACAGCCAGCCGCTGGGTTAGTGTGTCTCACTCATCTCCAGGCTTACTCAGTCAGAGCTTGCGGGGCACTCTCTGGGGCTCAGATGCAATGGGGAGCAAGGGGGCTGAGTCTACCCTGGAAAGATACTGGGTATCTTCCAAGGGATATCCAGACAGGGACCTGGAACCTCCTTTCTGTTCTCAGCCGTCCAGGTGGGGACACATCTGGGTTGTCACATCTGAACCAACCCTCTTCAAATACTGGCGAGGACTCTTTCTTGCTGTTGTGTGGCTGCTGCATGCCAGGAGTGGGAGCTAGGGTTCTGCTTATTCCGTAACACTTGCTGAGGTGTGTGGAGTTTGAAGCCAGGGAAGGGCCCCTCCAGATCACCGTTTGCTGATCATGCGGCCTTTTACTCCTTGCTGGGCCAGGCCCTGTTCCCCGCCCTGTGTCTGGCTCTCACTTCCTGGTGGCATGCTTGGTTTCATGGGAATATTGGCTGGAGACTGGCAGTGTCACCTGAGCCTCAGGAAGTATCTGCCTTCTCCAGAGCCTTGGCTCCCAGGCTTAGCATGACAAGAGGCCTGGGCCAGCTGAGCCTTGCCCTCACTGGCTGGCAACTGTTCTGGGCCCAACCCTCAAATCTAGGAAGCCTTGCTCTGTGCTCCCAGGCTTCTAATCTGGGATGGTGACTAGTCCTGGGAACACACTCCTGATGAAAGGAGGGCCCAGTTTATTGGTAGGATACTTTATACTGCAGGATAGGGTGAGGTAGGGGTCCCGGACAATGTATCCATAAATCTGAGGCCACCACTCCCTGGTTTGATGACTGTGGGCAAGTCACTTCTTTGTAACAAGCCTCAGTTTCCTTATATAGAGAGGAACAATCATGAAAGCTGGAGTTGTGGGCTTGGGGCAAGCCCCAGCAGGGAGTCAGCTTGAGAGAGCCTGGGACCAGCCAGGTGACCAACAGGAAGGTGGGAGAACAAACTGTTCACAGCTCTCACCCCTGACTCTCCTGAACCTTAAGTTTCTAGTTGTCCTGTGGTAGTCATCTCCATATGGAGCTCTGATGTGGGTAACTGGGATATAGCCTAACCTCGTAGTCTCAGTTTCCCTGTATATCCAGGGGGAGGAACCATCCTCCAAGGCTGGGCTATAATGAGTAGAGCACATAGATCCAAGCACAGTTTGGACTCACAGGCAGGATGTCCCTGCCAGGGACATTCCCAGTTGTGTGACATTTGTCCCAGCCTCCCGAATCTTGCTTTCTTAGGGTAGAAGGGCCGAGAGGCAAACAGTGAGTGTAAGGCGTCACTGAAGATGGAGAGACAGGGGAAGTGACTCCCCCAGGGCCACACAGCTTGTAAGTAGAAGATCCCCGATTAGAATATAACTCTGTGTCTCCAAAACTACCATTGTTGCTTGCCCCAGAGGCTTAGAATGTGGGGGTGACTCACCAACCATTTCTTCAATCCCAGCCAGAAAAGCCAGTGTGACAAAGCAGACTTGGGCGTCCCCATGAACTCTGCCTGGGAGGTGGAGAAGGTGACAACATCTCAAGGTCCTGGCCTCAGAAGCTCTCAGAGCCCTTTGCATTGTCTTCTCCCCAAGTCCACTTGGCAGATAGGTTGGCAGGCAGGGGTCCCCCTGACAGACGGAAAACTGATTCTGGACACTGCAGGATGTGTGTGTGCCCAGGCAAGCTCCTGTCCGCCCCTCTGAGATGGTTCCTGTGCTCCGGTTCACTTTCCTATCTGTTCATCTATGCCACTCACCCAACCCCGCCTCCTGTACTCATTCATTCACTCACCCACACACCAACCATGGAAATAATATCCATCATACTATCCACAGCTGTCTGGGGGTGGTAATGGGGAAGCCTGGCAGGACTAGCTCATACACAAGCATAGCACCCTAAGCCTCTTCATGACCCTGGAGACATTACTGTCTGTCTGAAAAGGGAAGGGTAGTCATTCCAGTCCTGTGCCCCCATGAGGATTCTGCAAGATGATGTGTGTCAGGTGCCTACCCCGAGCCTAGTGTGCACTGGTTCTCTCCATCATCAGGGGAGCTTTTCTTGTTCTGCCCTGGTCCAGCGGTGATGTCCTGGTTTGAGCTGCCCTGCTGTGAAGGCATATGGGGTGAGAGTTATGACTTCTGAGCCATCTGAGGAGAGCAGCAACATCTACGGTAACTGTTCAGGTCACTGTAGGTCTAGGAGCGACCGGAGGCCCTATTCCTCCCAGATGGTATCAAGGGCTAGCTGCAGCTGCAGCTTGGCACTGGAGGCAGCTCCAGGTGTGGTCGAGGTCTGGATGTGTACTTGGGTAGTTCACCATCCACGAATGGATGCTTGACGGTACCTCCTCTCACTCCTCGTTGGTGTCTTCTCCCTACTTACCCAGCTGTTGGTATCCATCCAGTAGCCCCAGACACTCCGTCTATCTGACATGCATCCTCTTGCCCCCACCTCCCACGCTTACCTGATTTCTACCCCTCTCCCTGCTGACCCTTCCCACCTCACCCCACCCACACACCCATCCGCCCATTCATCTGACCACCAGAACACCCATCGATCTCATCATCTGCTCTAATTTGTTAGCTGCCCAACCCTTCCATTCATTACTCACTTCCTTTACCCATTCATCTGCTTAGCCATCCATCCACCCACCAAACCACCCAGTATCTGGTCACTCCTCTCCAGACACCCACTCGTTTGTCAGCCCAGTTTATCCATCCATCTGCTTGACCACCCACCTGCGCATATATCTGTCTCCTCATTCATGTCTCTATCCCCTCCTCATCCTTCCACTCTGAGCTCTTGCCTTTGCCTTTGCATCTGAGCAGGAACATTTCTCGGGTTCTCTGTGTCAGGGCCTGCACTAGACTCTCTGGCCTCGGAGGCTGACTGGAGGTGGCTGTAGGATTGGAGCGACTCTAGGAATGTACAGGCAGCTTCTGGCCCTAATGGGTAGAAACCAAGACAAGAAGATCCAGGTCTTCATAGAATGGGTGGGAGAGGGGAGAGGGTGAGGCACACTTTGGGGAAGAGGTTCTGTACTGTCTTCTTGCTGGTATGATCATCCCGGAGGGGATGGAAACTGGGGCTCACAGAGGCTTTGTGGAAGAGAGACACTAGAGGATGAGGATCCGTGAGGAGAGTCCAAGAGACAAGTTACCAGCACAGGTAGCTTCATGGGAGGCAAGCTGAAGAAATCCCAGAGGGGAGTAAACACTGAGGTGAGGCAGAGAAGGAACAGATAGAGAGAGGGTGAGGGAGGACATGTTATTGATAGTGTAACTGCTGGGGTGGGCAGGTGACTGGAGCCAGAACAAGCTGGGGATCTAACTGGTTGGGGATTCCCAGCTGAGGATCCAGCCAAGGTGACACGTGGAGAGCATGTGCTTCTCATGCCTGGGTTGGGAGTGGAGCCACTTACCCACTTACTCTCAGTGGTTTTGGGTCCCAGCCTACCCCATGCTTGGGCAGAGTGTGGTCTGATGACCAGAGAGCTTTTAGGCACAGAGACATTGTCGTGGCTGCTAGAATCAGGGCAAGGACTCTGAATCCGTGAGAGCCGGGGGTGGGGGGGTCAGGGGGGAGCAGCACTCACCTACCCACCCCTTGAGTTACTTTCCCCAAGCCTAGCACAGGCTTGAAGCAGGAGTCTAGCATATGCACTGATCCTGTATTTTTGCAGGGGATGGGGGCAAAGGTTGTCTGAAGACTTGACCAGGAAATCTGACTTGGAAAAATGGCCAGGAATCACCTTCTCAGATCTAAAGAAGAAAATGTCAGCTGCCTTGACAACTTCTCATCCCCTGAACACCCATACTGAGCGCTTACCAACCAGGCCAGCCTCCTTACTGGTCTATGTGTTCCTAGCTCTGGCCAAGCCATCTCTTCAAGTGCCCCTTTCTGTTACCTGCTACCACAGGTTTACCTTCTGGGCAGGACCTGGCACAAGGGAGAACTTTGTGCCTACTGCTTGCTTGGTCTCCCATTTCCTTTGTGATGAAGGAGGCAGGGAGCCTCTCATGCTAATACAGAGTGGTAGTTGCTGCATTAGCTGCTCCTGGATGCAATGGGCAAAAGCTCTGTGGTTGGTTATTGAAAATAGCCATGGGCACAGGTGGACAGAAAAGGCCTCAGCTACCCCATGCTTGCCTTCCCAGCACATGTGACCTCCAAGGAGTCTTTTGATGTGGGAGCTTGATTAGGCATACCCTGTCACTTAAAATTCTCCTGCTGTCTGCCAACTTGGGGGAAGTTTGTATTGTATATTTTATTCCCAAATGGGATTGTGAGGTCTGGAGAACTGGTGCCGGAGTGTGGTGTCACCGAGTCTGACCTCAGGACCTGAGGTGATAGATGTTGCTTTCATCTTGGCTCTCCAGTGCAGAAACTCCACTCCCTAGTGCTGTGTGGCCCTTGACAAGTGACTCAATCTCCCTAAGCTTCAGTTTCCTCCCTGGAAAAGGGGTGAACCGTCATGGTCATCATGGGGATTAAATGAGTGAGCATGGGAGACTTTCAGAAGAGCACCTGTCAGGTAGCAGCATTTGAAAGCTTTTGACTCTTTGTTCCTCATTCTGGAGGAGCCTGAGGGAGAGGGCTCACCTGGTGTTCCTCTTCCAGGGCCCACATCTTTGCAGTCAGCATCTTGCTGACATTTAGAAATATGGGCCCAAGCCTTGCCCCAGTTCCTCCCGGATATTAGCGAAACCTGAGGTGCCCAGAGTCTTGGAGACTGGCATGGGATGTCCTTCTCCATCCGGAGGTACCTCCCAATGACTCCCAGGCTCCACCCTGGGTTAGGTGGCAGCTCTTTTTGCTCAAAGCTCCAGTCCTGGCCCCAGCCAGTGCTCCAGGCTTCCTGGAAGCTGAGAGGCTGTACCTGCAGATGCCAGGATGAGAAGCTGGTCTTAAGCCTGCAGGTCTAGGACAGGTCGTTTCCTCCTGTGGGGTCTGTTGCCCACTGTGACTGCTTTTGTTTTGAGTGCCATCCAGTTGTGACTCTCCTTGTCTAGTTCAGGTACTGTACTCTACTGAGTCTCCCTGTTCCCTCCTGGCCATGCTCAGAACTCCCACTGGCCAGCTTGGGCCTTGCTATTGTGGCTCTTGCTGTTGGCTTGAGCATTGCTTTCTCCTTTAGCCTCAGCTTCTCCACCTATGAAATGGGATGCTGGACTCTTTTCTTACTTAGACCTCTTCAAGTGCAACAAATTCTCACTCCTTTTCTTCCCCAGTCTCCGCACAGCCCATTGAACAACAGCCTGCCAGCCTGCATGCCCCCGGCTGAGACTCTGCCCTCTGGTTCTCAGAGATCTTTAGCACCTTCTTGCTTAAGCCTTCATGTGGAGTCTCCTTCTGACACTTGGTCTGTCTGTAACGCTAGTTTCTGCTTCTGGGTCTTCCTTTTGGGTCTGTCTTCATCAAGCCCCAAGTGAGGGGCTTCCACATCCTAGGGCTCTGTCTGCTTCTGATGCTCACACATACTCTCTTGGTGTTTGGGAACAAGTGAATTCACTCAGGATCTGTTTCTGGCTCAAGGTGTGGAACAGGCATAAACTTTAAGTTGATTTTCTCTGTGGTGTGGGTGGAATATCAACAGAAGTGGGCGTTCTCAGGTCTGTGACGATGCCTAGGTGACTCTAGGAATGTCTGCGGCATGGGGGGGCCAGAAGCCAGGCTGCTTTCCTAGAGCAGGGTTCTAGACTGGGATCCCCAGTCTTTGATTCTTGTGATTCTGTTCCCTGCAGGCCAGCTGCTGCTCATAGCTCCAGCCAGAGCCACCATGACCCGCTGGACGTCCCTCAAGGCCTCTAGGCCACACAAGCCTGGCTCCTGGAATCTGGCAGCCTCCCCCCGGCGTCTGAGTACCCCAACCTTGGCCACCTTCCCCTGGAAGGCTGAGGAACCCGGGGCTGAGATGTCTTCCCAGAATGGTTCCCGGGTTCCTCATCCCTGCCAACTCTCTGCTTCCTGGCCTAGACAGAAACAACATCCAACATTACAGCCCCGAGCCCCAGCTACACAGGTCCATGGTGAGGTGGTCAACTGACAGAGGTGTAGGGGAGGATGTCAGAGTGAGGACAAGTGACCCTGTAGAGCTTGAGGTTACATGGTAGGACACCTTGCATTAGACGTGAGGTTTAGATCTTGGCTCTCGTGTTGGAGACCGTATGTCTTGGTTAGGAGTACCTTTACCCTTTAGAAACCCTCCATGGTCATTAGAGGATGACTTCAGGCTCTTGGTTGTGTTTTGCCCCATGCCTGACAAACTCTTTCTGTGGTTCTCGAGCTTCATGGCTGTGTCTGTGTCTGCAAGGCTACAGGACTCAGTAGCACTGTGGCTCATGACAGAGACCCCGGGAGTCCTTCCTGAGCTGTCTGGTCTACTGGTCTCCACCCATGCCTCTGTGTTGGTGGCAGAGTCTGCAGGCCATGTCCCTCTGAGCCTTTGATGTAGATGTGGCCAGGGATTGTGCTGGCTAGATGGGGTCCAGCATTGCTGTCTCTGCTTACAGGCATTGGGCAAGTGTCTTCCTGTTCTCAGCTCTGAAAAATGGGGCAGAGCCACCCTCGAGGGTCCAAGGGCGGGAAGTTTTGATAGCATCTGGCCTGCCCCAGGTGCCCAGCTTCCCTGGGTTCTTCTGGGATCTCCATCTTCCTAGTGATGCCAGGAGACGGAGGGCTCCGAGGCTTTATTGGTCTCTAAATGGACCCGTCATTGGGTAGGTCTTGGGGTGTATGGCATCTCTGTGATGAGGAGACACAGCATGTTCAGCTCATCAGTGTTCTGCTACATCAGCGGACACTCACTTTCAGCTCAGCCCAGCTGAGACAGGCTAGAGTTTATGGGGCCAGGCATGCTGTGATGCCTGGCTTAGCCTAGCACCAGCCATTGTGAAGCAATGGGGGGAGTATAAAGCCTGGGCCTGAGAAATGGGTTTGCTCTGGCCATCACACCATTCTTCAGGCCTTCTCTGGGAGGACTGTGTGCTAGGCTGGCCTGGAGTTATGGTATTCCCTGTAGGAGGTCATGGAAGCAAGTGATACTTGTGGGGGCTGTGGTCTTGTGGTCCACAGCAGAGATAGGAGAAGATGTCTGTTCTGAAGTTAGGGCAACCTTAATAGATGCAATCTGGGTGTCTATTCTAGGGCTACCCTTTATATCATATGATAGAAAAGATATGGGTGTAGCCTACGGGTGCTTAGTGGGTGCTCTGGGCTTCTAAAGGATGAGCAGAGTGAGCACTGAGTGTCAGGCATAATGAGGCCTGGGGCTTGGCAGCTGTTTAGACCTAGGGTAAGTCAGTGGGCGACATAAACAGACCGATGTGAGGGAGCTGGCCAGTGTCACAGCTGTTACGCTTGTCGCTATTGCTATTCCACGTGAGGATCTGTGCTGGAGTGTGCAGTGTCAGGACCATGTGTGCATTGCCTCTAGGGCATGAGGAGGTCTGTCATGACATCATGAGAACAAAGTCTGATGTACAGCAGCATGGCTGTGGGAGGGGGCGTGTGGGGGGTCCATGGGGGGAGTACGTGGAGCCTGTGTGTGAGAGAGAGTGGGGGTGGAGCATTGTGTGTGTGTGTGTGTGTGTGTGTGTGTGTGTTGGGGAGTGTGTTCAGCTGGGCAACAAGGCTGTGGGACTGCCTGTACCAACCTTGTGGCTCCCAGGGTCAGTTAGCTGTGAATAGCAGAAGGATGGGATTTGACTTGGTGCCTTTCAGGCTTCTGGTGCCTGTCATGGGGGGCTGGGAGGAAGGCAGATGAAGTGAGGCTGATGAGACGGCCCCTGCCTTGGTCCAGGTTGGAGGTGACCAGGGTTTGGGCTACAAGGGTCAGAGAAATATAAATAAATAAATATATAGTAAAAGCAAAGCTCTTGGTATAGGAGCTAAAGAGATGAGAGGAAGCCAAGGTTTCTGGCTGGAGCTTCTGGGAGCCCAGGGAGACTGTTTTCCAAGCTGTGAAGGAGGATTGAGAAGCAGGCTTCAAGTGGGAGGGAAGACGGGGGATCTGTGGTGACTAAACGGAGGCTGTGTCTGTCAGTTACTGTCATGGCCCTGGATACCTGCCCAGACAGACCTACTGTCCTCTCTTTTGCAGAAGTGCCCCCACCTGGAGTCAGCCTGGGGGCAGGCCAGGGTCCACCAGACCCCGGGATGACCGCAGCCAGTCGGGCCAACCCCTACAGCATCGTATCATCAGAGGAGGACGGGCTGCACCTGGTTACCATGTCAGGCGCCAACGGTTTTGGCAATGGCAAGGTGCATACACGGCGCCGGTGCCGCAACCGCTTTGTCAAGAAGAACGGTCAGTGCAACATTGAATTCGCCAACATGGATGAGAAGTCACAGCGCTACCTGGCTGACATGTTTACCACGTGTGTGGATATCCGCTGGCGCTACATGCTGCTCATCTTCTCTCTGGCCTTTCTTGCCTCCTGGTTGCTGTTCGGCATCATCTTCTGGGTCATTGCTGTCGCCCACGGAGACCTGGAGCCAGCCGAGGGTCGTGGCCGTACACCCTGTGTGCTGCAGGTCCATGGCTTTATGGCAGCCTTTCTCTTCTCCATTGAGACACAGACCACCATTGGCTACGGGCTACGCTGTGTGACAGAAGAGTGCCCGGTGGCTGTCTTCATGGTGGTGGCACAGTCCATTGTGGGCTGCATCATTGACTCTTTCATGATTGGTGCCATCATGGCCAAGATGGCACGGCCCAAGAAGCGAGCACAGACTCTGCTTTTCAGCCATAATGCCGTGGTGGCTCTGCGTGACGGCAAGCTCTGCCTCATGTGGCGCGTGGGCAACCTGCGCAAGAGCCACATCGTAGAGGCTCACGTGCGAGCCCAGCTCATCAAGCCCAGGGTGACAGAGGAGGGTGAGTACATCCCACTGGACCAGATTGACATTGATGTTGGCTTTGACAAGGGCCTAGACCGGATCTTCCTGGTATCACCCATCACCATCTTGCACGAGATTGATGAGGCTAGCCCACTGTTCGGCATTAGCCGTCAGGACCTCGAGACGGATGACTTTGAGATTGTGGTCATCCTAGAAGGCATGGTAGAGGCCACAGCCATGACCACACAGGCTCGCAGTTCCTACCTGGCTAATGAGATCCTATGGGGCCACCGCTTTGAGCCAGTGCTCTTCGAAGAGAAGAACCAGTACAAGATTGACTACTCACACTTCCACAAGACCTATGAGGTGCCATCTACACCCCGCTGCAGCGCCAAGGACCTGGTGGAGAACAAGTTCCTCCTGCCCAGTGCCAACTCTTTCTGCTATGAGAATGAGCTGGCCTTCCTGAGCCGGGATGAGGAGGACGAAGTGGCTACAGACCGGGATGGCCGCAGCCCTCAGCCTGAGCATGACTTTGACAGACTCCAGGCCAGCAGTGGTGCCCTGGAGCGGCCCTACAGACGGGAGTCAGAGATTTGAGTGCCCTTGGCTTAGATGCAGCACCACCCCGACCACAATAGGTCCCCATGTCCCTTGGGGACCTGTGTTTGAGCAGAGCAGGCCAAATGCCTCGGGTCACAGACTCAGTAGCATCTTAGTCTTTTTCATGTTTTTTCCGCAATAGCTTGGGAAAGTTGGCGGGAGAGTGAACGGCCAGAATGACCAGCTCATGGCCTCAGAGGCTGGTGTATACACATGAGCAAGGAGGTGACTTCTTGGGGAAGGGTTGCACAGGAGTTGGGGACTCTGCTGGAGGCCTCGGGAGCAGGTCCCAGCCCTGGTGGGAGGAGGCTGTGTATGTAGACTTCATTGGTTTTTAACTTGGGTAAGACTGTTTACAAACAAAAACAAAAAACTACAAAACACAAGAAAACACTAACAGGTGGTTCAATTTTTAAAATTCATGGTGTGGGGACAGTTGGAATTCTACTCAGTGCTGCCAGGCAGGCAGCTGGACAGAGAACCCTGAAGGTTCTCAGAGGTCTGGTTTCTCCCTCACGTGGGCCAGGGCCCTGCAAGTTGTCACTCTTAAGGATGAATCAGGCTGCTTGTGACCATGTTGACAATCCTAATAAAGTGTCTGGATGTCCCTGGGGGTGGGGTCCACGAGGGTGAATCCGGCTTGCTCTTCTGTCTGATGTTGTACCTCAGCTGCCTCAGAGCTGGGTTTAGACTCCCCCCAACTCCATGCTCCCGTGTGCTTCACCCCCTATCTGCCCCAGGCCTCCACCCCTTGCAGCAAGGGGCATAGGAAACACCAGAGTGGGTGCTTCTTAGAAAAGGACACTCAGGAAATTAGCATGGGGTCTAGGTCCCACCTTCCCTGGAAGTGGGTCAGCCCCACCCCGCTGCTGGACTCACAGCTTGGGTTGTGCCTTAGAGACTCTGGTTGTCTGGCTTCTGTCATTTCTGGTTTTCTCAGACTTGTTTAATCTTTCCCTACTGCCCCTACCTCCACTCATGAAACCCCCCCCCCCCCGGCCCCTCTGAGGTTGTAGAGACTGCCCTCTCACAGCCATGGCCCTGCCTGACTTGTTTCATACTCCTGGGGCAGGATGAGGAAGCCCTGCTGCCCCAGCCAGTCATCTCCTGCTGGAAGGCAAGAGTCTAGGGGAGGAGAGAAACACCCCTCTCCCCAGCACCATCCCACACCAGCCCCCTGCCACCATAGAGATGACCAGAGAAGATGTCATAAAACAAAGAATTTCTGTTTAGCCTTTAGGGACCTGGGGTGGAACTTTTCCTTCCTGAGGCCCATGGAGTCTTCCTGTAATGCCCAGTCAGGGAGACCTGAGGTGGGCTTGCTCCCAGGCATCTAGCTTAAGATTCCATGCTAATTTCTAACCTAGGAGATCCACCTAGGACCTGTTACAGAGGCCTGAGCTCCTTTGTGTTCTTGACCAGACCTCTGCCCCCAAATCTCACTGACTTTTCTAGCCTTGGCCCTGGGGCCTAAGGGTGCATTCAGCCTGGCAGTGCTCGCCTGTCACTCACTTCTCCATCCAGGTATCAGGGCTAGGGAGAGTCAGAGGGTGGGTCCTGGCTACTGAGTGTCACTGTGGGAGCCTGGGCACCTGTCATTCTTTCTGAGTAGGTGGGCCTGTATCCAGAACAGGGTCTAGGGGCTTCTGGTCTCCCAAGGCCTGCTCCCAGCTCATCTCAGTGGCCTGAAGCATTCAGAACTCTAGCCAGCCCATCCTCCTCCAGGCCCAGGCCTGCCAGAACGGTCCAGTCCCTGGGCCCTGCTGGGGAGCAGCTCAAGCTGCCTTTCATCTCTGCCAAAGGCAGGCAGATGCTGTATTTTCAAATTCTCCTGCCCTCTTTTTTCCTCCTTCCCTGTATTTATTTATTGCTTGTGCTAAAGACCAAACTAGCCCCCCTCTTTAGTGTACCTGATGGGGGAGGCCACTGAGAGGGGAGCCATGTGCCTGTGCCAAGCAGGAAAGCTTGGCCCCTGGGGAGTGCATGAGAAGGAAAGCCAGGGTGTGTGTGCACACATGTACAGACGTGCTCGCACCATCGTCTCCCTGTGTGTGGTACTTGGTATACAGGTATATGGTATACACAGGTGTTTGTATACAGGTAGTCTATGTCTGCCCACAGGTATGTGTGTGCTTGTTTTTTTATTCGGGTAAGGTGAGTTTAGTGCTCACCAACCTGAACTGGTCAGGCTGGATGCTGGCCACAGACACGATCACAGTCAGACTTGAATTCCTGCCCTGCCCTGGTTATGCAGGCTGTATGCAGTGTGCATCAGTCTGAGGAGTCTGATGGTAAGTAAGGCTCTGCAGCAGATCCTGTCAGAGGCCATGGATGCATCTGTGTGTGTGTGTGAACATGTGTGAGTGTGTGGAGGTCCCAGGGTGTGTGTATGTGAATGTCAGTGGCATGGGTGCTGTGTGCAGCACGAGAGAGAGAGAGAGAGAGAGAGAGAGAGAGAGAGAGAGAGAGAGAGAGAGAAAGAGAGAAAGAGAGAAAGAGAGAGAGAGAAAGCTGCACAGGATGAAGCAGCTGCCCTAAGCCCATCTGGTGCTGTGCACCTGGTCCTTGTCCAGCCGAGGGCCTGGGGGCAGAAGAACACACCATAGGGAGGCCCTTGTATGGGTGTCTGCCCTGTGTGAGGTCATAGAATGTTAAATCTATTTTAAACGGTGAAACTGGAGAATTTTCATGTTATTTTCAATACATAGTGGTATCTAAAGATGTAGGCAACAAGACTAGACCACATTAAATGCATTTTGATCTCTTTGAATGCTACTGTGTTGAGATGTGTGTCTCACCGTCCTCTGCCTGCCTTTCCCACGTGCCGAGCAGTTACACTTCACGGGGCCCCTGCAGATGGACCATGCACAGGGCTCCCTGGGGCTTGTCCTCAGGGGTAGAGAGAGGACATGGCGGCAGCATCACTCCTCTCAGACCCCAGGGCAGTCAGTCATTCAGTCTTTTCCATGGACACTCCCCACCGCTCCACACACTGCCTCTGCCTCATTCTTTGCCTCTTTCTTCCCTGCCCTCTTTCCTTCCACACAGGAGCACTGAGCATCATCCGAACCTACAGGCATGTCCAGGGCACCCCCTGAGCTCCTTCAGATACAAGAATCCTGGCCCTGAGATGGGCAATCTTGTTTCCTCTACAAGAGGGGAGAAGAGGGCTGGGGGCTTAATGAAGCCCTTCCCCAGCACAAGTCAAATTGATGACACAATGAGGCAGGCAGGGTGGGGTTGGAGCTGAGAATAGAACACAGACAAAGGCTGTTGGTAGGACCTGTATCAGTTTGGTTTCTGGAATGTGCTTTCATTGTGCCAAAGGTTCAGACTCTGGGATCTCTGGCCAAAGCCTATGCAGAGGGAACACCTTCCTTTGTCCAAATGGTCTCAATGAGTGGGTAGATCTCTAATCTTCTACCTCAGCACAGGACCCAGGAGCCCTGCCTTCTGCAGCCGTACATGATTCCAGATGTACAGAGGACAGATGTGTTCTCGAGCCCCTGGAATAGTGGTCTGGGGGAATCCAGCTGTGCTTCCCTATAGCAGGTCCATCTGAGCAGGGGTGGGATGAGGTGAACAGGACTCTGGAGCTGATGGCTTGGTCAGGTAAGGCTTGGAGCCCTGGAGTTCTGCTGGAATTCTTCCACCAGGATCTAAGCCAGTTGCAGCCAGAATGTTGTGACCTTATTCATTGTACACAAGCCTCTCCTACATTACTGACCAGAGGGTCTAGGCCCTGCCTGTAGGTTGCTTGAATTTTGGGTCCTCTTGAGCTTGCAGTTTCTTGGAATCCCTTCTCCTGGCTGTGCTGATGCCCTAAAGGGCCTTAGGTCAGATTTCAGGCCACTTGACTGTCAGGGGATTCATCCTCCTTCAGTCTCACCATCAGTGAAACTGCTAATGGTCAGTTTGTAGAGATCTTGAGAGAGTAGGAGGAAGAAAGAACCATCACTTAGCATTAAGTGCTTTGATTTATGCTGGGGCTCTGGGCCCTGTGCTCAGTATGCTTGAGGGCAGGTATAACAGCTGTACTTGAATGGTATGGTCAAGGGACAACTCACTTTCCTGCCCTCTCAGGAATAAAATGGGTCACCTTGGGATTTGTATTCAGACAGGCTGAACTGAAGTAGCTGGCACTCGGTCATGATTAGGGACAGAGTGCCTACTAAATTGAAGTGTATTGCCTGGAAGTCTGTGTTGATACTAGCCATGCCCTGGCAGGCCAATCAGAAGGCATCATTTTTCTGTTTAGAGGAAGTGTTTCAAGAGGATTAGAACTTGAACAAGATCATTGGAGGTCAGTTATATGAGATGGGGTCTAGCTAAGCCTCAGGCCCAAGCCGTCTCCGTGTTGGGGCAATCAACCCAAGACACTCCACACTTGGTCTACTGTTGGCATGGGCAGTAGTCAAAGTCTTTGTCAGCTGATGTACAGCCTGGCAACCTCTCAGCCCTAAATTATCCTATTTACTGTGGTAGAGACCCCTGGGACTTGAGAGAACTGTGCATGGGCGTTTCCTTAGCATAAGAAGACACGTTAGAGTCTTTCACTTATTTCTTAGAAATAGTGGGAATTTCAAGGACACAGCCTATTCCACCATAATACACACTCCATCCAGTCCCAATCTTCCCAGCTTCCTGCCCCACTGAATGCAAAGTCTCAATTGGTCCTTGCTACTGGGTCCTGTGTGGCCCCTGCTTCCTGCCCTTGTTCAGTTTCCCCTCCTTCTTCTCCTGCCCATCTGCCCCAGGCTTCCCACCTCTCTGTAGGTTTTTAAACCTTTGCATAGCTTCCTTTTCTGATTTCTTTTTAAAGCATTTCAAAATTACATTATTAATTAATTAAGTGTGTGTGTGTGTGTGTGTGTGTGTGTGTGTGTGTGTAGGTCAAAGGACAACTTGAGAGTCAGTTCTCTCCTTCCATTAGGACAGTTTGGGTGTCAGGGTTGTTAGTCAGTGCCTTGGGCTGCCTCCTTCTCTCATCTTGGCAAATTAATGAAGCTCCTCTTCCTGTTCCTGAGCAGATATGGTGGACATCTGGATCTCCCTCTCTAGCTACTACGTCTTTACCTGTGTCACTGAGGGAGACTGCAACTCCCTTCTTTTGGGTTTTCTTAGTCTAGAAACTGACTAGAAGGAATCTAGAAGGTGATTTTTTAGCATCTGAGAGAATAGCGGCAGGGTGGGCAAGCTGTAGATTCCAGAAGTTTCCAGGAGAATGGAGATGGAGGAGGGCAAGTCAAAAAGCCATGCTGTGTGAGTTAGCTTGAGGGTAGCATGTTCAGCAGCAGACGGAGGTCAGCCAGCAGCAGTGGCACGGTGGATAAGCAGATGAATGCTGGAAAAGAGGCTGGAGAAAAACTTCCCAGAGAAAGACCAGAGTGTCAGAAAAAGCATATCCAAGTTTTTGGCTATTATCTGAAAAAAAAAAAAAGAGATAGAAAAGAAGGAAGAATAAAAGTTGCAATTTTCTGAATAGCTCTAAAATGTGAGCAGTTAGTTCTCCTTAGCACTTCAGGAAGGAAGAGCTTTGAGAGTTTGCTCTCAGGGAGGGGCTTCCAGGAGGGACAAGGACATGGTCTCATTGAGTAGATAACTAGTCATTCTCTTCCCTTAGGTGTCTTCAGGTGAATCAGATTCCCTGGGGTGGGGCTGGGTGGACTCCTGCCCAGGTGATTGACAAACCCATCTGGATTGACTCCCAAGGGAAAAGACTAGCGTATATAATGTTTGGAGAAGCCTACATTGCCAGGTCTCTGCACTAGGCCAGAGGTAGGGCTTTGATTCTATTATTTTGATCTGGAGGAAGTAGTTTTGCCTTAATGGGCCTCAACAAATTCCAAATATGTCCATCTTTTTATATGGTAATTTAAATCCTAAAAGGTGGCAAAGCTGATGTTTCTCTTTCTAGAGCTACTGGGGAAATGGGACATGGGTCCTAAAGTAGAGACCAGGAAGTAGGGTTCATCCTCAATGGCTTCAGAGGCTGTTACTGTCTGTAATACCTGGGCTTGTTCATTGTCTGCCTAGGGCTATTAAGTTGGTCAGGGTGGGGATTCTTTGTCTCTTGGTCTCCTTGAGTCCCTAGGGCTAGAAGTGGGTACAATGTACCTCTATGTGTATGAGAAGGGATGAGACCTGCAGCCTCCCATCTACAGAGAGGGCTTTTCAGTCCCTCTTGTGACTCAACCTAGACGAAGCCTGACCATCAGCCACCTAGAGAAGGGAAGGGCCTTGCCTGAGGTCAGAGGTGTCTGAAATCTGAAGGTAGGATCGGAGATCAGAGTTGGTGTGGAACAGGTGGGCTTTGTGCTAGGAGGAATTTGGGTTCAGGAAGCCCCTGTGCTCTTTCTTGATCTATTCTCCTCCTTAGAAAATGCAGAAGAGGCTCATTCTATGTGGGTGAGAACTCAGAAGCCCAGATTGTGGCTCTGTCTGGTAGTCTACCTGCCACTCTGGGCATTGTTCTCTCCACACAAGGAGAGAAGCTCTCCGACCATGCTCTCTACAAGTGTTTGTAAGCTGCCACTCTCCTGTGAATCCAGCTAGGCTCAGCCCTTGCTGTGCAGAGATTTTCACTCATGAGATTGAGGAGATAGATGTTGAGTTAGGGCCCTGGTCCAAGTCCCCTAGAAGTGCGGATTCTGATTAATGGAGTACTGTCCAAGGAAGGACAAGAGGACCGTACTACAGGCAGGAAGGCACTGGGGAGGTGTGTGGGGCCAGCAGCAGCCAGCAGCAGCCAGCAGCAGCCAGCAGCAGCCAGCA